>NC_073744.1:3887219-4233348 GCF_029784135.1 Toxorhynchites rutilus septentrionalis
GGGTAATGCAAAAATTTGTGTTTCATTTGTACGGCAGTCCCCTCTAAGAGAGGGGGAAGGAGTATCTGAACACCATAGAAACATTTATTGCATCCTAAAACCTCCACATGCCAAATTTGGTTTTATTTGCTTGATTAATTCTCGAGTAATGCAGAAATTTGTGTTTCATTTGTATGGCAGCCCCCCCTTTGAGTGGGGGAAGGACTATCTAACCATCATAGAAACATTTATTGCACCCTAAAACTTTCACATGCCAACTTTGGTTTCGTTTGATTGATTAATTTCCGAGTAATGCAAAAAATTGTGTTTCATTTGTATGGCAGCCCCCTCTAAGAGAGGGGGAAGGAGTATCTTATCACCATAGAAACATTTATTGCATCCTAAAACCTCCACATGCCAAATTTGGTTTCATTTGCTTGATTAATTCTCGAGTAATGCAGAAATTTGTGTTTCATTTGTATGGCAGCCCCCCCTTTGAGTGGGGGAAGGACTGTCTAACCATCATAGAAACATTTATTGCACCCTAAAACTTTCACATGCCAACTTTGGTTTCGTTTGATTGATTAATTTCCGAGTAATGCAAAAAATTGTGTTTCATTTGTATGGCAGCCCCCTCTAAGAGAGGGGGAAGGAGTATCTTATCACCATAGAAACATTTATTGCATCCTTAAACCTCCACATGCCAAATTTGGTTTCATTTGCTTGATTAATTCTCGAGTAATGCAGAAATTTGTGTTTCATTTGTATGGCAGCCCCCCCTTTGAGTGGGGGAAGGACTGTCTAACCATCATAGAAACATTTATTGCACCCTAAAACTTTCACATGCCAACTTTGGTTTCGTTTGCTTGGTTAATTTCCGAGTAATGCAGAAATTTGTGTTTCATTTGTATGGCATCCCCCCTTAGAGAGGGGGAGGGGTTTCAAAATATCACGAAAACCTTCCCCGGCCCCAAAAACCCCTACATACCAATTTTCATGTCTATCGGTTCAGTAGTTTCCGAGTCTATAAGAGTCAGACAGACAGACAGACATCACTCCATTTTTATATTTATAGATTGATAGATTGATATACATGTATTGGGGAGTAGAACATTTTCTGTTATTTTTCAGCTCATTTAATGTAATAAATTGATGCCCATAACATGTTCTAAAAATTAACTTTGGGTGTAGCAATAGATGTAATATTTATCCATCATTTCACTCAAATAGGAAAGTTAGAATCATCCATAACAAGCAACAATGCAGTTAGTAGGGATTTGGCTTTGGAATTTTGAGATATGCACAGAATTCTATTCATTGACTATTTTGAGAAAAGGAAAACCATCAACAGCGAGTTTGGAGTTATTGATGCGTTTGAGGAACTTGCGGAAAACGTACTTTGTGTCATAAATCTCGCGATTTGCACTTTAAATTACAAAACTGAAAAATTACATGTCACCACAATCGAGCCGTGGCAACATTAGAAACTGTCAATTTTTATCTCCCGGAAGTCCAATCTATGAGTTCCTGAGTTATATTAAGCTAATAACGAATTGCACTGTTCAACTCTGACTTTGAAAACAGCTTTGAATCCAAAGCAGAAGAAAAACTAAGCGTATTTTGACGCCAAACAGGGTTACCACATATACAGAATATTCTGTATTTTACAGATTTTTCGACAAATTTCAGATACAGAATCTGTATATACAGAATTACAGATTTTCAGCAAAAATACAGATTTTTTTTTAATTTAAATTTTAAGTACAAACATGTAACTTATGTTTGGAGAGCTACAGGCAACGATTCGCTGACGCTGACCTTGATGTGAAAGATTTTGAAGACTTTCTAAAGAAGCCTGAGAATGTCCACGTTGGTATTGATGCAGAAGAAGCTGATAAAGGATTTCATGCAGCTAGAAAAATGCCCTTCTATCTATTTGTAGTGACTTCTGTATTGAGCTCGTGAAACAGATTTTAAAGCGATTTGATTTCAGCGATCCGGTTACCAAAACTGCTCTCTTGATGAACCCTTAAAATTTCGTCAAGCTACCAAACCTTAATGATTTGATGCGCCAATTCCCTCAATTCGTTGAAGCAAGTAATAGACAAGGCTTGGATAACGAATTTAGGCTGCTCAAGACGAATCTTATGGGGCCAAAATTGAGTGACTCAGATATAAATTGGCCGTGCACCCGTGGCCGAGTGGTTAGCGTCATAACTAACATGCCGGGTGTTCGGGTTCGATTCCCGTTCTGGTCGGGGGAATTTTTCGTCAAAGAAATTTCCTCCGACTTGCACTGTGATCACGCGTATTCTAGAGCTTGCCACTCAGAATGCATTCAAGGCGTGTTATTTGACATAGAAATCTTAACTAAGTACTAATAAAAATGACGCAAGTAATACTACGTTGAGACGGCGAAGTTCCTCTAGGAACGTTAGTGCCATTGAAGAAGAAGAAGAAGATATAAATTGGTCCCAGCTGTTGGATGTCAAAAGGCGTGATGAGAAATTTTAGTATCCATTGCTGAGGTCGTTTATAAGACTCTTTCTGGTAACATTCATCAGCGTGTGTGGAGCGAATTTTTTCGCTTCACAATGCCAACAAAAAAAAACAACTGTAGACTCTATTTTGAAAGCTAAGAACTATGTATCGACTCAAGGAGGAGCTTACAATTCATACAATTCAGAGGATTATGAGAAAACCTTTTAAAGATTAATTTTGTTGGATTGTTACGACTTTAACCCTTCTTCGCAAGATTTTTTATTTATTGGTAAAATAAGTCAAGGTCCAGACACGATCAACTTAAAGTGAGTTCTTTTATATAATTTTTGGGCATTCAATATTATGATGGAAATTTCCACCTTGAATAAGAAAAATAAATTCAAAATGAAAATAAACTTTTATTTTTAATTTTTTCCCTTATTTTTTTCGAAACAGATTTTTATACAGATTTTTTTTTGTTAAAAATACAGATATACAGATATTTTCAGAAAATTTTACAGGTTTAAACGTGGCAACCCTGACGCCAAAGATCAATCGTTCTACAAAAAGCATCGAAACTTTAGAAGCGCTGTAATGAAGTGTCGCACTTGAAAGAAACTGTCTTAACGAATAATTTAGAATCTTGCTCTCATTCTATTAGTCATCCTATTATCTTATTAAAGTATGTTTAAACATAATGAAAGACAAATTCCATCAGGTGTCACAACTGATCAGGCCAATAATTTAGTATGTTTTGGAAGAAACATAAATTGTACAAGAATATTCCATTTCCCTAATTTAAGAATCATCAATGAGTTGCACCCATTTCTGTTATATTTGAATTACATTTACATTATTCATAAAATTCCAATTCGAGCAATTCGAGCCATCCAAACAAAACAAAAGCAAACAGCTGCCTCTGTCATTCCTTCTTTTGTCGATCGTCGTCCGATTGTAACCTGTTCCGCCGTTTGAATGAATAAACACACAGTTTAAAATTGGCCCAATCCATTCCGAATTTGACATCTGCCTCCACACAGATCGTGTAATACAATGGGACAAACATAATGGCAACGAACCGAAATTGATATATCAAGACCAAACCAAAGAGCTCAAAATGTGCGGACAGCGTCTATTATTAGTCTCCATTTCTTTTCAGCCAACCAATGACAGCAATCGCAGCAGCAGCAGCAGCAGCAGCAGGAGCATGATGCCAAACGGATAGCCATATCAACCACTCAATCTACGAAGCGGAGAAGAGCGCCAAAAGAAGCGAGCTACTTAAGACTCGATTTAATAGTCCCAAAATTAGATAGATTAAAATAAAATAAATATTTAGGCACTGCATCAGCAGGATTAGTCCCCCTTCCTCACGCCACTCGTATAGGTCTGATCGAATGTATATCGAGCTAGAAAAGCTTGTTTTCAATATCATATCGGATATACCTTCCCGCAATCCCCAGGTGCTCTGGGGAAAATATGCACACACAACGCTAAATGACAAAAAGCACAACGTCGAGTATACCAACATGGAATGGAATCTAATGCCTGCAACACATTCAAGGCTCGAGTGATTTATCACTTTAGGCTCCTCCCCCGGATGAGAGGTACCTGCACGAAACATAGTAACTACCGCGGGGACCCAGTGCAAGAGTATATAAGCAAGCAAAAGCGAGATGGATGACGGCAACATAAAGCATAATGTTTGGTAACCATGTTAGTGGCGACAGTGTAGAGAACTCACACACATCCACGTTGACCAAGCTAAGCTTTCACAGACACTGAAACAATATCCTTGTGAGCTTTCGACTTTTGATTTAATCTGGTAAAGCTCTCGGTTCGAAAGATTACAGGCGATCATCACAGATGGCAGCAATGGCGTGCGGAAGCTTTGAAAGCTTCGATGTCACGAGTTGGTTTCATTGTATGTTTGGCACAGATACGAGAACATCCTTTATGCTTCACGGAGTTGACCACTTCCAAACTCGCGGAAGCCGAAAGAGTTCACTGAACCAAATGGGCATGAATAAGGCATGAACCCCACGCATAAAAACAAAAATATAAAACCAGCCTTCGCGCCACTGAACGAGTGATTTATATTTTCGGTCCCGAAGAGTAAAACCTCCTCAAAAAAAGTATCGCACGCAATAATACGAACACAGTGTGTATCGTATGAGTAGCGGCGGAATGTCGGTTGAAAGGGTTGGTGGGTTAAGCCGACGTTGTTCTTCCATCGATTACATATCGATGACTCGAAATGTAAATTTAATTAATGATCGGCGTGAAACTCGAGTCTGTGCGGCAGCTTACAAAAGATGTGTTTTGGCGTACAATGACAAATAAGATCCTCACAAAATACCACCCCCCTTGAAGGATGCCTCCGAAGGTACAAAATAAAAGATTCTGAGCGATGTTTGACAACCAAAAATTGATTTTGATGAGAGCCCACTCATTGTCGGTTAGTAAAGGATGAGCCGAGGTGATTAATGGATGCAGAGCACGCAGACACGCAGTGAAAGTGCGCCTCTGCTTCTTTCTTCTTGCTTTCCCATATGTTGGAGACAAGTGCCTCATCTCGAATGCGTTTTCGACTGTGATAAATGAAGGCGAGAGGAGCAGTGCGCTTGTTTATACCTCATATAGCCGCCAGCCACACAAAAGGAAGCGTCTATTTGTGGAAAGACCACAAACATTGTCGGTCACTACAAGCCACCACCGACAACAAATGACAGCACGGCCGGGAAGAAAGTGCCATTTAGCCATCGATAAGAATAGAACGACGACTGCGGGAGAAAGGCAGAAAAATGTTGGTTCTCGTTTTCCTTCCTCCTTAAACATTGGGATCACGTGGTTCGATTGTTGATTTGATCTGCAATCGGATTCTGTCGATATGTTCGCGAGGCAATATAACAAATGAGTGATTAATTGAAAAATGATGGAACGTTCTGAAAGCTGAGCATTGAGAGACAAGCCTTCACGATCAAGAATGGTGTAAAATAATGACGTGAAGACTCTCATATAATTTTGAAAGTTTCAGCGTATATCTGTCCTATAAGGCCACTCCCAAATTATCAACATATGGTATAGCTTCTTCAATCCAGTCAAATAGCACTTCTTAAAGCACTATACCAATCTTAGTGTCGCAATCATCGCATTGTTGGAGAGCTTATTCACTTTTTGCACTGTTTTAATACGTTTCAAAAATACGTTTCCTTTCTTTTGCTATTTTTAGTCCTGAAAAATCAATAAAAAAAAATTGCACACTACGCATTCGATTTTGCCAATACACTGAAGTCGCTTTTTACGCGGTTTTTGAGATTTACGCGGATTTCGGAATTTACGCGGATTTCGAAATTTACGCGGTTTTTTTTACCCAGCACATATCAATCGCGTAAAAATTTAATATGCTAATTGATGTGACTTTTCACGAAATAAGTTTCTATTGTATCACTGATTAGTAGCCGAGAAATACAAGGGGCTGTCCACATACCACGTGGACAATTTTAGGGGGGTAGGGGGTATGAAAATGTCCACGCTTGTCCACGGAGAGGGGGCAGGGTGTATAGACTATGTCCACGTGGACACGAAAAATGAATATTTTTTCAAATGTAATCACCGATACATTCTAAATTGAATAAAAACTGTTCCATATTTAAGAATTTTAAAACTTTCCGCCCAACTTGAGTATTCCGTACTTATCAATAAACGAATTGAGCTGCCTGAGAGTGCTTCATATATCATTGAACTTCTTCATTGAAATCCATATTCTAAAAATAACTCACGTAAACTGTGAGCGACCGAGATATTTTGTATGACCCTATAACTTTTATGGTTGCGGGCTATGCATAGACGTTCCTAGCTCAAACCTATAAAAATAAGCGATTCCATAATGGTTAAGTTTCCTTGATATTACACATATGGTTTTTTTTCGTCACTAGTCGTCAAACTTGAATCAATTGATCCAGTATTCAATTTTTTTCAGAAAATTTCGCATAGATTGCAGTTGTAAAACATTTGTATTGATTGATTGAAGTGTCTTTTAGAAGTAAAAAATACTTAAAATTTTTCGTTTTTTAAGGGTTTTATTATTTCCCCCCCAAAAATAGATGATAAATTTGATTGTTTCTATCAACAAAATTAAAGCTCTCCAACCCTTCTACAATTCCTTCCTCGACACTACAATGTTATTCCTTATTGTTATCTTTCACTATTTAGAATGTTCTACAACAGAATATTACAGAAAATTTTCTCATTTTTCAAATGAATCCAATTAAATTGTTCTATGTAGCGTACTTTTGAATTGGGATCAATTTAAGGCAAAAAATGGGTCTCAAGAAATGTTCAACTTTCATAGATTTGAGCTCGATTTCATAGTTGGGAATCAATGTCCTAGAAAAAAGGTAATGAAGATGGTCGAGTTTCGAGCGACATAGCATGCGCTGCCATAACTATTTCGCAAATAGTGACGTCAGTCGTTGTGTTTATCTTTGATTGCTTACCGCATCCATGTGAAAATGTTATTTTCATGAAGTAATTTATCAATTAAAAAGGTAAATTTTTTCAGAGTTCCCGCTGATTATGAGGCTAACGTGATAGCGTGCAGTGAATATTTGTGAAATCACGCCGAAAAAGACGAATAAAAGTGATATTTCAATGTGCCATTTTCACTCCCCCACGTTCATAGAAACAAACGAAGTTTCATTATTCTAACGTTACGAAGGTGATGATTCGAAGGCTCTCAGTGCCGGTGTGTATGTTGTGAGCAGTGCTTTCACCATTCATTCAAATTTGAATGAACGAACCGTAAAACAGTTCAGTTGCTTTAAAGCTCTCACACTAACGTACCAAGCAACTGCTGTTCGCGCTGAAGATACCACACGAGAAATAAAAGTGAGAACGATTGTGTCCATCCATATGTGCTGAAGAATTTGTGCTCATAACGCTAAAGAGTCGTGAGACTTTTTGGAAGAGAGTCTAGCAATTCTTTTTTATCCCCTGAACGTAGGCTGTAAGCAGTATATTTGGTTCAGTAGCATATGAGATTCACGTGCCAGTTTGCAGTTGAATCATTCAAATTCAGTGTGTGCTACTGAATTTGAATGCAAATAATTCCTCAAGCGTATTTCATTTGAGCCAGCTAGAATCTATATTTTAGAAATGCGCGCGATCCGTGTGTCGCACTTTTTGTATTAATATCGTCGACATTATTTTGAAGCAGATTCATAAGGTACTCCTTCATATGTTTTGAGTTTAAGTTTATATGAATATAATGTGATGATTGGGTGAGCGATGCAATGTTCGATAAATTATAAGATATTTTCATTCTCACTTGAATTACTGTATAATTATCTTTAATGATATTTCATAACTTAACGTTCATACGTTATATACTGGATTGATATGTAATATTACTCCTTCCACCAAGAAATTTACGGTAGACAACACTGTACATATTTGCTGTATTTCGCTGTACGAGGAATGTATTCACGTGAATAAAGCAAGCAGTAAACTTACCTCAAAACTTCGAATTCATTGCAATATCGTGTAATAGGAACGATATAATGTATTTTCTAACAAACTTGTCTATGTCTTTCTGTAACTTCGATTATGTTTTTAATAAAAACGCGCATCGATAATGACAAGTTTTATTAACAAATCGTTTAAAAATCAAATGTTTAGATTTATACTCTTGGAATTATTGCTTGAAATAACAATCAATTGTTTTTAAACTACTATGCGAAGCAGTATGTCGTTGTTGTTCTGGACATCGCGTATAGCAGTTTCTCTATAGTTTTCAACAGCGTTTCATACTTTCTTACAGTTTCGAAATTTGCTAATATACATACCGAACTTTTTACGAACTTTGAACTGTATATAATCGAATTCTGTATTTTATCGAGTCAAAAACATTGTTCTATTCGTTTTTTATGCATATATTTTCGTTTTTTTTTTAATATAAAAGTAGAATTTAATTTTTTTAATCATTTCTTAAAGTCACACCTTTCTCATACGAAAAAAATTAATTTATTCAGAATCTTTCAGGAGATGATAGACGATCATATTTGATGAGAAAAATCCTTCTACGCATATGTTTGAATTTCAACAATGACAGAGTTATAGAACTTATTGTTGTTTCAGACTCTGTTGCCTCTAACTGGATCTACATTAAAAAGTACGCTAAAGAATAAAGTACTGGAACATCTAAATTAGTGTATTTAAATAACATTTTGGAAGTGAAAAACTTAAAAGTTGGTAATTTTCAATATGTTATTATTAGTTTTATCCCAGAAATTAATATAAACATTATTGTTTCTATCGATTGGATTAAAGTTCTCTAGTTCTCTACAATTTGTTCTTCGACACCCAACTTCTGTCTTTCTAAATTTTGCTGCAATATCGATATAAAAAATTCCTGGTAAAAATTCAACTAAATCTTCAAAAGTCACGATTTTCACCCCACTGTACTTATAATAGGCACTTATATTTCACCTTAACGTTAAAAGGTAACTTTTTTTTCGAAATAAGTCATATTCGAAACATTAAAAAAAATTTCTCTTTCAAACTGTATACAGTTTCGAGTCCAAAATTGTATATCGAATAACTTTTTTGGGTCAGGTTTGTCAAGTTGTGCCTTTCATCAAACTCTACCATGCCTAATAGAAGTATAAGGAATGGCTTTGTTCTGATGCTGTATATAAGTTTATGTCAATACATGCAACACCAAAGCGCTTATCTTCGCGTACTAAAGTTTTTTACTTTATAAAAAGCGCACTAACGCACCAGTTTCCGGTTTGCAGTTGAAAAGGAAAATGTAATCCGTGTTACATTCCTAAATGAAACAACATAGCCCAACTATTGAAGTTCAAAAATTATGATGATTTTCTGAAAAACCTATTTTGGTGGAGATAATTCTAGCCAAAAACCATTGTTAGGTAGATTAACTTGTTATAAATAGAATATTTGAACTAACATTAATAGTTCAAGTTTCATATTATTACCTGAAAGATACGTAACGTTCAAATAAAACGTTATGACATTAAAAGTTTAATAAACTTCACGTTTAAGCCTAGTAGTTTGCTGTGAATAAAATAAATGCGAAACTAGAAAAATGCTTCAATTCAATTCTTTTCCCGTGCACCATATGTGCAGCCAAGGCTCGGCCACAGCCCGCTAAGAGAGCACAAGCGCCTGTATTTAGTTTACAGCTGTGAGTGGATGACGTCCACAAGTATGTATCATAGCGAATAGAAGAAAGAATGAGCTTAGAATGCTCGAGCTCCTCTTTTAAAATTCAAGCTTCGAATGTTGATGGTTCACCGATGTCGATGGCAGTGAATCAAGGCAATTCGCCTGGCACCGTAGTGTTGAATGGTTCAAAGGGAGCAACGTACATGAATGAGAAAACGAATGAAGGGCATATGCTCATATTCAGTTCATTCAAA
This sequence comes from Toxorhynchites rutilus septentrionalis, assembly GCF_029784135.1. Classification (NCBI taxonomy): domain Eukaryota; kingdom Metazoa; phylum Arthropoda; class Insecta; order Diptera; family Culicidae; genus Toxorhynchites; species Toxorhynchites rutilus. The sequence goes on from NC_073744.1 coordinate 3,897,122, forward strand.
ATCCAAGCACTGGTTGTGAGAGAATAATCGCCAATTAATCAAAATTTCACCGAACATGTTATTGCTTTCGAGAGCTAAACATACGACTGTTCTCTGGACATTTTTACCACATGAATAATCGAAATAAGCCACGATATAATTGTCGTCTGTTAAAAACAATCAGTTGAATGATTCCATGAGAATTTTGGCTCAAATTATCATACAACCGTGAGTACTTTAAACGTTGTTTTGTTACTTCCATATACATTCCATATTGAATGCAAATAATTACGACACGATATTTTGCTCGCCAATACAGATACACTTCGCCTACTGCTCCACCTCTATATGTACCTCATTGGTTGGGAATCAAAGAAACGTGAGTTGTCTGATGTAATTCTTCCCCGCGAGCACTTTGGAAGTCATCTAGACAATCAATGCCGAATGGTCTATAAGCATTTGAAAAATAATAAAATATCTTAATACGCTTTGAATACCCTCTGAAAATTCTCTGAACCATGGCGGAAAAGGTTTTGAATTGCGCTACCGACTAAAGGTGAATCGGAATTCCAGAGTGAAAATGAATCGCCATTAGCAGTGATCGATCATATTCCGGAGTGGGCAAAGAATTTTTTCATCTAAAATTTTGAGTAACACTGTAACTGTGCCATAAAACAATGCAAAACAATGCATCTCTGTAGTAAAATATCCTACTGGAATTCCATATGAATCAAATGGAAGAAATTAATCAAGTTGATTGGATTATTACTGGCTTCTATGTGATATCAACATATTTTTTTGCAAGTGTTTAGAAAATCGCGAACTAAAAATGTATTTGGAAATGTTTTCAAATCCATTTATTTTTATTCGATTGGCGATTGGCAATCACAATTAGTAAAGCTCAAGATCAATCTTTGAAGTTGTGTAGTTTATATTCAGATGCGAATTGTTCCTCACCTGGTCAACTGTACATTGCGTGTTTCCGTGTTAGCAAACCAGATAGTCCTTATATATTCGTTTATAATGGAAAAACAAAAAATATCATATACTCACAAGTATTTCAAAATTAAACTCATATGAAGCATGTGCTTTGTTATGCCACCCATTTCTCTACCATACAAAAACAATGGTCCACAACTGGTACAGGGTACAGCTAGTGAAATTTGAAATAAAAACAACTTAAGGAGGGATCCCGGTCTGGAAAATCGAAAAAATAGAACTTTGATTTTTTTGCATTTTTGGGAAGCTTATGCCCCTTTTCGACATATGATTTCGTTGGAAAGTTACAGCCAAAAGTATGACCTCACCTCAAGGGATATAGTATTACTGTACGAATTTTGAAACGAATTTTTCTCGATACCGTGTTTTTTCAACTGGCGGTATCAATATCTTAGGATCTACTCGACCGATTTGGCTGAAATTTTTTATCAGCCTTTAAAAATGGATTATCTAAAGCGTTACATAACCGTTTTTTGATATCTCATTTTTTCGATTTTTTATGAGCTTCTAAATAGCGATTTTTTATAAAAAATAACTCATTTTTAACAAAAATGGTCGCCATTTCGGCAATTTTTCGAAATAAAAAACCCCTATGTAACGCTTTAGGTATCGTCCTAATGTTTCAAAATATTCATTGGAATTTGTTCTACGGAACCGATACCACCAGCAAGGTATCAATTTTCAGTTATGCTTTCAATTATGTCAACAGCGTAATAATCATTATTCGTGCACTTAAAAAATGAAAAATACATCTTCAAATATACCTTAAACAATAACTAAAATATCCGAGCTCTTCACTTTATTCGTAACATTCGAAAAAAATCCAAGAAAATTCATTATTTTCCGACCTTCCAGACAGGGGTCCCCCTTAAATGGAATGAAAAATTAAATGGAATTTAGACGCAAATCAGTTCTTTCCTTAATCATTTTAATTTGAAAAGGAAAAATGTCCACGTGGACAAAGGGGGGTAGGGGTATGAAAATGTCCACGCTTGTCCACGGAGGGGGAGGGGGGAGTCTAAAACCGTGCTTTTTCTGTCCACGTGGTATGTGGACAGCCCCCAAGGAGATACAGATATCATTATTGTAGCACCGGGAAGTGACAGCCAATTGGGTGGCTGCAAAACTTAAACAGGAGAAAAAATTTTTTACGCCGAGTATTAATATTACTCAGCAGCTGCTAAGCCTTAATAAGATAGACTTCAGCACATTCACTGGTCATGTAACAGGACACTGCCTAAGTAAATAGCATCTTAAAAACATAGGTTTAGCACAAGATGATATTTGTCGCTTTTGTAATGCCGAAAGCGAAACCTCGGGACATTTGTTCTGTAACTGCGGAGCTCTAACTAGACGCAGACTTCAACATCTTGATAAAGCTGTTCTGGAGCCCAAGGAAATTTGGTCTCCGTCGCCGATCAGGATAATAAATTTTATCAATCAGATTATTCCTGATTGGCACCTATCTCGCTATAGCTTTCAGTCTACTCTTTCATCAGTAAGTAGTAGATAAGCTAGAAGTGTAGTATAAAAAAGGGTATACCACAATAGTTCAAAATAATGAACGCAGTGGTTCACACCCAACAGGAAAAAAAAGATTGTAGCATGTAAAAAAAAATCAGTTAATCAATTGTTAGAATATGGGTTGCATTTTAAACTAATAACTCACTGTTTGTTAGATTTTCACACGGAATCATATGGAATCATAGCTAGTTTTCTTCGATTCACCATAATAAAAAAAATGAAAGAACGCAAAAGAGTGCTACTGTAAATAAGGATAGAACGAATCAAAATATAAATATAACACAACTGAAAAACGACGATAGAAAATAGGATTAAAATGAAAATAGCCATTATAAATAAAAAATTGAGCAAGGACACAATTCTAATCTATCAGCCAAAAAAATACCAAACAGCAGGTATAACTAATGAGGTACATATCGAGGTGAAGCAGTAGGCGAAGCATATTTGTGTTGGCAAGCAAAATATGGTGTCGTAATTATTTGCGTTCGTGACCCGAATAAATCGCCACAGTAAACAAGTGAAACAACGGAAACAACCGCTTAGAAAAATTGTAATAGGCTAGAAATATTGTGGCGCGAAAAAAACAATATGTGTATAGATGCCTCCATTTCTATTATAAACTAGCTGACCCGACGAACTTCGTCCCACCCAAAATAGATTTTTTGATTTGAATACTTTCAAACATCCACGTTTTCTTACTAATTGAACGTTAGTGAGTCAAATCCCTGAACTCTTCATTGATTGATTACCCTTTGACCCTTCACAATTTCCTTTTACTGTAAATTGTCTAGTACTTCTACAAAAATTCGTCCTTATAATATAAAATTATTTTCAGACACAATTCTCGTTCAAGATTCTTCAAGCATTTGGAATAAACATGTTTCTCCGTTGCATGGAATACATGTTTGATACAGAGAATATTACAAAATAAAGACAGCTCAAATCGGACCATTCCTTCCGGCACACCAATACATTCGGCCTTCCATTTTTGTTTATATAGATAGAAGATATCGGAATGCGTTATTCCGTCTGAAAATCTATTTCCACTTTCGAACAAAAATCAATTTCGTTAGCGCCAACATCAAATGGACTAACAACGCTTAGCTAATTGTAGAACACATGGGAATTCAATTTTCCGATTTTTCTCTCCGCTATATTGATCTACGGGAAGAGACGAATACAACGAAATATAGATGACTCAAATTGAACCATTCCTTCCTCGGGTTTGCGCTTACCAACACATTTGGCCTTCCATTTTTATTTATAGATATAAGATATGGAAATGCGTTATTTGCGCCTGAAAATCCATTTCCACTTACGAACAAAGATCAGCTTCGATAGCGCAAATATGGAATGAACTAACAACGCTTATTATGATGTAATTTTCGAACATGTGGGAATTCAATTTTCCGAATTTTCCGAATTTTCCGACCTTCCTTCAAGGTTTTCCCGAAAATTTTCCGATTTTTCTCTCCACTATATTGATCTACGGGAAGAGACGAATACAACAAAATACAGGACGCTAAAATCGGACCATCCTTTCTTCGGGTTTTCCGCTTACCAACAGATTTTGCCTTACATTTTTATTTATATAAATTTGTTCTCTCGTTTTCGTTTTTCGAAATGTGGACGAATTCCTCATTTAACGAGCATAAACAAACACAAATACTGACGTCATGATTTGAGAAATTAGCAATTCCAAATGAAATCGTCCTGAAAATGCAGATTTCGAAAACATGTATTTTTAATTCGAATGAATGTTTGTATTCCGTTTGGGTTGGAGGAAATATGAGTTTTCCACGGCAATTGGGATTTTTTTGACAAAAATGTAATTTTTGAGAAGGGCGTGTCGATTTTAGTAACAGAAGTCTTTGATCATTTACATCTCAAAAACTATGAGTCGTACCGAAATAGTGTCTTAGAAAGAGTTATAGAGTGTTATTGTTAAAATGTGAAAACAATATACACTGAGAAAAAATTAGTACAATTTTTTTATTTACAAAAAAAAACATTAATTTGCAATATCTAAAATATGTATTTTTTAATATTCTTTTAAATTTTTTTCATATTAAATATAAGTCATGTTAAAAAATTTAAAAAATGAGTTCAAGATGGTGAAACTATTTTCGGCAAACTTTGTGGAACATCAAATTTTTATGGATTCGAATTCGATTCGATTGAGAAACTTCGAATTTTTGTATGTTAACAATCATATTTAGCCGCAAATTATGAATCCTGATGCGATTAAAAACAAAAAAATAATTATCAATCTCCTTCTCTAAATGCAGCCATTCTCGAGATATTTGAAAAAAAAATAATTCTAATTTGTCTTTTTTAATTTTTAAGCAGATCGTAATGTGAATTTTAATTTTTTTATTTATATATGTATTTTTTATTTATTTTTTTAAATTTTTTATATAGAATAAAAGTCATGTAGAAAATTTAAAGAATGAGTCCAAGATGTTGAAGCTATTTTTGACAAACTTTGTAGAACATCGAATTCTTATGAATTTTCGAAACGTCGATTTCTTGTATGTTAACAATCATTTTTAGCCACAAATTAGGAATCCTGATGTCATTTAAAACAAGAAAGCTCTTTATCAATCTCCTTCTAAATGCAGTCATTCTCGAAATGTATGTCTTTTTTATATTAAATAGGGTCTTTTGATATGTTTGTCGTGTTATATCGTCATTTTTTTTTATCCCATCCGTTTATTAGGCTCATTTAGCAATTCAGCTGTCACAGAGCCGAATTTATTCGTATACATTTTTTATGTTAAGATAACTATTGTTGTATATTATTTAGGCTTAAGATTCCTATCCATCGATAAACATTTGTTTTTTTTTATGTATAACACAGTAGCTGTTTAGGCCTAAGAATATTCCAATTCTATCGATACACAACACATGCCGAGTATTCCATTTCTATCGATACACAACACATGCCGCCTTTTTTCGGCGTTAGAATATTCCTATTGTTCGAATGTTCACAGTTGGACTGTTCACAACGGGACTGCTGATATGAGGCTTCCATTGCTGTGTTAGAATTAGCACCAATTACCGATGCAGCAGATCGTAATGTGAGCGGTAAGGGACTGGGATTACCGACACATGATGATTGTTGCGTGGACGTAGTAGCTAGAATAACACACAAAGATGGTCAGTTAAGGGGCCCTGAGTTTTTAGCTCATGATCGTTCGCTTAGTAGCGGACACGCAACCAATTAGGCTACGAAGACCCCCCCTATCGTCATGTTCAAGAAATTTTATGAATTTTCTTATAATTTTCAACAACTTTTCCAAATACATCATTATGGTAAAAATATATGTTTTGGAGTAATGTTGAAAAACATTTGAAGACATGTGGGTTATAATAATGTAAATATATGAAAAATAATAAATATATATTTTTTATATAAATAAAATTAATATAATTATAAAAAAAATATTTTTTTAATATGAATTCTTTCGAACATTCATGTTTTCTCACCAAGCTAACAATGTTTATCATGATGTAAACATATGGAAATTCAATTTTCCGAATTCTTCGACCTTCCTTCAGAGTTTTCCGGAAAAATTTCCGATTTTTCTCTCCGCTCTATTGAACTGCAGGCAGAGACGAATTTATTTATATAGATACTTTGATGATTCAGAACGCAACATAACAAATATTTAAAATAAAAAAAAATATTTATTGCAAGAGCAACATCAAGTACAATAATGTGATCATACAGCACGATCGGGAAACATATTCGAAGTTAATGGAAGTTAAATCAGTTTTTTTTTTCAAAGTTTAGACCTCAATTACATATCTTATTTTTTCCTTTCACTGTTTCACTATTGCTCCAATCTTCTAATATCCCCTTTTCTTCCTAATGAAAATGTGATATCGCACTAACCCCGACTCACCCAATAATAAGACTCTAATTCAATTTTGGACATGAATACACAATTGGTGCTAATTATAACACAAAAATGGAAGCTTCAAATAAACTATCCCGCTTCGTACGAACCATCTGTGAACAGTCGAACAACAGGAAAACTATTACGCCGAGAAGGCAACATTCTGTAATTTACTACATGTTATCGATATGATAAAAATATACACGAATAAATCCGGCTCTGTTACTGCTGAAGTGCTAATGAGCCTAAATAAAATAAAACAGATAGGATAAAAAAATCTCTAGTTGATAGATATTTAGGATCGCTCTTGCTATCGTTGAACAAAAATTGGCACGAATGAAAAAATTGGCTCCGCGTGAAATCGAGCAGATAATTTACAGTTACGAAAAAAAAATTCATATGAGCGAGAATGAGGAATAGTGGAAAATTCGTCCATAGAATTGAATAAAACTAGAAGTGGGTTATATCTGAGATATAACCGCAAGATAGACGTAGGACTAGCGTAGGTTCTGTAATCATTTGTTTGAAATTGCATCTGAAACAATTCTGGAAGAATGAATGAATGAATATCTTTAAAGATTGATGAAAGTTTTCCTTGTTAGTGTTTGAGTGGATTAGTATGGGTATGAAAGTGTTATTAAAATGAAATTCAGCCATTCCGAACTTGTTGGTGGTCCAGAGAAGAACCATTGGGTTTGCGTGGCTTTGCAAAAGCAACTGATGAAGTTTGAGACATAATTCTATTTTGTTGTCGTGAAAAATAATACACGAGACTTTTCATCACCACTCCACGCGGAAACAGAATAGAAACTGATGGTCGTGGATGCGATTGCATCACGGGAACCAAATGCGCAAATCTTTTTTTGCTCTGCGAAATGACAAGCGAACATTCCTTCGTGACCGTTCCATGCGAAAGCAAAACAGAAACTAATGTTCTTAGATACGATTGCATCACGGGAACCGAAAGCGCAAATCTTCTATTGTTCGAGCGCATTTACAGGCGAACATTCCATCATGACCATTCCATGCGAAAGCGAAACGAATACTAAATGGATTGCCTTTTTTCCTTCTTTGTTTGGTTTATAGAGACTTTTAACTTTTGCAATGCATTCGGCTCTAGCCCTTGAGAAGGGCCCTTGTGGAAATAAAACTACTCCATTACTCCTCCTTCATCTGTCTTAAGAAAGACAATCCATTCCCACGCTCGACGCTCGCCGGCAACGATGTTGCTCCGATGACCACCAAACGAGAAGTGATATGGATTGCAGTTCAGTTCAGTTCTTGTTTTTAATGGGCTTTAACCCAAAGATCATTTGTCTCTCGATATGGACTGGCAACCGCTTATATACAGTTTTGTGTTATTTCAATAGCCTGTTTCAAAGCAATTTTTAAGCTATCGAAAAAAGTTTTCGGGTCAATTATTACCAATCATATAACTCTTTGACATTTTGTCTTTCGGATGAAGTAATTATCATACCACTCCGACAAAGAGTTATTAACGTTCAAAACCTTGACGTAGTCCTTCGCCAGAAAACAGCGCGCCAAACGTTTCGCGCAAACCACAAACCTAATAGAGAACATCTTAGCAGGATGCTCTGACTAAATAAATATTTTCGAGCCAATGTTGCACTATCAACATACCGTGGTTAAGGTGACTATTTTGAGTTGACATTTATGTGACTTACACCAATTCGTTAAATGATCTTAGAAGCAGTTAAGATTACTGATTCTTTGAGCATTGCTCATTCTCAAAACGCAAACTCAAAAGATATCTCTAATCAGAAATCAAGAATAAGAGAGCCGAAAAGAATTCTTCGATTTTTCTAGATTCAAAACATATAAAAAAATCCAGAATTGCCAAACAAAAATATGGATACAATCTGTTTCAAACAAAATCCAGAAGAAGTTGATATATTGATATATCGGTTGATATAACATTAGAATAAAGTGACCAGATGGTCAGAGGTCTAACGCGGGACACAAAAAACAAAACGTTATGTATATACGTTTTGTGATCATAAACTATAGTTTAGCGAGTCTAAACTGATCAGTATTGTTTCTTTCTGAGTATCAGCACTCAGTTGTGATTTTTCGGTGGTTTTGATTTTGTTTACGTCCGAAAATCACTCGCTCAATCAGAGCATTTAAGCCTGGCAAGCACGATTCAAATTCTACAATTTTCTTCAAATTACCGAATGTAATGCTCGGAAATTCCATTTCATTTTTCATCGATTTTAGTGTTAACTTATGCAATCATAAAAATGGGCTAATTTCGGATGGCGATGAACTATAATTTATAGGAACAAATTTTCTTTAAGGGGGTATTCTAGTCTAGAAATCTCAAAAAATCGAAATTTTTTTTTTACCATATTTCTGTAGTTTAGGCATTCAAGAATATACTCTAGAAAGGACTTATCGAAAATCCTATTATTTACCTAGTTAGAGCCATCTTAGTGATGTGGTATCTAACCTGTTACGGCCATCACAATGAACTTCAAACGCGTTTCTCTCGGAACTAGTTTTTTTCTAACTGGCGTACACGATATCTCAAGTTCTACTGAACCGATTTATGTCAAATTTATATGAAAATAATCTGCATACATCTCTCTATCACATGAACCAATAAAAAATTATAACTTTTTAATTTTACTATTTTTAAAAAATCGGTAAACGCAAAAAAAAACGTTTTACACAGCATTTTTGTTTTCAAACGGCCGCCATTTTGTTAAAACCCATGTTTTTGACTTGTCCGAGGTTCATGCCATAGCGACATCTTTACTGATTCAGAATCTGTTCGATTTTTTTGTTTCAGATAACCAGAAGGACTGGAATCGTGTACGCCATGGCACAACTTTTTTTTGAACACCCTCACTTCACCAGCATGTAACTATTCTAATTATGAATATTTTTTTTTCGTCCTATTTTTGTTTTATTGTTGAAAGATAGATAAACGAATAATGATATAATGGATAGTAAAAATATTCTTTGTTTTATTTTTACGGAGTTCGAAAAAACGTCCGAAATTCGTGTCTCTACACTAGAATACCCCCTTAACTCTTACGTTTATTAAGTCTACAACAAAAATGATTCAAGGATGTTGATTCGCAGCAGCAGCACTGTCAAGCAACTTGAAAATTTTTCCATACTGCAAGCTCCACCCCACAGCGAAGGAGTTGGACATCCTGAGGCACTTTGTGTCCGCCAGATATAGCCGATCTGGTATTTACAATATCATCTCTTCGCCGCTCCTTAAGCCGGGAGATCGAAGCAACCGGCCAAACGGTGGAGAAGAATCTGGCCTGAATGGACATTTTTATGCGGAAGCGTCAGACGAGACCGGCCGTATCTGAGCAGCAGGCAATCACCCAGAAGGAGTAGCTTGAGGTGCTGGTGAAAAACTTCTTTCCGGCGAAAGAAGTGAAAAACTTCTTTTCGTACTCATAATGAAAGACGAGACTAGAATTCAACGAATGGCAGGGGACCGGGTACTTTACGTTCCCCAGGTAAGCGATGACGTCGACTATATCATTTACATCAAGTTCTCGAAGAAGGTCCTTCTTTGACAGACGTGAAGGGATTGTCCAAGCCGCTCTTCTTTCGAGTCATATGGTGAATGAGGAGATATATAATACGAAGTGCTTGCCGGAGTTGAGAATGTGATGTGGTCTTTATGCCGAACCTGGGATCAGCCCATTATGCCAAAAGATCACTGGAGGATGGATCGGCTGGAGATAAACATTGTCGCGAAGACCATCAACCTTCCCAACGTTCCCCAGCTGCGTCCGATAGAAAACTTTTGGGCGAATGGCCAAAATAGAGAGACAGACGACCACCAAAGCCACGAAAAGGTAAAATAACACGCCTATATACATCTTTTCATCGGTTCCGGCCGATGGCACCATATGGTTCAGGTTCCGGCCAACTTCCGTAAGACCGCCCAGCGCTTCATTTACGTTACTTCATCAAACAACTCTGCCTCTTCCTGTTGAGTATACACTAGTTCTTCCGGTCTATTTAAAACGTTAAACCCTGACCGAGATAGGGGACCAAAGATGAACTTTTCGTCTGACTCACGTTAGTCCCTGCGGATCAATAGGGGACTTTCATAAAAATCATTTTCCAATTTTTTTGCTGTCGCTTCTAGTTGATACTCTCTAAACAAAAAGCCCAATGTCGGTGCGATGAAACTAGCTCAACATATTAATCTTTGGATGCATTAGAAGCGCTCTTGAACAGTCCGCCAAATAAATTTTTTTTTGAGGTTCATCCATTTAAGAAAATCAACATGATCAAATTTTGATATTGAAATATCACAGAAACGCGGGACATTTTCGTTTCTTTTGCCAAATGCGGGACGTTTCGCGGGACGAAATCTTACGCGGGACATTTTGTTGAAATGCGGGACTGTCCCGCGTAACGCGGGACGTCTGGTCAGTTTACATTAGAATCACTGTTTAATTATTTGTAATGTGACCTCAAAATCGCAATTATCCAACTGTACCTCAGTTTAAACATATAACCTGAAGCATGTGTGTTTCTACCAAAAGGTTTCCCCCCTCAGCAATTATCTCAAATCGCAGCTCTTCGCAGAAACTTTCAAGAGTAAAGAAAGGAAAACAAACATTTCCCAAATAACCCTAGTGTTTATGTCGGCTTTATTCCACCTAATACACCAATCCACCCATCAGCATTATGACTAATCTAAAACCCCACTTACATTTTCCAACATTCGGCCGTTTGTTGTACAAACACGGTTCACAGTTTGGCATCGCGCGGGTGGGCGTAAGAAGTGCAGGAAAAAAATATATATTCCTAGTAGCTTCGGTCACAGCCCGAGAATTGTTGCGCACTTTCTTTGTTTACCCCTACTGCTGCGACGTGACATTTTCGGGAAACGCCAGTTTGATTCTATTTCTTTTTTGCCTCTGTCTGGTTTCGGTTCAATGTTCTCCCAACCAGCCATATGACCGGCCACTAAATATAAACCGAATCGCTCTCTCCCTCGCGCGCGCTCTTACTCGGTCGCGATCTCTTCACGCCGTCTGGATATCGTTGGATGGTGCGATTCCTCCGCTTGCGCGGTTTTTGCGAGATGCATTTCACTATTCTCACACGGGAAGATGTTGTGTACCAACAAAAAAGAAACCAGAATTGAACGGCGAAAAAAACAAACGCGAGATGAGTGCCCTCGCGCAAGTACACACGCGCTGCATCTGGCCGGCCAGGCCAGCCCCTATTGCTATTTCATGTAATATTTCACTTGACCTGGTGCAGACGCGGCTTTGTGTGAAAATATTGAAAAATGCCAAATCCGTTTTTATCAAGTTCACGCCGGATGCAGCGCTTGTTTGTTTGTTTGTTTGGCGACAGAGCGGCACATATGATCATTTTAGGAAACTTGCAACGGGTGAAAGGCGAAAGTAGGTCATAAACACACACAAACACACACACACGCCCGTGCGTCTCAGCTAGTGATCCCCGATAATCTTCCCGCAAAAATCGATTATTAATCGAACGAATACTCTGCAAATCCAAATGCAAAGAAAAAACGCCGTCTTGATTATTTTTTAGTTTATATTTTTTATTTTTAAATTTACAATGTAGTGGCGAGTTCGACATTGTAAACATCTTGGTCTACATGTTTTTGACAACGGACTTCTGTTTTGGGGCTGTCCACATACCACGTGGACAGGAAAAGCATGATTTGAGACACCCCCTCTCCCTCCGTGTACAAGCGTGGACATTCCTTATGCCCCTCCCCCTGTTGTCCACGTGGACATTTCTCCGGTTTTGAGGAAAAAATCAAGAAATTCTATTTTTTCGCTTAAATTCCATTTCAGTTCGTTTCTATTTTTCCATATTCCATATTTTTATTGATAAAAATTATAGAAATAAATTATATTACCAATGGTAACGATTTATCTTGAAATCTTCGATTTTTTTTCAACATTGTTCGGGAGCTCATTATTTTCTTCCGAATTCCATTTACGTTTTCTCCATATCCATTTTAAAATATCGATTGTGAACTTATTCTCGAGTATTTTTATAAAAGCTGGCTGGCTGTTTGAGTTTTCGAAAAATCAGGCAATGAAATCAAGCACTTTGTTTGAAAACAAAATTTTTTCGTCTAAACATCAATGACTTTCGCTTCTACAGGTTCGGAAGTGCCTGATGGGTTTAATGAACCTAATAAAAGCGAAACATCTGCAGTATCATCGTGATCGATGATTCCGTTGACCCTTATTTGTTAAGTCATGCTAAATATTGTCCTGAAAAATTCGTGCTGATTCTTAAAGCATATTTTTGTAGACATACATCTTTTCGATCATAAATGCACCGTTTTTTCCTGAATATTTTAGCATCCTTCATGCAACTTGAGAATTCCATCCTCTCCGAACTTATGCTATGAGGTAAGTTGAAGTTCTTACGAGAATCTTAACAGTTAATAATCTGAAGATGCAATATCTGGTGAGTAAGGCGGGTGGAGTTTTAGAAGTGCCATAGAAGTGCTCTGGATCGTTGATTTTAATACGTTCAGCTGCTAGCAGTACTTGTTGGAATTCATCGAAACTAATTGCTTGGTAGAAGCTCATGATACATATTTTCTTCCAGTCCTACGAGACCCAGCCATAACTTTCTTCAAGCGAAAACCTGCTTCGGGGTTCCATTCACTTGCTAAGATTTTTTTTAACTCAACATTCTTATGAATGATTTACCCTTTACAATTCGCTACAAATATGTATTTTCGTCGCGTTTATGAAACGAATCGCAGATTGAGATAAGTCGGTAAAATAAACCCTTATTCTGAAATCCGGTCGGATTTGAAATTAGCACAATATTGCGTTCTTCCTAGTCTAGAAATTTGAAAAAAAAATCAATTTTTTCTTCATTTTTCTTCATATTCACACATTTAAATATACCATAGAAAAGACATTTCGAAAATCTCATTATTTACCAAGTTATAGCCATTTTAGTGATGCAACATCTTATCTAGTACGGCCATAACAATTAACTTCAAACGAGATTTTTTCGAAACATGTTTTTTTCAAACTGGCTTACAGTTCTACTTATCCGATCTATGTTTATATGAATACAATCTGTATGCATCTCTCTATCGCATGAACCTATAAATATCTTAATTTCGTAACTTTACTATTTTAAATTCTTAATCTGATAAACCTTAATCTGATCGAGTCAAATCGTATCGGATTGTGCAAATGTTGCAACCTTAAAATTCTGCATTTTTATTTCGTTTTTCTGCAAAGGTTTATTTCGTTCGGGTTGTGATATGTCAAATCCGATCGTATTCCGTAATATGGGTTAATATGTAGTACATGCATTGTTGCATGCATGTTTTTCGTGATGTTTCGTTTCTCATGAACGGTGATTTTCGACATCTGTAGCGAATCTACTAATTCATGTGCATCAAAGAATTAATCTTTTCTTTTAATTACTCAGCAATAGCAGCAAGAACTTTCCAGACAACTCAAAAGAAGCGTGTTACAAAAATTACCAGACATCAATGAAGAACAACATCATTGCAAGAAATTGATCTCCAGAGATACGGCCCGTACACTCATGGAAGAATTTTTTGTTCGTTTCAAAGTTCAGAAATCCTTGAGAGTTGTCGAAAAAAAAACCCAAATAGTTTTGTCATCAAGAGCAAAAGCTGAACTCAACCCCCGCACTTAAGTCGTGATTTTCAATACTACAATAAATCCAACATTCTTTGTGTTACTGAGTGTATTTATCCTGACGGATTTAATGGCCCTCTATAACCGATTGGACTAAATTGATGGATCCTAGTTCATGTGCGTTACCTTCAGAATATACATTTCAGGAAAGAGGTTCAGTCATATGAAAAAATATGGATGTTTGACCGAGCAGCACTCTCAGGCAGTTCAGTCTTTTTATTGATGAATACTGAGTGCTCAGGGCGGACGTGAAGTTCAAAAAATCGTGTAAATACAAAACAGATCTCATTCAATTTTGACTATTAACTTGAATGTTTTACTTGACAAAATTACTTAACGTATCCACGTGGACATTATCAAAACCCCACCGTGGACATGCGTGGACATTTTCGTAATCCCTACCTCCCCTAAAGTTGTCCACGTGGTATGTGGACAGCCCCATAGTAAAAATAAAGAAAAATGCGCTGCTTTATTTCTAACTGCATGAGCGATTTTCATATTTCGGTTTCACATGGAGGTGTTCACATTTAACATGGAGTTTAAAGTTAGCCACTATTCGACTATATAACCGGCCCGAGTTGTAAACAACAGTAATTGACAGAACCAAAATGTCAGTGAACCGCAGCAATATTGGGTACACTGGCAATATGAGGAATTTGACGCCTGTAACAAACAGCTGACAAATATTCGATTAGCTGGTGAACGATTAATTTAAAAAAACGGGGATCACTAGTCTCAGCCCTGCCTCCAAGGCCGGAGATGTCAGTGCAATATGTACAACAAAAAGGTACACTGCGCGCTGTTGCATCTGGTGCAGATGAGATCAGCATCTCAGCTCGCTGCTGCTGCTGACGCGGATTCTCCCCGCAGGGACACACGGCGTCAACCCCGAGGTGAGTTATTTGCGTGTTCTTCTTTGGACAAAGAAAAACGACGACCTATTAGGAAAGGGGAGCTTACGGTGTGGGACCGGCTAACCAGTCAGTCAATTAAAATGCCAGCGATTATTTTCGGCGCTGCAATATCCAGGTCGGACAGCATCCTCCAGTCAACAGGGCCGGTGTGATCTTGGTGGATATATTTATATTTAGAGCCGGTCGCCTTTGTGCCGATTGGCGGCGCGACATTCCGAGAATGTGGATCAGGGCGTAGAACAAAGGAATCTAGTCCACAGCTCGAGGATCTAAACGCGTTGTTTTTAATTAATTGCAATGAGGTGCTAAAACCTCGATTGTCGTGACATTTATTAGTAGCTTTTCAAAACAATTGCCACCGAAAAGATAGTTAACCTATTTCTATAATTTATGGCTGTTATTCCATCTTACCTCCTGGGTCAATTCAACCATCCCGGGTACTTTTCGTTCCTCGTCGCTGTTCTCTTCCTCCTTTTTTACCGTCAGAAGTTCGTCGCTTGGTTCCATTTTCACCTGCGCATCTCCGCAAGCATATTCTACCTTAAACTGCTCCCCATCGCTCCCTTCTTGCTCACCGAGGGGCTCCTCTTTCACTTTAACCGCCGAACCGCGACCTTTGCGAGCGTCACAACTTTGACAGCACTCCTGGGAGCTACTGGCCGCTTCCCCTTCCCGCTGAGTCTGCTGCTGTTCAAGCGTTGCTTGATCGGGGAAAAAGTTCGGCTCGAACGGTAACCGAATGAGGTCCTCAAACATTGGTGGCGGTTCATTTTTGAGTGGAATCGCGTCCAGCGCATAGCTGTTGATCGGAGCCTCCCCAAAATCGTTCAGATCGGCAATGTTTTGTTCCAGTACCGATGAGCTGTCCGGGAAGGGATCCGAGTTGAGGAAGATGTCCTCGATATCGTACGATTCGAATGTTGGTAACACAAATGGCTCGCCCACCACAACCGATGCGGTCGAGTTTGCAGTTTCTTGACCGGTAGCTGGCGAAGGAGAGGAGGCTCGTGTGGACGATGTCTGGTTCGAGGAGTTAGAGTTCTGAATGTTCAGCAGGTATGCTTGGAGATCGAAGTGGGTGGGTACATTGTATTGCGTATCAAATCGCGCCAAGTCCTCGATGATGGGTGGTAAAGCCTTTCGATTGACGTAGGTTTGATCCGTGAGGGGAGCAGCACGCAGTTCCAGCTGCCAGCCACCGACGCCGGTTCCTGCCAGACGTGTCTCCCAATGCAAATCTTGATAGCTCTCCGGATCCACACGCAGCAGACTTAGCGTCAACGCCAAGTGCAACAGATGTTCGACGTAGTTTTTCTTGTTTATCATTTTGATTTCCTCGTGGCAGTCGAAAATAAAGCTTATTTCGTTGTGTTTTTTTTTTCAAAATTACGCACAAAACAAACAAAAGTACGTACTGAATACAGTCGCTGAGATCATTTAGCGTGGTTGATAAAATTAAGAGAGACGTTGGTAGCAAAAACAAAAACAAAACTGGTCATTACACTCTTAACGGATGAGTCAGTCTTTGCATTATTGCGGAACAGCACTACAGGTGTGAGTGTTGCTTCTAGGTTTCATCAGATCTAGTCATAAAGCTGGAGTCAGTCAGTCCCTAACAATTTCCATAATCTTGATGTGCTGATATTTTCCCCCGATAATTGCTGAGCACAATTGTTGTTTTGGTTTCACGATTTCGTTCGCGACCGCACTCTTGCCGATCAAAACATTGAATTCATACTGATGGTGTCCTCAATTTTATTAGCCGTATTTGCACATAGTCTCGACTGCAGCGTTCTCCGGTGGTTTCATCATCACACACGATACGCCACTCAATACTGGGTTGTACTTTTATGGTCAACTTGGAGAGGACTGGAGCCTCCTTATGCAGTGGCGTTTCGCGATTCTCCACTGCCACACGTCATTGAAAAGTGGCTGCTGCGATATAGCTACTTTTACACCGCTTCGTCACTTTGTCCGTTCCTCATAATTACCCTTCTGGGGGGTTATCCACAACTTGAAATTACACAAGCACTCTCGGGTATCGATTAGCGACCGTTCCGTCGAGCACAAATCAATTATTCAAACAGTTCTACTCTTGGGTCGTCGTCACGGCCACAATATGTATCGTTATCGTACACTTTCGATGCGTATATTCGCGCATAAAAAGTGAAATTCACCACGAAACTCTGATTATACAAACACGGAACCGTTTGTGCGATTCTTTACACACTCTGCCAATGATGATGGGGCCTTCGTCTTCACACAACAAAGTAGCCCATCAAACTCTCGAAACAATCGCTGGCTGACACGATCGGCCGCCAGCTGTCAAAACGACGCAAACTGTTTTTCACAATTTTCCCCTCAAGTGACCATCCGCTGGAGGATTTTCCGGTTATCGATTGCACCCTAACAGGCGAGAGTTTCACCAGCACTCCAGATGTTGACGTCTCGAATGTTTCCACCTTTTTAACACCGGCTGTAGATTCACACGGGACACGAACTTCCAATCAGATTTTTCGGACTCGCGTTCTTGTTGTATAGTTACAACAATTCGGTGCGCGAATGAGGCCGCGATATATATTCGCGATTTTACACTTTCTGGTCGCGGGATGCACCGTCTCTCTGCTGTTTGAAAAACTTTGCACGAGGAGGCACAAAACACAGCTTTCTTTATTCCTTTTCACAGCGATTTCATCCGTCCACAAGTAATTTCAATGAATAATCATCGTGCCGTCGTCGAACGATGGACGAATGTAGAGCCTAACACCACACGCACACATGTTCGCGCGCGCAAGAGAAACGTCACTCCGGTGGGCACTCACACAGTGAACCTCCTTGTTGCTGTTGCTTTGCGAAGAGCGCGGTTTACGATGCCCAAAATCGAGTTGCTTCGCGAGAAACGGGAAGGGTAAGGTCTCGTATTGTTGACTGTTGGTTGCGTATAAATAGGAATATGTGATAATATTTTCAACCATTGCACCGAACGTTCTCACAAATATTTTTCCCATGAAGTGCAACCATGGTGCTTGTTATCAATTTTTGCACGGTTTCAATTTCTGTGTTATCATCCAATGCGGAAAGTGTGCCAGCTGTAAACACGTCATTGCATCAAGTGTGTGAGTGCGGTTTATTGCTTCGGCTGGATGTTTTTTTGTTGTTTCAGGACATAGTTTTGCTTCAGGTTGCGTTTGCACCTGGGAGACCTTGCGTGATTTCAAGGCTCGCGCAGTTCGTTTTCTTAAAATCAAGAGAGTGGAAGTTGATTGTTATAGGTTATAGATTATCATGAATATTTTACAATTGCAAGCATGATAAACAAAATCCAGAATACAGCAAAAAAGTCAACACATTCGCCTGCATATAGACACTTTTTTCAATTTGTCATCGAATTCTTTAATCTACATAATAAAAAGTGCTGTGACCTACTGAATGGAAAGTTTGATGTGTTCACATCATTCGCGTTTCTTGTATTATGACTATGCAAATCACTTCCTTTTCCTTTCCAGATATATGTTATGGCAAACATTTTCAAATAAGAAATTCTTTGTTTTTTAGACAGCCATAGTGGCGCATTTATAGAGGAATCTGGGACTATGAAAAAACTCTATTACTCTAACTTTTCTATTTCCTCACATCAAATTTGTCTTTGTACGACTTTTAGAGCTTAGGAAGATCAACATTTTTGTGGCGCACAACTTGTCAATATCTTAATCATACTCAATTTTACTGCAATACCATTCCAAAACCTCATGATTTCAATTTTAATTTACTCAAATATTAAAAACAACATAGTTTTGAAAATCTCACATCATGTAGAGTGAATTATGCTCTTTAAAATACCGTCTATAGTTTTTTTTTATGTTTTCCCCAGAATGGACGACAAACAAATGAAAAGGACGTATTTTTGGAGAAAAAACATGAAAACTTTGAGTAAAATTAAGATATAGACAAGTTATGCATTGTAGAATGTTAGTCGTAGTAAACTCGAAAAGTCATTCGAAGAGGGTTTTGATGTAGAATTTTAAATATAAAAGTTAGAGCAAAAAAAAACCTATATTTTCACGGTCACCTTAACTTAACTTAGAGAAAAAGCGCTATATATTATTTTAAGAGATAGAAAAAACTTTGTTCTACGAAGTGGCTTAGAATAACTGGCCTACAACATTGTCAAACTATGTTTACCTCCATCTATAAATATAAGAAAGTTAGATTTTTTAATTCATCGGAAATTTAAGTCACCCTACTTTTGACAACATATAAATGAGCGCTCTATCATATGTAACAACTTTGTTGAAGATAATTTTTATCTAGAGAATAGCTGTCGGGCTCTAGATGCTGATTTCCACTTAAATGCCCCTCCTGGACCATGTTGCCAGTGTTGCCACACATACAGATTTATTTGAAAATGCACAGATTTTTTCGATTTTTTTTTTGGTACAGATTCTGTACGGTACAGATAACAGTTTTTTGAACTAAAGGATACAGATTTTCTTGAGTGATGAATTAATAACACGTGAGGTTGATAAAAAACGGGTGGAAGAGTTTAAACTATTCTTTCCGTTCCAAGTCAAGTATGACCATAATCAATCCGCCAATTGTATATTGACTCATTTGATTTTTTATCCTATGACTAAACCGATTATGCAGTTTGTTCTACTTTGTTCTACTGCTCATCAATAACGTTACGGTCGTATGTAAGACACTTTTTGATAACGTTCATCAGCGTATGTTGAGCGAATATTGTCGCTATATAATGACAACAAAACAAATTCTGTGAGTCGGTTGGCAGCCACCATTACTGACTCTATTTTGAAAGCGAAGAACTATGTTTCGGCTCAAGGAGGAGCTTCAAGGATGAAAAGTAAAAAAAAAAGATTTATAAACATCATACAATCATTGATGGTTATGTTGGGGAAACCGTAAATTTGTACTATTTCTTTCAAAAATCAGCATCGCAATCTGTACTGTTCAAATTGTTTGTTGAAAATCTTTTGTAAAAATAGTACTCAAGCGCCAAATTACTAATTTTTATAATGATTGTTATACGCACTTTTGCTAAACTTTGACTGCATCAGTTTTTAGGAGTTTCGAGCTGCCCTATGCTATTTGAACAAATGTTTAAAATTCAACATTGTGATCAATGGGGCAGTTAGAGCGTTTAGATTACAAATATTCAATTGCGTATCTCAGGAAAAATAACATTCTATCAATTGTGATAGATGCGTAGAAATATTTCCAATCAATTGATGCAAACATATTTTCGACCTATTAAGAAATGTTTGAGTTATAAGCATTCGAAATCTTTTATTTTTCCCTGCATGTTCTGTGTTTAGGTTTTCATTTTAATCCCCATACTTTTATTATATTATCCCCAGATTTTATTTCGATGATTGGACCCTCAAGGCGGCTGCAATGTTAAATCCCAGAAAAAATATTATGATATATATAAGAATTGGAAGCGTTTTCAGGTTTTTGTGATGGGTAGAGCATACCGTGTCTAAATATGAAATTGCTCCGTAAAGAAATCTGCCTGACAAAAATTAGTTGTCTGAAAAGAAATGTAGGATCGTTTGCATTTTAATATTCTTACTTTGACTCACTCTCCATCAACTATCGAATGATTGTTTTTTTCTGATTACAACAACAACAAAACTATACATCCAGATCGATAAGGCAACGATACGATGATCACAATGTTGAATTTTAAACTATTGTTGAAAAAGCATAGGGCAGCTCGAAACTTCTAAAAACTGATGCAATCAAAGTTTAGCCAGAGTGCGTATAACAATCATTCAACAAATTAGTAATTTGGCGCTTGAGAACTATTTTTATAAAAGATTTTTCTATGCAACGGTACAGATTGCGATGCAGATTTTTGAAAGAAATAGTACAAAAGAATAAGATTTCAGTATAATTGTAACAAAATTCAGACTACTTGCAAAAGTTGGCCCAGAACAACGGATTCAATTGTTTGTTCCAGGCTGAAAAACCTATATTCACGATGCTACATGGAGATCTGAATGATCTAACTATTCTCACTAATAGTACATGGGTTGAAAAGTTCCGAGATTTTTCAACAGTTGGCGCCACTAAAAAAAAGTACAAGATTCATCTGTCACTAGCTGATATGTGAAGTTTCATGACATTTCGTTTATTTGTTCACAAACTACGGTTGTGTGTCACTACCTGAGCATTCGTAAAGAAAATGGAAAAAGAGGAATATCGTATTTTGATCAAACATTGTTTTTTGATGGGAAAAACTCCTGAACAATTAATGCAGTGGTTGACGAAATGTTATTGCACTTCTGCACCTTCAAGAACAACAGTTTATCGGTGGTTTAGTGAATTTAAAATGGGCCGTACAATCACCGCAGATGCACGTCGCTTTGGAAGGCCAAAAGAGGTTACGAATCCAGAAATCGTAAAACAAGTGCATCGACTCGTATTGAACGATCGTGAAGTGAAGTAACGTGAGTTAGCTGAGGCCGCAGGCATTTCAAAAGAACTATTGGGAAACATTTTGCACGACACTTTAGACTTGAAAAAGCTATCCGCGCGATGAGTGCCCCGTTTGCTGACCGTCGACCAAAAACAGCGGCGCGTTGATGATTCAACAGCCGGCTTGGCGTTGTTGGAACGTAATCAAGTGAACTTCTTTCGACGTTTTTTTGCAATGGATGAAACATGGATCCATTGCCACACTCCTGAGTCCAACAGGCAGTCTGCAGAGTGGCACTATTTCGAAGATTTAGACGTTTCGTACTACAGAAAGGGAATCGAAATGTTGGAAACTAGCTATACCAAGAGTATTGCCCTCGAAGGAAACTGTGGAATGAGGAATAAATACATCTTTGCCCAATATTCAGCCCATGTAGTCTAACAGCAGAGAAAACGTAGGACTATCCTTGGCTTAGTAACCATTTTCTGAAGTTGTATCTGAATCAAATCTCAATGAATAAATGAATGGATATTTTGAAAAGTTGTACTTCTTGTTAGTGTGTGAATGGATGAGTAGAAGTATGGAATTATCTTTTTTATAGGGAAATACATAAAATTCAACTTTTAGAAACTCGTTGGTAGCTTTGAAGAAAATATTTTTCTTCCGATGATAGGGGAGGTGAGGGTAATAGGGACGTGTGAAGAAGATCTTCCATTATATCTTTGGAAACTGATGCTTCGTGCGTATTCGTGCAATTCAATATACTGTTTTCCAAATTGATCTGCCAAATGTTTTACAAAAAAGTGTTTTTCAATGTTTTTTACCGAAATTAATCCATTTTAGGCCAAGTGTTCGAAAAATCGAACAGCAACTTCGATAATTTTTCATGGCTTTGGAAAGCAACCATATGGTAAGATTTGGGCATCAAATGATAGCTTAGTTTACTAGCTATCACCTACTATCAATTTCATTCAAATTTGTATCATGCCCAATAAGCATAAAATCGGTTTAAAGCAACTCATTGCGGAAAGTACATAACCTCACATAACCTAACAAAAATATTACAAAATTTAAAAATATGTAAACTTTTCTGCAATACTACTTTGATAAAAGATCACACATTGTGATGTAGGAAAAAAACCATTGGATTGAACCTCCTACAGGAACGAAAATGTAGGTTTTGGAAAATGTTTTTGTTTGGCGCTTTTTTGATTTTTTGTCATTTTCCGGAAAACGGAAGAACGGAAAAAAATAATTCTTGAAGATTGGGGTTTCTGTAACGCCAATAATCAAAATTACACCGATGGTTTTTGTTAAAAAAATATTTTTTTTTCAGCTTGTTCACAGACCGAAAAGTAGAACATTTTTGTCGATGTGGGTATGATGGACATATAGTGGGGGCAATATGGACAGGTTTGTAATATACGAAGCGTAGAGGTTTATGGCTCTCGAGAGGAATAATTTCGCTCTCTCTCTCATCGTTTGTTTGTCCAGCAACTGATATAGAACAAACAGAGAAAGCGAACAAAAAAAGAGTTCAATACTCTTTCCATCACTTTCTATCATGTATTGGATGTGATCTTAACACATCACTGTCCATTCCGCCCCACCAGTACAATTTTTTTAATAATTTAAATTTTCCACTCACAAATGGATTTACTTTGCCGTACATATCTAATATCTCTTCTCTGTTAAATCACAAACTGAAATATAACCATCAGTAAATTGATTTTTGATATTAAACCACTCAAAATGCTTAATATCGAAGCCGATAAAATTACATCCACACGCGGAATCATGTATGATTTTCAGTTTTTGTTTACTTTTTTAACTTTTGATCAGTATTCATTGTCTTAGGGTGGTTCAAATATTATAGAATAACGTGTACAACGGATTCTCATCAACAGAAATTTGAAATTCAAAATATAACTATACAAATTACTCCTTTACTCATAAATTATTAGTGAGGTGTGTTTTTCGGTATGATGTTCCTGAAACCTCCGAACAATGAAGATCAATCGAACTGAAAAACTCAAAAAGGCCTAGTTTAAATAGCTTACCGTCAACACGAATGAAGTGCAACGAAGTACTTCAGAATCATTCACTGCTGTTTTTGCATCAAAAACAATGCGATAATTGGGCAATTTAAAATCAATTCATAAAATCCGGAATTTTATGGCATGGTTTAATGAATAGGGGCTTCAGATTCTAGACTGGTCAGCTTGTTTACCAAATCAAAACCCTATCAAGAGCTTGTGAGGAGCGATCGTACGAATAGTAGATGCAGCTTACAAGCAGTATGAGTGATTTGAAGAGCTGAAACGAGCAGTACTTCTGCGTAGAACGTGATACACACTACAACATGACGCTACTTGGTCGAAACCACTCCGAATAGGTTATTTGAACTGATTGAGAACTAAAGATGACCTACGAATTAGAAACCGATTACTTATTGACGTTAATTTTGTAAAGGAGTGACAGTTTCTCCATCTGGTTCTACAGTTATGAAACACTGGAATTTTAGTTTTTTTTAATGTTTCGAGCCTGAACAGTTCAAATGGCCAGTCTTATAGATGAATATAGTTATTGTATTCTACACTATATACTTCAACTCAACCGAATTCTTAAATATCTCTGGAAACTCAAAAAAAAATGGAGTGGTTCTATAGTTATGAAAAAGTGTATTAGCCTTCAATTTCTTCGATGATTCTCAATGTTCTGGAAATAAAGATAATGATGACGGTGGAGTCTACGAGCGACATAGCATGCGCTGCCATAACTTATGTTAACGCCGTAACGTCAATATTTGAATTTGTGTTTATATTGAATTGACTACACCCATTTTAAAACGCTATTATCAATTCAAACAAACATTTTTCTGGAGTTCCTACTGAATATGAGCATAATGTGACAGCGTGCAATGGATATTTGTGGAATCACGTCGAAAAAGACAAATAGAAGTGATAGTTTTGTGCATCATTTCCATCTATTGAAAAAACAAGCGCAATATTTCATGAGCATTTTGGCTCAAAGCATAATGAAACCGTGAGTATTTTGAACATTGTTTTGTTTCATCCATATGCGATTCGCATCGAATGCAATCTGTGCATTAGGAAATGCAGTCTCGATAAGAAGCGTAATTTATGTTAGAATATTTTAGAATATTCGATGCAATGCATGCTACTGATTTACTGTTTGAAATAATACTAATACCTTGATTATTCAATAAATTTTCCTTATTTTAGTGACGTCTAAGCTGAATGAACATGTGCCGCGTACTAAGCTCTTGTATAGTCACATTCAAATATTTAACAACATAAAGCACATTTTCATTCGTCTTCCTAAGTTCGAAGCCGCCGGACGCATATATTTCGTGATCGTGTATCGTTGAAGTGATACCGTTATTCTCGTGACTGGTCAAGTGATTGTGCGCAATAACGGGATTCCCTAGATTGTAGCTGGATTGCATTGAAGCGGACACAACAAGCAGGAGGAAGAAGGCCTGCAGCGCGGGCGCTGTGTGCTGTGTGCTGGTGAATTTATCGCCTCTCGTCATCGACACCATTATCGTGCTGTGGTGCGATACACCGGTTCAGCTGCACCGAAGGATTGATACGCGTTGGAGATTATCCGCATTGGTGTGGTGTGCATTATAAGTATCAATAATTTTATTAGGTTAAGTTTATTAGCTTTAGAAAGAAAAAACAAAAAAAAAATTGAAAAATTAACTAAAAAGTGTACATCTGCCACTTTAAATGGCAGATGAAGAAGGAACCGTTGACATGGAGATTGAATCCACTGTCTACCCCTCCATATCTACGGGAGCTGGAAAGTCGCTTAAACGCGTTCCCCCCTCGGATGTCTCTTTAGAGGGAGAGTTAAGTCACCTAAACAAGCCCCCCTCAAGAAAATTTGCAAACCTTTCCTCTTCACCCCCTCAATCTCCTGCTCCCGCTTCCGATCAACTCCCGAACTTGCCTCCCAGCCCTACTGTTCCTGATCCCGCTCAACAATCGACCTCGTCCCCCTCAGTTGTTTCCTCTCCTCGTGTCAAGGTCTATCCAGAAGATTCACCTGGATCTGGCCCATGGGTTGTTTTCTTCCGGCCCAAACCAAAAGGAAAATCTCTAAATGTCATTCAAATTTCTAAAGATCTGGCAAGATATTATTCCTCCGTGGTCGAAATTAGAAAGGCTAGACCGAACAAACTGCGTGTTGTCGTGGCTAATCGGAAGCACGCTAACGATATTGTTGTCGACAATCGTTTTGTAATAGAATGTCGCGTATATGTGCCCTGCCATAACGTAGAAATTGCGGGGGTGATTACAGAAACGGGTCTGACGAGCGAAATAATAAAAGAGGGAGATGGCAGATTTAAACAGCTCCCTTTGAAGCAAATTAAAATATTGGACTGCCAGCAACTAGGAAAAGTTTCCCAGAATGGGGAAGAAAAAAAATTCACGCCGTCCAACTCGTTTCGAGTAACTTTTGCTGGTTCCGCCCTCCCTGACTACGTTATGGTGGATAAATTAAGGCTTCCAGTGCGACTCTTCGTGCCAAAGCCCATGACTTGCAACAAATGCAAGTCAGTTGGTCATACAGCAGATTATTGCGCCAACAAGGAGCGCTGTGCCACTTGCGGAGAGCAACATGAGGGGAAATCCTGCAGTGCGACTGAGCATAAATGTCCATATTGCGGGGGATCCCCACATGAGCTCTCAGCTTGTGAAACTTACAAGAGTCGCTGGGATAAACAGAAGCGCTCTTTGAAGGAACGCTCGAAGCGCACTTTTGCGGAAATTTTGAAGGGCGCTTCTCCACTGGCTCAAGAGCAACAACCAATCAACACACATAATGTTTTCGCTACGTTGCCAGTTGACGAAATAGAAGCGGACACAGCTAGCGGGGGCACAACGGTTATTTCCAAAGGGAATCCCCGGCGCAAAAATGTGACCACTCCCAAAGTTCAAGGACAAGTCCCTCCGGTGATACCCCCTGTTAGCTTGCCTAAAAAATCGAGTGCAGCGGACAAGCAAAATCAGGTTCCCCCTGGTTTCCGTGGGAATAGTTCATCTTCGAACGACCCAGCACTCGAGGGGACATCAAAAACCCCAACTGTCCCTATTTTTCCGTCCAGCTCAACTTCCCAATCGGGATTTATAAAGTTGTCTGACCTTTTGGATCAAATCTTCAAGTGTTTTAATGTTTCCGACTCCATCAGAACCATTGTCATCTCAATGCTTCCAGTATTAAAGACAATTTTGCAACAATTGATGCAAACATGGCCCCTCCTTGCAATGATTATCTCTCTTGATGTCTAATTTAAATAGAGAGGTCGGAGATATCACTGTTTTACAGTGGAATTGTCGTAGTCTTACCCCTAAATTGGATACATTCAAATTTCTAATTCATAAAGTCAATTGTGATGTTTTTGCACTGTCCGAAACCTGGCTCTCTTCTCAAAATGATCTCTCTTTCCACGATTTTAATATAATACGCTTGGACCGCGATGACAGATACGGAGGGGTACTATTGGGGATCAATAAGTGTCACTCTTTTTTTAGAATTGACCTTCCACCTATTGGAGGGATCGAAGCTGTTGCCTGTCATGCAAACATCAGAGGCAAAGACCTTTGTATAGTCAGCTTGTATTGGCCTCCGAGATCTGCGGTTAGCCGCAAGCAACTTGTTGACATGTGCTCACTCCTTCCTGAGCCACGATTGATCTTGGGAGACTTCAACTCTCACGGAACTGCCTGGGGGGAACAGTACGACGACAATCGTTCATCGTTGATATATGACCTTTGTAACAGCTTCAATATGACCGTTTTGAACACTGGGGAAACAACACGTGTACCTAAACCTCCTGCTAACCCAAGTGCTCTTGACCTCTCGCTTTGCTCGAATTCACTATCGTTAGATTGCAAGTGGAATGTAATCCAGGATCCCAACGGTAGTGATCACTTGCCAATCGAAATTTCCATCACCATTGGGTCGAATTCTTCTGAATCTATAAACATGGCATATGACCTCACAAGACACATTGACTGGAAAAAATATGCGGACGCGATTGCTCTAGCCATCAATTCCAAAGATGGTTTACCTCCATTGGAGGAGTATAACTTCCTTTCTCGTTTGATCTATGACAGCGCGGTTCGCGCTCAAACGAAACCCATCCCAGGTTCCACTATTCGTCGAAGGCCTCCCAATCCATGGTGGGATAGCCAATGTTCCAAGCTTTATCAGGATAAATCGAATGCATTTAAAGCTTTTCGGAAAAGTGGAACCATTGAGAATTTTCAAACGTATTTATCCCTTGAAAATCAATTTAAAAACTTGATCAAAGGGAAAAAACGTGCTTATTGGCGAAATTTCGTGGGAGGTCTGTCACGAGAAACGTCAATGAAAAAATTATGGAAAGTGGCTCGAAACATGAGAAATCGCTCTTCAACGAATGAAAGCGAGGAATATTCACATCGATGGATTTTAAATTTTGCACGGAAGGTTTGTCCCGATTCCGTTCCTGTACAAAAAATTGTTCGAGATATTTCACAAGATAGGTGCGATCTTGATTCCGAGTTTTCGATGGTAGAATTCTCTCTTGCTCTCCTTTCATGTAACAATTCTGCGCCGGGATCGGATAGAATTAAGTTCAACTTGCTGAAAAACCTCCCTGATGTGGCGAAACATCGCTTGTTGAATTTATTCAATCGGTTTATGGAGCATAATATTGTTCCAGATGATTGGAGACAAGTACGAGTTATAGCTATTAAAAAACCCGGAAAGCCCGCGTCCGACTTCAATTCGTACCGCCCAATAGCAATGCTGTCTTGTATACGGAAATTGTTGGAGAAAATGATCTTGTTTCGCCTTGATCGTTGGGTTGAAACGAATGGCTTACTCTCAGATACACAATATGGGTTCCGCAGGGGCAAGGGGACGAATGATTGTCTTGCGTTGCTTTCTTCAGAAATTCAAATGGCTTACGCCGGAAAAAAACAAATGGCTTCAGTATTCTTGGACATAAAGGGGGCCTTTGATTCTGTTTCAATAGAGGTTTTGTCAGACAAATTACACTTTCGGGGTCTGCCGCCTCTATTGAATAATATGTTATATAACTTGCTTTGTGAGAAACATTTGAACTTTTCTCACGGAGATTCGGCAGTAAGTCGGGTCTCTTACATGGGCCTCCCCCAGGGCTCATGTTTAAGCCCCCTTTTGTACAACTTCTATGTAAGCGACATCGACAATTGCCTTACACAAAATTGCAGCCTAAGACAACTTGCAGATGATGGAGTGGTGTCTGTCGTAGGATCAAACGAATCCGACCTGCAAGGACCCTTACAAGATACTTTGAACAATTTTTCAACCTGGGCCATTGGGCTAGGGATCGAATTCTCCACGGAGAAAACAGAGATGGTGGTTTTTTCTAGGAAGCATAGACCAGCAAAACCAAAGCTTCAACTTTTGGGTAAACCGATCACTCATGCTATGTCATTCAAGTATCTTGGGGTCTGGTTCGACTCCAAATGTACTTGGGGGGCCCATATTAGGTATCTGAGTAAAAAATGCCAACAAAGAATAAACTTTCTCCGTACAATTACCGGCACATGGTGGGGAGCCCATCCCGAAGATCTTATAATGTTGTATCGAACAACTATTCTCTCAGTGATGGAGTATGGCAGTTTCTGTTTTCAATCAGCTGCCAAAACACATCTCATTAAACTCGAGCGAATTCAGTATCTTTGTCTCCGTATTGCGTTGGGATGTATGCCCTCAACGCATACCATGAGTCTCGAGGTTTTGGCAGGCCTACTCCCACTAAAAGATCGCTTCAATTTATTATCTCTTCGGTTCCTCATCCGGTGTAAGGTCATGAACCCATTGGTGATCGGAAATTTTGAGCAGCTGATCGAGCTAAATTTTCATTCTGGATTCATGAGCTCATATCATGAATTCGTCTCCATGCAGGTTGATCCTTCTTCGTATATTCCCAACCGTGTTTGTTTTCCTGACTACATCAATTCCTCTGTACATTTTGATCTGTCCATGAAGCAGGATATCCATGGAATTCCAGATTATCATCGATCGGGGATCGTTCCTACGATTTTCGAAGCAAAGTATGGGCGTGTCAATTGTGATAATATGTACTTTACTGATGGGTCCTCTATGAATGAGTCCACAGGATTTGGAGTGTTCAACAATTTTTTTAGCACCTCACACAGTCTTCAGTATCCTTGCTCAGTGTATATTGCTGAATTGGCAGCAATTCATTGGGCGCTGGACAGCGTCGCCTCACGACCTGTTGAACACTATTACATTGTAACGGATAGTCTTAGCTCTGTCGAAGCTATCCGTTCAGTGAGGCCGGAAAAGCACTCGCCGTACTTCCTTGAGAGAATACGAGAAATTTTGAGTGCTTTATCCAGACGCTGTTATGTCATTACCTTTGTCTGGGTCCCTTCACATTGCTCAATTCCGGGTAATGAGAGGGCTGACTCATTAGCAAAGGTAGGTGCAATTGAAGGCGAAATTTATCAGCGTCAAATCGCCTTCAATGAATTTTATTCTTTAGTTCGTAAAAATACCATCGTTAACTGGCAACGCAAATGGAACGAAGATGAATTGGGCCGGTGGCTCCACTCAATTATCCCTAAGGTTAGCCTCAAACCATGGTTCAAAAGTCTGGACTTGAGTCGGGACTTTATTCGCACCTTCTCCCGACTCATGTCCAATCACTGTTCGTTAAACGCGCTACTCTTTCGTTTTGATCTTGCCGACAGCAATATCTGTGCCTGCGGCCAAGGTTACCACGACGTCGAACACGTTGTTTGGTCGTGCGAGGAGTATCTTGTTGCCAGATCGAATTTAGAAAACTCTCTTCGGGCTAAAGGAAGGCAGCCCAATGTGCCGGTGAGAGATGTGTTGGCTGGTTTAGACCTTGATTACATGTCCCAAATATATGTCTTCCTAAAAGTTATCGATCTTCGTGTCTGATTATCCTTATATCCTTATATTCTCCTTTTCCTTTTTCTTCGCGAGAAATCAAATCCCTTCTTATTAACAATAGAATAAGGTGAACTGTAAAAACATTTTAGATATAAGATAGGCTTAAGAATTGAGTGTAATGAATGTGAGTGTGAATGTGAGAGTGAACATTGTCAACATATCCTTTTATCCCTTCCTTTTCCTGAAGAAAATATGTCACCCTTCTAAACTCGAGTAGACCGCGAGTAATCGGTTTTCTACACCATTAACATTAGAATTAAGGAAAAATGTTTATATATACTTGTAACAATACAGTCAGGAGTTTGGCTCCTTTAAACTTATGTAACTGAGCCTGTAAAAATAAACGATTTAATAAAAAAAAAAAAAAAAAAAAATAAAGCACATTTTATCATATTCCTTTTCTTCCCTGTCCCATGCCATGGAATGAAAAACACAATAAATCGTCAACAAGTGTACCATTGTGAACGTCATTTATCGTCTCATATTGTAATACCAGTAAGACTTCAATAAACTTTGACGATAGAGATAAACATCACAAAACGCAAACCCTACCATATAATTAACGTCCAACCGGCATCGTCCGGCTCTAATTCACGTGTACCTTGCTCGTGTTTAAACCTGACGTCACCACGATTTCAATGAATACTTAACCACGACACAAATAGCATTACTTCCAGATATTTCTCGCCCAACCCTTCCCCCGTTGGAACACGACGAAGTGAGACGCATCGCATGTTGTTGCTACCGATAAACCGGTATTCATGAAATAATCATTATGGGGACTCGTTTCCTCCGTCGTTTTCTTCCGTTCGCACTTCGCATACCTTACTTTGTGTCCAAGAGCAAATATAAAAGTTTTGGTATTTACCTTGATATCGTAATTGTTATAGATATACAGCGGAGTGTGGCTTCTGCTTTTGGGCACAACGATTTCGCCGTCGTCACCAGGGTTCACATCTTTGCAGAGTTTATCACCGCATTTGCTGCTGCTGGTGGTCATCTCTCTGTCCGCAGCGTCTTTCAGCGAGATTGTATCAAGTTCGGGGGTTAGCGATTGCATCCGCGGTAAATCTTCGTACTCCAGAGCCATCTCCATAGTTTTGGCGCGCGCGCGCTTTGCCGTCGCCGTTGTCCCGATTGTGAGTAGTTCCGGTTGGGAAGAGTGTTTCTAAACTGTCAGTCACCTAGCAAGAACTGTGATGAGAGATGAGAACACAGTTAAAGTAAAGAGGTACTGCTGTCTGAGATTTCGGACTGTTATCAGTAGTCTTCCAGGTTTTAGGTTCCTAGCGCTGATAATAAGGGGAGACATACAATTTCATGATTCCGTCGTAGGAACTTTGTTTGAAAACATGTAGATAGAAACGGGTGTGCAATACAGAGAGATAGTATACACATGTGGTTGTGCGAGCGGAGCAAAGTTGGTGACGATGTTTTCAATTTGTTGGCTAAAACGCAAAACAAACATCACAGTTTTACTAACACATTTACACATGCTTACATGTGGAGAACGATTAACTTAAAGGCAATTAACTTACATCATGTCTATTTAAATGGACATGAAGATTTTATCCTACTCATTTCATATAATTTGTATTTGCCACAAACAATGAAACAGAAAATATCAAACGAATCCCGCTCGGAGAATTAGATTGCTACCATCTCTCACGCGTAATCACCATTCATAAGTCGTTCCACCGTCCCCACACTCACACAACCAACGAAAGACTACTCATAACGAAAAGCATGAAATCACTGACTGTCAAAACGAAGGGAAAACCTTCACTCCAGGCACTTTGGAGTACGGGAAAATCACTCCCTGTACGCCCAGCACACCCACCGGTCGAAAATCACGTTTTTTGGTGGCGCCAAAAAGCAGGAACGGACAAAAAAAACGATGCACTTGTGGAAGATAATCCTGTCAGCACAACACTCGCACTAAACTGCGCTGCACTACAACTCGTGGTGTTGTTTCTATTCGAGGTACGATTTCACGATCACCTCTCACAATATCGCCACTATTGTGTAGTGGTACTAAGCGCTTGTTTTGAACACTAAAATTCGCCGAGCTTATAATTTCCAGTTTCGCGTTGTCGCATCCACGGGCAAACTTGTTTTGTTTGTGCCTCTATGCTTTTCGGTTGTTTGTATGTGGGGATCGTTCAGCAAATCACCATTATCACACTATCAGTTTCGCATTCGCCTTCGGTTCGCGTATTGACGACGTACTTGATAGCAGCAGCAGCAACAGCAGCAGCAGCAGTTGGACGCGCGTGCTCTCGACTTGGTCAGCTATTTCACACAAATGAACAATGTATGTGATGAACTTCCTTCACGTTTTTTGTTGATTGTGTTTTACTACTGGTTTAAAAAAGTTTGATTTAGTATTTAACACCTAGCTCAAAAAATCGTGACGCGGATGTGCGTGAAGGTGTATTTAGGACTTCCATGTGGACAACGATTAATCAATCCAGCATAGAACTTGGTGTGATTCGTGAACGGCATGCATGGTAATTTTTTGTTGTAGGACTACGTCTAACCGGAAGATATAGGGGGTAAAATGAAAATCTAGGCACTGAACATGGAGGAAAACATGAAAGATTTCGAATGCTTATAACTCGAGCATTTCTTAATAGATCGCAAAAATGTTTACATCAATTGATAGGAAATTTTTCTACACATTTAACACAGTGAATAACATTTTATTTTTCTTGAGATAAACAATTGAATAATTGTGAAATGCGAAGCAATGTCCAAACGCATTATGTGCCTCGTTTTGATCAGTCTAATTTGTGTTCCTCAAATGGGTCCGATCAAAACATGCCACCAATTAGTACAAACGTAGAATCACATTGTAAACCACTCCACAGTGGACAATCGCTGGCCATCGAGCAAAAAAATAAAATTGCCTCAGCTGTTTCGTAATAGTTTTCCTTTCTTGCTATACTATTCAAAATCTTGCTATATGCTTAAATCCCGCAATATCATCAAATCTGATTTTTTATGACGTTTGAAAGCTTGGCATACTGACGTTTTTAGACAATTTTTTGAAAGAAAGTGCATTACTTTGGAACGCTCTGTAGCTTCAATGATAGCTTAGACTTTTCTGACGTCAAAGGAAAAGTTTTTCGAAAAACTAAACTAAACAAATCTCTCTCATTAGATATTGTAAAATTTTATCATATTAGGCTGTCAAAAAAGTCCTGCGGTATTTCCGCGAGGTGTCGTTGTAAGCGCGTAGTTCTAGTTGTATTCATTGTATCGTGTCATACTATAGCTTGTTGGAAAGGTATTTTTGCGCGCTATAATATAGTCCTTGACAGTGTTTTGTTTGGTTAAGTCGTTCGTGAGTTATAGTGTCGCAAATATGGAGCAAAATAAAGAGAAAATCCGACATATTTTACAGTACTACTATGACAAAGGCAAAAATGCATCTTGTAGAGGGTCACTCCGGTCTGCGATTAATAAAACACCGTTTTGTTACACGTAATATAACCTCTTTTATTTAAACACTCCGCAGCTGCATCTAACCATCTCTGCGTACTTTCACCGACTCCCCGTTTCTTTTCTCCCGCTTCCTAACCAAGGTCCCTACAGTTCTCAGTAGGTAATGTATCTCAAGATGTCGTAATTGTATTGTATCGCGAGTAGAACCCTACATCCCACCTTACTTCTTATTTTTAAAATGGAACGTATTCCTGAAACTTTTTTGGCTCCGTCCGTTTACGCTTTGCCGAAGGCTGACCTAACGAATACTCTGAAGAATCCGCGACTTTCATTTCGACCTGTTGATCGACCGGAGATGTTTCTTCACTTGAACTTGGACTACATGCCCTAGCTTTAGCATGAACCTCATTTCTGTTGTCCTTACTATGCGGCTGAGTGGTATTTGCCTCCTCGGGTTGAGCTTCTGCCTTCTTCAGATGAGAAACATTTCTTTTGTATTCTTTTCCCGTCTCCAACGATTTAACAGTGACTTCTGATCCTAAACGTTTTATAACTGTACACATTTCCGGTGAAAAATCCGCGTATAATTTGTGATCTTTCCTCACTCGCTTCACGTACACGTAATCACCTTCCTTGATTGAACTTTCTTTCTTTCTTTCTTTCTTTGTTTTTAAGTTGCTTTAAACTTTGCAGTTCATTCGCCTCTACATTGAACTTTCGTGAGCATTTCGGCATTTATTTGCATATTCCTTCCCTTTTTCTTTGATCAGTTTGTCTCGATCTCGTACTTGCTCCTCTGCTACAAACTGTGGTACAAATGGCAATTTATTCCTTATGCGGTGGCCAAACATTAATTCAGAAGGTGATCTTCCGGTTACAGAATGATTAGTTGAATGATATGCCAGCAAGAATTTTCTCAGCTCCATACGCCAGTCTTTGCCTAGTTCCTGCGCTATCCGCAGCCGTTTCAAAATGCTTCTATTTTGGCGTTCCACCTCGCCGTTTGCTTCAGGCCAGTAGGGGATCATATTTACCAGCTGAATATTCAACTCTTGACAAAATTGCTTAAATTCAATACACTCACGGCTCAGCTGTGGTCCATTATCTGCTCGCAATGTACATGGTATGCCAAACCTCCCAAACATAGTTGCCAGTTCCCTTATTGTGTCCTGTGCCGTGATGCTCTTCATTTCAACCACTTCTACGTATCGACTAAAGTAATCGACCACTACGAAAAGCCATTGTCCCTCTGGTAACGGACCTAGAAAATCTACCGCAATTTCCTGCCATGGTCCAGCTGGCATATGTTTTCTTCTAAGTGGATCTGGAGCTTCTGGTGTAGACACCAGTATACAACCTCGACATTTCTTTACGAAATTTTCCACGTCTCTGTCCATCCTAGGCCACCAGACCGATGAACGCAACGATGATTTCATCATAGCGATTCCTAAATGTCCCTCGTGAGCAATCTGTAGAACTCTTGGCCTCAGTTTCTCCGGAACAACAATGCGATCACCACGTAACAGGATCTCTCCCACCTGACATAGTTCATTGGAAAACACACGGAATTCGATTGGTAAGTTTTGTCGCTGATCTTTGTTGAGAAGTTCTAGGATCAGTTGTATTTCTGCATCTGACTGACATGCTTCAAGTAGCTCTTCCCAAGGAACTGCCATTACATTCACCGCAAAATTTACAATTTCCTTGATCGTGATTTCTTCGAACTGATCAAATGGGACTGGCCTCAACGTTGATAGCCTAGACAAAACATCAGCTTGATTCTGATCACCAGGAATATAAGTAATCGAGTAATCAAATCCTTGAAGACGCAAAACCCACCTTTCAATCCGAGCGCATGGTCTCGACCGAGGTGTAAATAGATATATCAAAGCCTTGCAGTCCGTCAAAATCTCATAATTTCTTCCATACAGATAGACGTAGAACTTCTCCACACTCCACACGAGCGAGAGCGCCTCCTTTTCTGTGTGGCAGTATCGTTTTTCGGTATCGGTGAGAGATTTCGACGCAAAGCTAACGACTCGGTGTTGTCCTTGACCGTCTACTTGTATTAACAAAGCTCCGAGGCCAATAGGACTGGCATCTGCCATTACTAAAGTTCTGTCGCCTTTATCAAAGAATCCCAGTGTTTTTTGATCTTGTCAACGCTTCCTTAATCTGACAGAATGCGATTTCATGTTCATCTAACCAATTAAATGTAATTCCCTTTTTAGTAAGATCTCGCAGCGGAGCATCAACTGTTGCCAAGTTCGGTATAAAACGATTCAAATAGTTAGCAAGCCCTAAAAAACTGCGCACTTCATTTGAGTTTTCGGGTTCTCGAAACGATTTCAAAGCTGCTACTTTAGCTTCTGAGGGCGTGATTCCCGTCTTCGCAACTCTATGTCCAAGAAATTCTAGTTCGGTTACCCCAAACAAACACTTCTCCCAATTAAGCTGCACTCTTCGTTCTTTCAACCTTTTTAAAACCTAGATAAAACAAGAATAGAACGTTAAACTTTTTTTTTTTAAATATATTTCAAGTTCAGCAAACAATAAATCGGTTATCCAATTATTATTGAAGAAATGTTAACGATTACAGTAATCGTTCGCTAACTGGTCTTGGTTTAAAAGGGCTGCTTTTTAACTGGGCGAACGTTAACTGGTCCTTGGATCAGTTAAAAAACAGAATTTCGTAAACAATCGACGCCATATTCGAATGGAAGATTTGCTGTGAGGGGCATTCGAATGTAATTTGAAATGTTATGAAAATTGACATTATTTTTGCATGACAAAAACATTGATTAAATTACAGAAAAATAATTTCTTCAAATTCTATTTCATACCTGTTGTCGTACTGAATGCGAAACTTCAATTGAAAACCTTTTGTTTATCCAATTTCATGACCAACGCGAATCAAACAATTCATTTAAGTTCCCCTCGGTTTTTATTGACGTTTCACATGCCGAACCAGTTAAAACGCAAATGTCGATAACTGGTCTTCCCTTTTCGACCAGTTAGCGAATTTTTACTGTATAATACTACCCTACCTTGGCAACCCGCGTCTCATATTCGTCCTTGTTTTTTCCTTCAATGTAAATGTCGTCTATGTACCACCATGTACCCTCACACCCGCATAAGATTTCGTCCATTGTCTTCTGGAAGATCTCTGGAGCCGTGACTAGCCCGAACGGCATCCGTTTGAATCGATATAGTCCACGCCCGGTCAGGAAAACCATTACATTCCTTGAGGCTTCGTCCAGCTCGATTTGTAAGAAGGAATCTTTCACATCTAATTTACTGCGCAGCATGTTTGGACCAACCCGAGCCAGTAGATCCTCGATCAATGGCATCGGATGTCTATCCCTCAGAACGGCCTCATTAAAACGTCTCAAATCAAGACAAATTCGAGGTTCATCATTCATCTTGCCAACCACAACTAAAGGTGACACCCAGCTTACTGGTTCCTTCTTCTCTTCAATGATATCTCGATCCATCAGCTCTCTCAACTTCCTATTGACCGCTTCCTCTAACACCACCAGTACTCGTCTCATCGGTTGGAAAACCGGTTTAGCTTCCGGATCCAGGTGAATATGAACCGTAACATCTTTTATCTTTGAAAATGGCTCCATTTTACTACCCACTTGACTAATATCCAGCCCGACTTTCAAGACTCCCAGCTCTTTTGCTGTTTATCCCCCAAAAGTGAACGCTGCCCACCTTCGACAACGAAAAACTCAGCATTTACTTTCTTTGATCCGACACGAACTTCCGCTGTAAATGTTCCGAGCAAGGTCAATGGAATATTATTCGCATAGCTTTTCAGAATACGGTTACTGCCTTTCTCACAACTTTTTACTTGGATTCCTGCTAATTTTAGTTTTTTCCATGCTTCCTCTGTAATAAGATTTGCTTCTGCCCCAGAGTCTACTAGCATTGGATGTTCTACATTTCCAACCCTGCATCGTATGACGTTTGAATCATTCCCGAAATAGAACGCATAAAAGGTTTTCTGTTCAGTATACGAATGTTGTTCTGGGTCTGCTATTGCATTTGATTCTCGTGCATTATCATCACCTTCTATAGATCTTTGTACTATCCGAACTTTCTTCGAATCCAAAGAAGAATCTTTCCAAGCATATGAGTTATTGTTCTGTTGACGACACCGGATTTCAAAATGGCCTGTTCTTTTACAACGCTTGCACACTTTGCCTCTTGCTGGACACTTGGAATCAGTTGAAATGTGACCAAAAAATCCGCACTTGAAGCATCTGGCATCCCGGCTGAATTCCGGTTTCTTGGTCCGCGAAAAAGTGTGTGTATCTGGCAACGCATGAGGGGATCGCTTATACTTAGACCTTACTCCAAACACACGATCGCCGAACTTAGCCTCCTCACGTGTCGCTCCAAAATCTCTCATTTGTTTTTGCACTCCTTCCAATGACTTCCCTATCTCTTCAATCTCCTCAATCGATCGGTCTCTCTGCAGGATTTGTTTTCGGAGTTCCTCCGATAAACATCCTTCCACGATGGTATCCGTCAGCATAATAGTAGTGAGCACTTTGCGCACCTCTGGTCCATATTTCTCTACGCCGCATTCACTTATCTGCTGTCTGATTCTAATTACAAATTCCGCAAATCGTTCCCCTTCCCGTTGTTTCATGCGTCGCAGATGATGGCGCTCTAAAACATCCTGGCGTCCTGGTCGGAAAAACTCATCGAACGCTTGAACTGCCACGTCGTAATATTGCCTCTCTATTGCCACGCTAGCAAACTTTTCACTATCTGGCAAGGACTGAAATAATGCTTGCAGTTGTGGCCCTCCAAGATGCAAGAGTTTTGCTCGTTTCTTCTTCTGATCGATTATGTCCTCCGCTTCGAAATAATACTCCAGTGACCTTTTCCATACCTCCCATTCTTTGTGCAGCTTTGTTTTCTCAACGTCGTTGCATCTAAATGGTGGTATTACGCGAGATAAATCCATCTGAAAACATTGCAAGCGTAATTATTTATTCTTTATGCTATTATCATATGGGCATTAGGAGAAAAAAAAACACTTTTCTTTAGTATTGTTTTTCACCTTAGGTACTTGTCAGATGGTAATTGAGTATAGCTTGGATCTTCTTAACAATAACTACAATCAACAACTGAAACCGCAACACTGACAAGTATATATATATATGTCGGAAAAAGTAAATTGAGCATCTCTAGTGGACAACACTAATTGTTCTTTTTGTGTACTGAGGCACTCTCATGCATTGTTTCAGCCTGATGTATCAGTTTTAGGGTGATGCTACAATAGGCAAAACCTTTTTAAGAATTTAATAAAAGTTTGATGAATTCGAATCAACTTTAAGTCTCGAGGTCCGAAACCGAGTATTTTTGTGGTCAACTGTGATCAGCGGTAGAAATCCCTTTGACAATCTAACAAAATTGGGGGCTCAACCGGGATTTCGCGATACACATGACCCATATGTGGACGAAGTGACTGTGAGTCAAAAATTAAGCAATAGCTCATGAAGTGAAAAGCTATTGGGTACCGAACCGTGCTTAGTTGAACGAAGGATCTATGAAGATCATAAGAAAAGAGTTCTAGTGACTATTTAACAAGAAAACCAGCGATCAAAGCCGTTACTACATCTCAAACAATAGAAGAGTCGGCATAGTAATTTTATCAGTGATCGTTCGTGTAGCTGAAGACTTTGGACAGCGCGAAAACTAATACTGGCGAGAAATCCACACAATCAGATACGTCGACAAATCCGTTTCATACGTACTAGTACCAGTAGTAATGGATCATTTTCACAACAACCCACACCATTCCCTCCCCCCTCATTTGCCTCAACAGTCAATAAACCCCAACGATAACGCTTTTGTGCGACTGGTAGACCAGTTAAACTTCTCCAATAT
The DNA here is from genome assembly GCF_029784135.1 of Toxorhynchites rutilus septentrionalis. Lineage (NCBI taxonomy): Eukaryota > Metazoa > Arthropoda > Insecta > Diptera > Culicidae > Toxorhynchites > Toxorhynchites rutilus. The sequence goes on from NC_073744.1 coordinate 3,936,936, forward strand.
GACACTGGCGAACGTCACTACGCAATTAGAAGAAATGCGGGGTGAAATGAACATGCTGCGGGAAGAAAACTATAGATTACTTAATGCAATTGGTGAACTACGTTCTTCTCGGCAACAAGTGTCGAGCACGCCCCATCGTCGTGACCATCGGTACGGTGAAACCGAGAACGATTTTGACGGCTATAGTGAGCGTGGACCGAGTACTCTACATCGTAATGTCCCACTGCTCGGTAACGGGCTTCGTGAACATCGCTATGATGAGGCCAATTCAGACGGAAATAGCGAACATGGATCAGCAAATAGCCGTACTTATCAAGCAAGAGATACCGCAAGCGCGTGTGATGGAGTTAATACGTTGGGAACTGCTAATTTGACTGTTTCGGAAGTTGAATCGGCGTTTAACGAGTTTTCCGGTAGTGACTATTATCCGGTAATGAAGTGGATTCAGGATTTCGAGGAAATGGCCGAGTCCATCGGATTATCGGATTTGCGTAAATATGTAGTGGCCAAAAGAAAACTGAAGGGACTTGCCAAATCATCGTTAATCACAGTACGACACCACGGAGACGATCTGGCGTAGTGGTACCATCCATGCCTCTCACGCTAAAGGTCACGAGTTCAATTCTCACTCCCGACATTCTTCCAAAAATGGAAGTAAAAAGTGACGAACCAGCCAAATGAGTTGAAAATCACTATAATACAGATAATAAAAATATAAACAGTACGACATGTGACTAACTGGAATGCTTTGAAGGATTTCCTAGTGGAAGAATTTCATTGTCGCGAAAACAGTGCGGTGATTCACGAGCAACTGCGAAATAGGAAAGGAGGTGGAACGGAGACGGTGTTTGAATATTATTTGATGATGAGAGAGCTCGGTGCTAAGGCAGATCTGGAATCAGAAGCAATTATATCGTACACAGTGAACGGGATTACTGACGGTAGTGCAGATAAGACAGTATTATACGGTGCCAAAACAGTTCACGAGTTTAAGGAACGACTACGCATCTATCAAAATATTAAAAATAACAAGAGTTCATCGATAGCTATGCCTGCATCACATCGGAACCTTCCTAGAGTCGAAGATCACGGTGTTCCGTATCGCCCAAAAAATGGTGGTGTAGAAAGCAGACGACCGGTTTGTTATAAGTGCCAGGAACCGGGGCACATTATGCGAGAATGTCCGAGAGATAAGCGATCTGTTAAATTGTGCAGCGCAAAGTCGGTTGTTGATGGGGGCACATTTTTGACTGTAATGATCGGTTATGAACCTAAGCAAGTATTTTTCGATTGCGGTGCTGCAGTCTCATTGATTCGCATAGACGTGCTTAATAGGCTATGTCTACCCTTGAACGAAGCAGAAAAGCAGGAGTTACACACACTTAGTGGTCCCGTCTGGACAATGGGGACGACGGTGCTGCAAATACAAATCGTCGAAACAGTTATGTCATTGAAGTTTTGCGTTGTGTCATTAGAGCATTTAAGTATGGAAATGTTGCTGGGACGGAATTTGCTGTTGTACGGTGATGTGAAAGTGTCGGTTGCGGGATCAAGATTTTTCCCTAAGGAAGAAAACTTCGTACATTGTATCGATATTGTCCCTGAAACTCAAGATGATCCTTTCTCGCACATTGTGGATCCATCAGTTAGAGAACGAACGTCACATCTTGTAAGCAATTATAATCCTCGTATGTCTGCAACATCGGAAGTCAAGTTGAAGATTGTGTTAAAAGACGAAACTCCAATTCAACAACTACCACGTCGGCTTGCACCGTTAGAGAAGGAGATCGCCCAGAAGCAGGTTGACCAATGGTTGAAGAACGGCATAATTCAACCAAGTACGTCAGAGTTCAGTAGTCCTATTGTACTGGCTCACAAAAAGGATGGATCCAGGAGGCTTTGTGTAGATTACCGGCGACTGAACAAAGTTCTAGTTCGTGATCATTTTCCTCTACCATTAATCGAGGATATTTTGGATGATTTGCATGATGCGAGGGTGTTCACTACTTTGGATCTCGAGAATGGTTTCTTCCATGTTGCAGTAGACGAGAGCAGCCGGAAATACACGTCTTTCGTAACCCCTTTCGGTCAGTACGAGTTCCTGGCCACACCGTTTGGACTTAGTACCTCTCCGACTGTTTTCCAGTGCTACATAAATGATATATTCCGTGATTTGATTAAAAAGAAGGTGGTAGTAATATACATCGATGACCTTCTGATTCCGGCAAAGGATGAACAAGAAGCGTTAGAAAAGTTGTCGGCAGTATTAGCAATAGCAGAGCAGCACGGGTTGAAGATAAAATGGTCAAAATGTCAGTTTCTCATGCGTAAAATAGTAAAATAGCTACGAAGTAGAAAACGGGACGATAAAACCAACGGCAGAAAGACAACGGCCGTGAAAAATTTTCCGGATCCCAAAACCTTTAAGGAAATACAACGCTTCCTCGGATTGACTGGATATTTCCAGAAGTTCATTGAAAATTATTCTTCGATCGCAAAGCCGTTGACCGATCTGCTGAGAAATGATGCTGTTTTCGTGTTTGGTGCAGAACAAAAAAGGTCTGTGGAGCAGTTGAAGGATCTAGTAGACCAACTTTGGCGCATTACCATCCGCAAGCGATTACTGAACTACATACAGATGCTAGTAAGATTGGTTACGGAGCAATTCTTTTGCAAAAAAGTGTTGTGGATAATTATTTCCACCACATTTACTACTTCAGCAGGAAGACACTTGCGACCGAAGCGAATTATCCTAGCTATGAACTGGAAGTTCTAGCAATTATATCCGCATTGAGGAAGTTTCGAATTTATTTACTTGGAATCCCTTTCAAGATCGTGACAGATTGTTCCGCTTTAAAAATGACGATGGAGAAGAAAGATATTTCTCCAAGAATAGCTGGATGGGCACTCTTATTGGAAGAATATAATTACACATTGGAGCACCGTCCAGGCGTTCGCATGAGACATGTCGATGCTTTAAGCCGCATTCCATCGGTTTACCTTTTACAAAGCAACGTGATTCAACAAGTGAAAGCAAACCAACGCAATGATCAAAGGCTGGGAGCTATAATGAAAGTTTTGGAGAATGAAGATTATGATGACTTTATCCTCGACCATGAAGTACTCTACAAACACTATGCTGGCGGAAAACTTTTGGTAGTGCCAGCTACGATGCAAAATTCCGTGATCCGACAGGTTCACGAGCAAGGTCACTTCAAGGCAAAGAAAATGAAGGAGATGATTCAACGTGAGTATTGGATCGAGGGCATAGAAACAAAGCTAGAGCGGTTTGTTGAGAACTGCGTCCCATGCATCCTAGCAGCACGGAAGGCTGGAAAAAAGGAGGGTTGGCTACATCCTATACCAAAAGATGATCTTCCTCTATCAACATACCATGTCGATCATCTTGGCCCACTTACAGCATCCAAAAAAAAATTATCGATACTTGTTTACTATTGTAGATGCATTCACCAAGTTCGTTTGGATCTACCCAGTGAAGTCAACAACGGCCGAAGAGGGTCTTCAAAAACTTGAGGTGCAAAAGGTTTGTTTTGGAAACCCCGTTAGGATTATTTCAGAGCGAGGAGCAGCTTTCACCTCGACTACGTTTCAAGAATACTGTGAGCGTGAGGGAATCCAGCATCTTCTAACTACAACTGGTGTACCTCGTGGAAACGGTCAAGTTGAGAGGGTCCATGGTATCATCGTCCCAGCTCTGACGAAACTGTCCATCGAGAACCCGGAGAACTGGTATCGAAACGTAGGATGCTTACAACGGTACTTGAACAATTCTTATCAACGCTCAATTGATCGGAGCCCTTTCCAGTTACTGTTTGGTGTTAATATGAGGGGCCCCGAGGATGTACGGCTGTCCGAAGTAGTATCCCAAGAAAATGTCCAGTTATTCGAAGAAGAAAGGGAGGCGGAGCGTGCTGGAGCCCGAATGAAGATATTGAAGGAGCAGCAGAATGCAAAACGCCAGTTCGATCGCAAGCGTAAGGAAGCTAACGTTTATGAAGTGGGTGATTTGGTTGTCATCAGCAGGACTCAATTCGGAAGCCATTTGAAGATTGCCAAGAAGTTCCTAGGACCTTATCGTGTCATAAAGCAGAAACGGAATGATCGTTACGATGTGGAAAAGGTTGGCTTACACGAAGGTCCGATCCGGACGTCATCTTGTGCAGAGTATATGAAGCGTTTTGTTCCTGGCGATGACGACGATTATTTCGATGAGACAGCGGTGCTTCCGATAGTGGATAACGAAAAATTAATGACATCATCCGGGTCGGATGACGGTCATGGTGGCCGAATGTCGGAAAAAGTAAATTGAGCATCTCTAGTGGACATCACTAATTGTTCTTTTTGTGTACTGAGGCACTCTCATGCATTGTTTCAACCTGATCTATCAGTTTCAGGGTGATGCTACAATAGGCAAAACCTTTTTAAGAATTTAATAAAAGTTTGATGAATTCGAATCAACTTTAAGTCTCGAGGTCCGAAACCGAGTATTTTTGTGGTCACCTGTGATCAGCGGTAGAAATCCCTTTGACAATCTAACATATATATATATATATATATATATATATATATATATATATATATATATATATATATATATATATATAATTTTCTACTACACATAAAGCTGTAGTAGTATATATATATTTTTTTTTAGATTTATTCTTTATTACACGGAAAAATTCAGTCGACCTGTGTATACTTCCAATACGTAGCGATTTTGATTCCTCCATTATCATCATTTGAAACGCCGTGCATTTTCAATCAATCACCTTTTAGTCATACATGCGCAACCACCTATCCGATTCCCAAATCGGTTTAAAATACAGATTCACTCGTTTGAACAAATTCTCAAAAATTATCGGTTTCCCAAAACCATTCAATCTAACATCAACTTGACTCGATCCCTAAATCATTCATTTTATTATTCACATCTTCCCGATTCCCAAATCGGTTACACATACAATTCCCAAACTGTGCATATATTGGAACGAGTTTTCAATCGGCATTCATCATTGCGGTTTCCCAAAACCTTTCGAGCCAAACATTTATTCATCGATTGCGCAATCGTTCTACCATCGTCCTATTCAATAACCTTGCCGATTCCCAAATCGGTTCACCTTACATTCCCCCGCTGTATTAAATCGAACTCTCACTCACTGTTTACAATGCTTCCCAAAGCATGTTATTCCTCCCAGTCTGTATCATCTTCATAAATAAAAACATCTTTTTTTTTTTCATGTTTCAAGTTTCTCTTTTTTTCTCACTTTCAGTTTTTTTTTCATCCTGTTTGTTGTACATTTGTTTCCGTTTGTTTTTTTTCTCCCATAGAAAGCAAATCCAAGTGAACACACACCACTGACAAGTACCCTAGAAAGTATCACTCAACACGATTACTGAAACAATTTTTCATCAGAACACTCTCTTCTTACTTCCGTATGCTTTCGAACATAATTTTTCTAATACAGCAGTTCGTCAGCCATTTTGAAAGAAAATCAAATTTAAAACATATTTCCTTTTTCTTCGGATATATTACATACCTTCGCTATTTTCACCTCGTCGCCAACTGTAGAGGGTCACTCCGGTCTGCGATTAATAAAACACCGTTTTGTTACACGTAATATAACCTCTTTTATTTAAACACTCCGCAGCTGCATCTAACCATCTCTGCGTACTTTCACCTAGTGATCCCCGATAATCGTTCGATTAATCGATTAATCGAATACTTCCTACAGAAATCGATTATTAATCGAACGAATACTGCACAACCAATAATCGAAGCGAACGAATAATTTACGTCGATTAATCGATCCAAACGTTGAGAGAGAAAAACGTACGGCCGTTGCAGTTTCATCCTGAAAATCAATCATTATCTTTGACGCTCCCTTAAGTTCATAAACGAAGCTCAATGCCGTCAACGCGAATTGAGCATTCTTTACGACTTTAGGGGAGCGTAAACGATAATAATTGATTTTCAGGTGGAATTAACATATTTTTGATTCCATATGGCTTTCTAGCAAATGAGAAATATTAGTCTGACGGATTATTTCTCTCAGTATTGCGATTAATCGATTAATCGATTATTTGGGTCGATTAATCGTATCGAATAACGAACTGCTGAAAACTATTCGATTAGCTGATGAACGATTAATTTCAAAAATCGGGGATCACTACTTTCACCGACTCCCCGTTTCTTTTCTCCCGCTTCCTAACCAAGGTCCCTACAGTTCTCAGTAAGTAATGTATCTCAAGATGTCGTAATTGTATTGTATCGCGAGTAGAACCCTACACATCTCAAGCTGCCAATAAAATTTGTGCAGTTTATGGACCCGATACAGTTTCCATTTCCACCGCACAACGATGGTTTCAACGTTTTCGTTCTGGGGTAGAGGTCGTCGAAGATGCGCCACGCTCCGGAAGGCCTGTCGTCGAAAATTGCGACAAAATCGCTGAATTAGCCGAGAATGACCGGCATAGTAGCAGCCGTAGCATCCGCCAAGAGCTGGGGATAAGTCATCAAACCGTTATTAACCATTTGAAGAAGCTTGGATTCACAAAGAAGCTCGATGTATGGGTGCCACACACGTTGACGCAAAAAAACATCTTTGACCGTATCGACGCATGTGAATCGCTGCTGAATCGCAACAAAAACGACCCGTTTCTGAAGCGGATGGTGACTGGCGATGAAAAGTGGGTCACTTACGACAACGTGAACATAACAGGGGTATTATGAAGTTGGCATCTCGTTGGGAACAAGTCATCGAACAAAACGGCGCATATTTGACTTAAAACAGATGATTGTAACTAATTTTATGAACAAATGAAAATTAAAAAAAAATACCGCAGGACTTTTTTGACAGCCTAATATTAGACCCGACAAAATAAAAATTGATAAAAAAAGGGTTTTTTTTTTGTAGAAAACCTGCTTGGAAGTTTTTTTTGCCGCAGTTTGCCACGGTTGTGACCCCATGCAAAATTTAGGTAAAACATTAGCTTCCAATAAACACTGTCCGCTGTAGCACAAAACTGCACAAATTGTTGTTCTAGTGAGAAAAGTGATATAATTTTTTAACCATATTTTCTTTAATAATGATATCGTATCACGGTAACCTGTAGATGATAAAATATAAATTTGGGACGCTTCTATGGTGAGCAGATACTACTCCCCCCTCTAGAAGGAGTGGGGAGGTGTGACTGCCACCCTCCTCCCCCTTCTCTAAGGGGGACTGCCATACGAATGAAACGCAAATTTCTGCATACCTCGAAAACCAATCATGCCAAATTTGGCATGTGAAGTTTTTAGGGAGCAAGAAACGTTTCTATGATGAGTAGACACTCCTCCCCCCTCTCTAAGGTGTGTTCTATCTTTCTCTATTTCCCTTCACAAGAGGGAAAACGGATCACCATAACTGCCAACACTGGCAGAACATGTGCAACGAAAAACTTAGACCTGAGCTTTCGGAGCAGAAAACAACACACGAAAGCTCTCAACACACGCTCGCAATCACTCTCTCTATGCTCTCGCATCACCTGCCGTTAACGTCGTCGTCGCTGCCGCTCACACGATCTAATGGGTTCTTCTCACCTTTCACTTCTGATATATTGCTCCTTTACTGGGGGGATTCTTTTTAATATCTATTCCCCGAGCCAGCCAGCACAGAAACTTTGGGGACCGCTTATCACTTGAAACTCCCGAATCATCGGCATATCACTGACCGAAATCAACGATTGCTTTATCACTCGCGCGATACTTGATGCCACATATGAACAACTCACGGAACGAGCTCACTCTGAACTTTTCCGAAATACTGTATCGGAATTTTCCACAAAATAGCCAAATCTTCTACCCAAAATCGTGGGATACTCCCTTGAACGCTATTCCGATACTGCCGTAACATCTATTTCCTTGCCTCGATCGTACTGAACGATCGGAAAAAAGCTCCCGTGGTGAAATCATCTCTCGCTCCCTCTCTCACACCGTTCAAATTCCGTCGAAATGCTTTCTCCCGACTTGCACCCGTTCGCTCATCTCACGACGAGTATGCCATGTGCGACTCTTGCATGAGAAGATTGCGTGTGTGTGGTCTTTTTTTCAATGATGCGCATATTTTTGCTTTGCACTAATTTACTGCAAAGCTATTTTGCCAGCTAGGGTTGCTACACAATCCCCCCACGAAAAATGAGTTTTTTGTGAGGTGATTTTGACGACTCACAAAAAACTCTCAAAAAAAAAACTCTTCTTATCATTTTTATTTGGGGATAGCTATGGAAATTTATCGATCCTCCAAACAGTGTTCTCTGAAATTACGCAGATTTTTTTTCCTGCTCCAATTTTTTTTTCAATGCTCGACACCGAGACTAATAAAGGTAACATAATGCTTATCTTGATCATGACTCAACGCAAGTCTTTTGCTCGCCAAATCTAGAAACTGCGAGTTCAGCCAATTTTGATATTTAAATTCCCACATAAACTCATTATTAATCCATAAAATATTAAAAATTTTGTATTTAACGCAACAAGATAGAGGTTACGTCTAAAATTCATATTGTTCATTAATTCAATTCATATCATCATATTTACATAATTCATATTATATTTACATAACAAAGTTAAATCTTCGTAGGACCAACTGAAATGCTTGCTGATATATCCAGGAAGTGGGGGCATTTCCTCCACCCTGATCGTCATGAGCCCATTTCGAAGGTTTTTTATACCGCGCCTTCTACCCGTGTTGCTTTTGATTTGATTGATTTCATGACGAACTCCACAATCGCGCGAAGCGTATTCAGAATGTCTTTTCGCCCAACTTCTTCAAAATAATGGATTTTTAATGGATTTTGTTTATGACAAATATGCGTCGTTCATTATGTTTCCGCGAAATTACTCGATTACGTCAATTACATTTTGGTATTTGGAGCCTCACTACATTTCTTCACAAGTTCCAATCTCCCTTGCCCGATGGGCTCCCTGTGAGTCGTCTACAACTCTACAGAGTACAATTTCTCTCGATTGTGAACGGCCAACGCAACACGTCAATGATGTGGGTTTCTACTAATCTACGAATATACTTCTCTGCGTGTTTTAAAAACGTGTTGCCACTTGGGCTCCCTGCGACTCGTTTCCAATTCTACAGGGTACAATTTCTCCCGCATTGTGAACGGCCAACGCAAAGCGTCATATGTAAGGATCTCTGCCATAGTCTTACTTCCTTTCTGAAACTACAATCTATTTTCTGCTGCCTGTGAAGATCATTCAACATCGGTGGCGTCTGAAGTGTTTTCTTAGTGCATTACAAAGTTTGTCCAGTTTGCTCTTTTTCCGTTGTTTATTTTCTAGCCACAACTGGCGTTGTCTTCTGGTCAATGTGCTGCAGCAGAGAAATGTTTTCTGGAGCGATTTCTGTGAACATAGCTTTCTACCCTTCGACCTTATGAACTCAGTTCCTTCCGATCTCCGATTCTGCCAATGAGCGAGGTTCCTTCCGATCTCCTGCTCATTTTCCTTTTGTTTTTTCGTTTCAGATAGCGAGTACTTGCGAAGCGAATCAGGATCTTGCAATGAGCGCAGTTCCTTCCAATCTCTGGCTCTAGTCTTTTGTTTTTTCGGCTTTACGAACTCGGTTCCTTCCGATCTCCGGTTCTACCAGTGAGCGAGGTTCCTTCCGATCTCCTGCTCATTTTCATCGGAACGTCGCAACGCAATTCGACTTTGGCAGCGACTGCGTCGGAATATTGCCGTGTGGAACAATGAATTGCCCCTGCTTGTTTTGCCAAAGCGGGGAGGTAATTAAATCGTGTTGTTGCTCACCACGCTTCGGCAACGTTGGATTATCCCGACAACGATCGGTGTTTCAGGAGTATTTACTCGTTGTTAACAGGCTTAACCTGTGTACATAGCTGAACAGTGTACGTTTAGTTCGCCTTGATATCCTTAGCATGGTATCGCCCTTTTTTTTCCGGTGGCCACATCGTCCAGCATGTAGAGGTTTGCACCAAGCTTTTCTCTCACGATGGCGGGAATAAACTTTGGATCCAGTTTTCTGGTCACGTTGTCGATTTTTGAGGATTGCGAAAAGTTTCTACGCCACACAACACTTCCTTCGCTGAAATCCACCAGCCGTTTTCGCAAATTGTAACGCGCCTTCGATTTTTCGTGGTTGTTCTGGATGTTCTGTAGTACGAACTCATGGATTCTTCGCAAGGTCGACAACCTGAGATCTTGGGCAAGTTTGGGGTCTTCCAAGGCGTTTAGATTCTGTTGAGCATAAAGATCAGTATGGAGTATAAGGTCTCTACCATAGTTCGCGAAGTGAGGACTGACACCTGTCACCTCATGTTTCGCACTATTGATTGCAGCCGTTATTGCTGCAAGGTTTTCGACACATCTCCCTCATCCCTTAGGGGGGAGGGGGGGGGGTTCCGGCGTCAGCATTACTCGAGAATCAATCACGCAAACGGAACCAAATTTGGGATGTGAGGGTTTTTGGGTACGAGAAATGTTTCTATGATTGTATGATACCCCTCCTTCCTCTGGAATGAAGGGGCGATTTCAAAAAATTAAAACACATATTTCAATCAAACATATTCCAACCAAACATGACAATTGAAAATTTTCGGAAAACTCGGAAGAAAATGGGAAAAATTGGCGAAAATTCAATTTCCATATGCTCTACAATTTCATAGTGACAAGCGTTATTTGTCCATTTGATGTTTGCGCTAACGAAATTGATCTTTGTTCGAAAGTGGAAATTGATTTTAATGTGATAAAACTCACTCCTACAGCTTCTTCCATCTATATAAATAAAAATGGATCGCCGAATGTGTTGATAAGAGCAAAACTCGGTGAAGGAATTGTCCGATTTAGGGCTGTCTTTATTCTAACATATTTTCTGTATCAAACATTTATTCCATGTAAGGGAGAAACATGTTATTTGCAAGTGATTGGAAAATCTTGAACAAGAATTATGTCTGAAAATAATCCCCTAATAATAATAATATTATAATGACGAGTTTTGGTAGAAGTACTAGGAATTTTATAGTAAAAGGTAATTTTAAAGGGTAGATAAGAAGATCAATCTAATGGGATTCAAGTGTTGGCGAAAATCTGGGTTCGAAACACATGCCACGCCACCAAAAAAATAATCACGGGAAACAAAACGGCATTTCAGCCCAGCAATACCAATCAATGGAATTTTCACATTTAGGAAGGATTCAAAGCTAGAATAGTTCTCATCATTGACAAACCAAAGCCTGGTTCTGGCAAATGCAATGATGGCAAAACCACCCGTAGATTTTTTTGCGACTCACGAAAGAAGTGTAGCATGGTACACAAATTCAGATATGCCGGCCCCTTGATTCTGCAAAGCTTTGGAACTGCTTCTTTTGGGCAACTATCCACAAGAGGCATTTGTAGGGTTCCACTGAGTGCTCAGACGTCGATAGAACTGGGATGACAAAAATCATTCCATTCTAGCGACGCGGCACTCAGTATTTTCTTCTTTGTTTTGGAACATGTCTTTTGTGGGAACGTTGAGCTGCATCCTCACCCAAAGGGGGAGTGAAAGAGCTGTTCCTGTTTCTGGTTTGAAACTCTGCAAAAGAGCAGGTGCTTTGTGCCCAAATATGGGTTGGACGGAAGGTCCGGCAAAATCAGGCACTTGGGATTAAAGGTGGATGGCCTTAATGATTGAGGCAATTGTTGCGCGCGATAATTGGCTTTAGAGCGTTATGTACTTGAGCACTTTTGTGGCAATTACATAACTACGACAAAATTGATCTAGCGCCTGACTGATCTGAGGATTTTGAAACTCTAAGCGGTCACTTTATCCTGGATCGTGGAAGAGGCTGGACCCGTTTCCCACGTAGAAACTTTGAAGTAGTGGCTAAGCTAGTGGCTCTATAAGGAGAAATAGGGAGTGAAATCGTGCTCATCGTGGTGAAACTCTCAGGTAACATGTGCTTGCTTTTGTTCCGTTATGATTTGTGTGCTGACTTTCCACGTGGGTGGAAACACATATCTATTCTGTCCAACAGCTGCAAATTCCCGACACACCGTATTCAGTTAGAGCCGCTCCAGACCCCACGGCGCTGCGATAAGGTGCCAGGAAACCATAGCCTGAAGAGCGCGAAGCGCTGGCAGGGAACAGTAACAGCAACGACGACGACCGGCTTAAGCGGGAGGAAACCCCGCTGATCCAAGCATCAGCAACGTCCACGACAGCGGAAGAAGCTCCGCTAATCCAAACAGCAGAGAAAGTATATTGGACAGCGCACTCAAAAGGTCGTGAGTAACAAAACCAAAAACTATTCCATGCGCATGACGATATTGGTGCCGGTACGGTCGTGAAAACATAAGAGTAGCGATCGTAGCCGAGCGAGTTGATCGACCGGGATCATTGACCCCATGATGATAAGGTTACCCGGTTCGAACCCCAAATTTGACGAAATTATATATGATCATATACAACGAGTGAATTTTTACCTACCACGTACGTGTTGAATTGAATTGAAGTGAGATACCGAAATCCTAGGTCGCAGCGATGTATGTTTCCGCTGCATGAATGGTTTATGAGATACGCACACAAATAACAACCACCCACCCCAATATAATACAAATGAATGAAGTGTGTGGAGTGAGACGACGAATACTGTTGGGTGAAAGGAGAAAATAGATGGAAATGAGCACGGGACAAAAGCACGATTGATTAGGTGAAATTACTTGAGAGATGATGAATTAATAGAGAAGTTTAGAAAGGATTAAGAGCTAATCGAAGGATAGTGTAGTGAAGTTTAGGGAAAGAGGGGATAAATGGAGAAAAAGGGGAAATGAAGAAAAGTTGATTGATAAAATAGGAAATTAAGAATTGTAAATATGAAATGTTGAAAATTACTACCAAATATATGCATTTTGACGTAGGACTACGTCTAACCGGAAGATATAGGGGGTGAAATGGAAATCTAGGCACTGAACAAGTAGGAAAAAATGCAAGATTTGGAACGCTTATAACTCGAGCATTTCTCAATAGATCGCAAAGGTTTTTGCATCAATTGATAGGAAATATATCTACGCGTCTATCATAACGAATAACAATTCATTTTTCTTGAGATAAATAATTGAATAATTGTGAAATATCAACCATTGTCCAAATGCACTATGAGCCCATTTTTGATTGGTCCATTTTGTGCTCCTCAAATCGTACCGACCAAAACGGGCAACCAGAGCAGCAGCGAAATACAATGAAGCACGATTGGAAAGGAAAAAGAAAAAAAAAAGAACGAAACATTGGTCGCTGTCTCACTCATGCGTAATTCTCGAGCCAGCCAGTCAGCTTAAAAATCCCCGCTCCGCTGCCGTAACGATCATTCTCATTCAAACCGTACACCACATCGGTTCGCATCACAACTCATCAACAAACCAATCCAAGCAGCCATGTCTGGACATGGCAAAGGAGGAAAAGTGAAGGGAAAAGCAAAATCCCGCTCGAACCGTGTTGATCTGGAGTTCCTCGCAAGGGTAGCTAGGCCGAGCGCGTTAAGGCCCATTTATACGTTGCTAGTAGCTGACTTGACAATGAGCAGCTACTGACCCGGTGGACTCGCTTGACAATTGGTTGACTCGCCTTGTCCGTTCACATAGTGTGAGCTGCTGGCGAGAAACTAGATACTACGGCACGGGTTTACCTGGGATGCCAGGCGATTTTTCAAATGTCCATCAAATAGTCAGAAACAGCAATCAGGTCCGAATTTGTCAAATGATTGGTCCGAAATCGACTTCTTTATTGGTAGTTTTCATCTTAGGTTTTCAGTTGAATGTATCATTACACAATTTTATAGAGATTACAGAGCAGTGTTGAGAATAACACCTGAACAAGTGGAAAAACTGTTGAATTTAATTGCTCCACAAATACAACGCCAAGATACACTCATGAAGGATGCTGTACCTGCAAGAGTGATAATATAAATGACATTGATATGCCTTTCTTCTGGAATATTGTTCAGATTGTTGTCGATATTTTTTAGAATCTCGAAAGCATCCATAGCTAAGATAATTCCGGAAGTATGTGATGCTTTAAATGATAGTCTAGAAGACTTTTTAAAATTTTATTCACACGCGTCAAAAATTAAAATAATGAATGAAAATGTACTTTTTTAAATCGAATATGTATTCTGTTTCTTAGAACCTTACTTTTTTTCGCAAGTTGTGAGTGAATTTTGAATGAAAATTGTGCCTGATAATGATTCTATATTAGACATTCTCCAGAAAACTATCTCAAAAAGAAAGCGTGCCCCGCCAGCGTGCAAAACAGAATAACAATGATTTCGTTAAGAAACTATGAGGGTTTTATTTGTTTTTCCAATAATTTTCAAGTCTATAAATATCTTCGCATATTTTCAAATATCTTAAAAATAGAGATATTTCTTTACATTTGGCATCCCTGATTCGAACGCTAAATTCTGTTTTTGACGTTTTGAAGCATGCGAGTGCGAGTAAATTCAAAAAACTTTGAAGTAGCTCGCACGCCGGATCACACATGACAATAACTGGCATGATGTGTTCACACGGTGTGAGTAGCTGCACTGCAGTAACTGACTAGACCGACTCGTATGCTTGCTCGCACCGTCTGAACCCGGCTTTAGTACCAGTGCACCAGTCCACCTAGTCGGCGTTATATAGTTTCGGCCGCCGAAGTGATCGAGTTAGCTGGCAAAGCTGCTCGCGACGATAAGAAAACCCGCATTCGGAACAGAACACATTCGGTTCGGTGGACATCAAGACAACAGGCAGTTGCAGCGAGTGGCAAACGCAATCGCAAAACGGCATCAGGTAGCAGAAGAAAAAAGTTTGTTCTTTCTACAAACTGCTTTGGTGGCAAATCCAGAACAAGGCGGCATCGAGGGCGTTCGAAATGGTTTCTTTTCAAAACCACGAGTACTAAGTTTTCTAAATTGGAACCATTCCATAAAACAAGGCGCTTTTCAGGGCCATTAAACCTTCCAAAAAAGAGTTTAGGAAATACAGTTCAATGCTTTCTAAAATAATATCCAAAATAATAATAAAACACATTGATTTTTTCATAATTTGTTTGCCAGGATCTGATGAGTATGTGAATTTGGCAGTTGTTCTGAGCTTATTGATAGTTGGGGACTTTCCTGATTATTCAATTTTCACCAATTCTTAAATTGTTTCCAGATTGAAAGTACAGTAATTTACAATTAGTTCGAAATTTAGCCAAATGGACGGACATGTAATGCGACTTATTTAGTTGGACATTTTTGTAAACATAGACATCCAAATTATGACCCCACATTGAAAGTCGACACTGTACCACTGTCATCGCAAATGTTCAATTACAGGTTAAAATCGCCTCCAATGCGACACTGAGTGGTGCTTCGGCACGTCGCATTAAATATAATTTACTGTACAACATGTCACAAGCTGGAAGGGAAGAAATTTTCCAAATGTGAAAGCTGTGACGAGTGGTAAACGCAATCGTTAAACAGGAAGGTTTAGTCGAACAAGATGGGGATATCGAGTGATAACAAAACAATAAACTCTTTAAATTAAAGATAATTTTGTGATCCTTAAAAGGACCCTTAGCCTGCATGTGAATTTAACGAGCGAACAAATCGTAATGAATGTATTTTTCTTCTTCTTTCTTTGTTTTTAAGAGGCTTTAAACTTTGAAGTTCATTCGCCTCTATGTATTTTTCTGTCATCGCTGCCTTTTAACGCTCTTTCGTTCGTCTCGTTGGACTCGCCCCTTTGGCTGAGTCTGCCGATTTGTCTCTATTCTGTGACCGTGTACCGCTAAAGTACAAAAAACGCGAATCCGCTGAAAAATATCTCATTCTCTTTCAAACCGTAAATCAGTGTGGTTGTATGGCATCGTTTCACATCACATCGCATCAACAGATTGGTGCCGGAGCACCAGTATACCTAATAGCGGTTATAGAATTTCAGCCGCCGGAGTGCTCGAGTTGGCTTGCAAAGCTGCTCACGACAATAAGAAAATCCGCCTACAGAACAGAGTACATTCGGTTCGATGGCAACAACTAGTTTCAGTGGAGCCGATCTGGCGTAGTGGTAACATCCATGCCTCTCACGCTAAAGGTCACGAGTTCAATTCTCACTCCCAACATTCTTTCAAAAATGGAAGTAAAAGTGACGAACCAGCCAAATGAGTTGAAAGTCAAAACAACTAGTTTCAGCGATCGGCAAACGCAACCGCAAAACGGCAGCAAGTAGAAAAAGGAAAAAGTTTGTTTATACAGACTGTGCTTTTCAGGGCCATTAAACCTTTCAAAGAAGAAAAAAAAGTTTTTCACAAAACCAATGCATTCTTCTTCTTCTTCTTCAATGGCACTAACGTTACTAGAGGAACTTCGGCTTCTCAACGTAGTATTACTTGCGTCATTTTTATTAGTACTTAGTTGAGATTTCTATGCCAAATAACACGCCTTGAATGCATTTTGAGTGGCAAGCTCTAGAATACGCGTGATCACAGTGCAAGTCGGAGGAAATTTCTTTGACGAAAAATTCCCCCGACCAGAACGGGAATCGAACCCGAACACCCGGCATGTTAGTTATGACGCTAACCACTCGGCCAAGGGAGCACGCCAATGCATTCTAAAGTGACATAATATGACATATAATATAAACTGATTTATTTTGTTTATGCTTGTTCTTGAACTTATTGATGGTTGGGGTCTTTTAAATTGATCATTCAGTTTTCACAAACCCATGCATGGTTTCCGAATTAAAAGTGGCTTCAAATTACAACACATTGTATGCAGGATGGCATTAACGAATTTTCTCGGTAGCAAGAACTGCTTTCTTTGGTTGATAACTGATGTTGAAAATTGACTGACGTTACATCTGCATTGTATAGAAACATAACTAAGGAGCAACATGATGAGCTATGTATTTCCTGCTGCTCTGTTCTTATTTTAAAGGACTTCAATCCTGTGTTAATTTACTGTTGGTTAATTTACTGCAGAACGCTTATAGCTCGTTTAATTCTCGACAGATCGTAGAGTTCGTCTCCAAAGCCTCAGTTCTTTTTCATTTCTATTTACTTTGTTTGCGGAGATACAAATCTTACAATTCATTCGTCTCCGAAACCACAGTTTAAGGTACGGTAATGTGCTCAATAGTGAAATATATGATAGTGAATGAGCTGATGACCACCTATGCATTCCCTATCACAGCAATCATTTTGATTGTACGATATGTGCATACGCCAAAAGATGCCCGGCGTTGAACATTTAATAAGTACAAAGCCTTCAGAAAAAAATCAAGAATCAACTATGAGATAGTGAGAAAAAATTGAGAAAGTTTGTAAAAAAAAAGCAAAAACACAACACAAAAGGTTCTTTTCAGAACCCCCAACATGTTCATAAAGAGTAAACAGTAAACTAATCCATTTTTCAGGTAGAAAGGTGGGTATTCACGTAGGAGAAGAAAATAAAACAATATATTTAAAAAATATATTTAGCAAAAGTTGTCCCCTTTGTATAGTCCTACGTCACTCCGGTTATGTCCCCGACATTACCCACCCGTCTTTTTTTTTTAGAAGCTGGAAATTTAGTTAAAGCTCTTTTGTTGTTTTGTGGGAAATTTATAGTTCCTGGAACTGGTTTGTGAAGGCATCACGATTTTCGAGCCTTGTTTTCGCCATTGGTCTTTTTTGGAGATTTTTGCTGGTTCCGGTTACCCAAGCGAGAAGGGAATACGGAGACCGTTGGTATTATTACCTGTGATGATAACGCAGGCAAAAGTGGGATCTATTTTGTCGATCTGAGGTCGATTGTTGCTAGCAACAATTGCCACAGCAATCAGTTCGTTTCCCAAAGTGCTTGGGACGGTCGAACCTGAAACCTTTCTGTGTTTGGGGGTTCAAAGGAAAAAACCTGCCCTTTGGCAGAGTCTCAGCTGGGCACCGAAACAGTGGTGAACGGCCTCCTTCGGGAGTGGCGCTTAAGCCGTTCACTAGCAACTCCCCATTTCATTCATACCCGACCGTCTCGGGTTACACAAGTTCCGAAATAACTGGCGTGGATTTTGGATTGATTAAACGACCTCCAAATATTCTTATAGAAATTTCATGCTCCGAGCAGATAGATCCAGAAAAAATAACGATTACTGTATCGACACAGAAAAACATTACGTTGAGCTGTACTCTTGATACTATATAAGTACTGCTATGCACATTACCTATAGAAAGAATGGCCGAAGCGGCTCAAGAGAAGAGTAATAAAACAATTTAATATGCCCAAGAACATTTCACTCGTACAAATAGTCAAGAAAATACTAATCATAATATAGTCAATCATTTTCTTATCTCCACAAATCCAATAAAACACTTATTTTGAAAAGGAGAAAAGTAATTGTAAAAAACTTCCAGATGAAATAATGTTTCTATTGAAGAAAACAATTGTTAAATCAGGAAATGATGACGACAATTATGATGACAGTTATCAAAAAGAGGAAGAAAAAGAAGATGATTTTTTTTTCCAAAAATTAATTTTATTAAGGCACATGTGGCGTTAGCCTGACGGGGCCGGGAGTTCAATATTTTGACAATTTTTGTCTTACATCTATGTTAGTAATATGTAACCGATTACTCGCGGTTGGCTCGAGGATAGTATTACAAAGATTCTCATAATTGGGATGTTGCAGTCTCCAGTACTCTCTGTTTGTGTGGCCGACACGGGATACTTCCTATTGGGGTGCAACTGACCATTAATCAGCGACGCCCCCCTAGTCTGTACCTCATATCAATCGTGGTGCATCTCTCTTGACTCGAGGAATCCAGGATAGAATGGTCACTGGGCGGTACAATCTTCAGCTCGTGTAGAGTTGTCATGAGCGGTACAACCTTTGGCTCTTGTTGAATGATCAGTGGACTGCACAACCTTTGGCCCGTGTATCTGTAAAGAGTGTGTGTATGTATTGTCGCGACTAAGTAAAAGTTCATAGATCGGATAGGAGGGATATGAAACAGGGACACAACGAAGGAAACATTATTAAACGTTGAAATCGGCGTTTCTGAGGAACAGGTATAGATGAAGCAGAAGATCAGGATCACGGCTACCTAAGATACCCGGACGGGGATATCCGATTGTCTGCCTTGTGCTCTCAGTGCTCTTGAGAGCTGAGAGCGAGCAGCATGGAACCGGATACACGACCAGACAACATGCTCGATGCCATCGCCACAATCACAAAGATTGTTTGCTGCGAGCCCAACTCGTACATGCAATGCAATGCGTGATGATGATGATGATGATTTTTTTATAGATCGTTTATTTGTACAGGCTCAGTTACACGAGTTTAAAGGAGCCAAATTCTATATCTCATTTTAGTTCTGAAGTATATTTACAATTTTGCTTATTCTACGGTTGACACATTAAGGACGGCACGTTTTGGTGCAAACTTGAACGCTTCATCTGTTCGGATTCCACGAATGAGATCGTTTCCTTTGATGTGGATGAGACGAATGCGAGCCATCGGTGGGCCTTGTTAAAATCTTGGCAAACCAAGGACTTAACCTTCAAGTGTAGAAAACACGGGTTATTTCGTGATCCATCCATAACAGACGGAACGCGAAACACGAGAAATCTCGTGAACGGTCCGCAATGTGTTAAGGGGGTATTCTAGTGTAGAGACACGAATTTCGGACGTTTTTTCGAACTCCGTAAAAATAAAACAAAGAATATTTTTACTATCCATTATATCATTATTCGTTTATCTATCTTTCAACAATAAAACAAAAATAGGACGGAAAAAAAATATTCATAATTAGAATAGTTACATGCTGGTGAAGTGAGGGTGTTCAAAAAAAAGTTGTGCCATGGCGTACACGATTCCAGTCCTTCTGGTTATCTGAAACAAAAAAATCGAACGTTTGGCCATAGGGAAGCAGCTCATAATAGATTATTCCTTGACAATCCCACCAAACACTGTTCCAGCACCAGCAGAACCTTCCTGGCCGTTAATGAGGGCTTGGCCACCGTCTGAGCCGCTTCAGCGGGCTTCGACCATGACCGTTTGCGCTTCACGTTGTCGTAAGTGACCCACTTTTCATCGCCAGTCACCATCCGCTTCAGAAACGGGTCGATTTTGTTGCGATTCAGCAGTGATTCACATGCGTCGATACGGTCAAAGATGTTTTTTTGCGTCAACGTGTGTGGCACCCATACATCGAGCTTCTTTGTGAATCCAAGCTTCTTCAAATGGTTAATAACGGTTTGATGACTTATCCCCAGCTCTTGGCCGATGCTACGGCTGCTACTATGCCGGTCTTTCTCGGCTAATTCAGCGATTTTGTCGCAATTTTCGACGACAGGCCTTCCGGAGCGTGGCGCATCTTCGACGACCTCTACACCAGAACGAAAACGTTGAAACCATCGTTGTGCGGAGTTTTGCCTTTGTCATAGTAGTACTGTAAAATATGTCGGATTTTCTCTTTATTTTGCTCCATATTTGCGACACTATAACTCACGAACGACTTAACCAAACAAAACACTGTCAAGGACTATATTATAGCGCGCCTTACCTTTCCAACAAGCTGTAGTATGACTCGATACAATGAATACAACTAGAACTACGCGCTTACAACGACACCTCGCGGAAATACCGCAGGACTTTTTTGACAGCCTAATATTATCACAATTCATACGCACATACTTTGCCAGATTGACAGCCATGGACAGATCAAAATGTACAGGGAAATTGATGTAGCCAGGAAAACAAACACGATTGGGAATATACGAAGAAGGATAAACCTGCATGGAGATGAACTCATGAATCCGGAGCGAAAATTTAGCTCGATAAGCTGCTCAAAATTTCCGATCACCAATTGGTTCATAACCTTACACCGGATGAGGAACCGAAGAGATAGTAAATTGAAGCGATCTTTTAGTGGGAGTACGCCTGCCAAAACTTCGAGACTCATGGTATGCGTTGAGGGCAGATACGCAATACGGAGACAAAGATACTGAATTCGCTCGTGTTTAATGAGGTGTGTTTTGGAAGCTGATTGAAAACAGAAACTGCCATACTACATCACTGAGAGAATAGTTGTTCGATACAACATTAAAAGATCTTCGGGATGGGCTCCCCACCAGCTGCCGGTAATTGTACGGAGAAAGTTCATTCTTTGTTGACATTTTTTACTCAGATACCTAATATGGGCCCCCCCAAATATATTTGGAGTCGAACCAGACCCCAAGATACTTGAATGACATAGCATGAGTGATCGGTTTACCCAAAAGTTGCAGGCCAACGACGAATAGTGGAACCTGGGATGGGTTTCGTTTGAGCGCGAACTGCGCTATCGTAAATCAAACAAGATAGGAAGTTATATTCCTTCAAAGGAGGAAAACCATCTCCGGAATTGATGGCTAGAGCAATCGCGTCCGCATATTTTCGCCATTCAATGTGTCTTGTGAGGTCATATGCCATGTTTATAGATTCAAAAGAATTCGACCCAGTGGTGATGGAAATTTAGATTGGCAAGTGATCACTACTGTTGGGGTCCTGGATTACATTCCACTTGCAATCTAAAGATAGTGAATTGGAGCATAGCGAGAGGTCAAGAGCACTTGGGTTAGCAGGAGGTTTAGGTACACGTGTTGTTTCCCCAGTGTTCAAAACGTTGTGTTTGAAGCTGTTACAAAGGTCATATATCAACAATGAACAGTTGACATCGTACTGTTTCCCCCAGGCGGGAATTTGTGATAGTTGAATCGAAAATATTAAAACGCGAGCGACTACAGATTGAAGTGTTTTATTAGTTTTCTTTTTGACACACTGTGTTATACGACATGCTTCCGGATTTGTTTTGCTGTTTCTCCAATAATATCGCTGCCTTGAAACAAACTATTCTTTCCCATTGTGTGTTAGCGCAGTGGAACTGATTTTCTGCCACACTCTCCGCGACTATCTGTCTACTTGTCCCAGCTTTCGGCGATTAATTGGGCAGCTGCATATACATAATCTATACCATAACTATGACACAAACTTAGCACACGAAGTCTTTTTGGTTAGCATCGGTTCGAACACTGGCGCCAGTTAAATATACCGCTGGCGGTTGACGTGGAGCAATTGAGGATATTATCTGATTGCAACAAGTTGTCGCCTAGAATTCTTTCTGTATGTGTTTAACTGTTAATGCGTCTGATAAGCGTATCCATTGGAACTAAGTTTAAATATACTTTACTTGAAACGTATTGTATGGATATTACTACACAGGATTCAATGAGCGTTTAAAGTAGTAAAAATATATTACAGATATTGCGAGAGTGATTACGTTCAATTGCTTTATGTATGGTCTGCCTCTTTCCTAGCGTAGTTTTATAGTTCGTGGAAAAGAACGATAGACAAAACATAAAAACAACAAAGTTTGTTTTTGTTTAAATCTAATTTCGAACACTTGTTGTCTATTCTGTTTCTTACTGGCGAACAAAGTCAATATGTGCCCTCTGTTGGTAACTTTCATTTTCTGTAACGTAAATATATTCGAGAAATGCCTGTAACTCTCTAGTGGAGGTTCTGCCCCCAGGTTAATACTGCTTGAAATCGACTCCCCTCGATGCGGGAGTCGCAAATTATATCACACATCTATCTGACCTTCTCTATTAACTTTACAGTTTTTGTTGTAGTAGAAAATTATTTAATACACGCATGCTTGGAAGTGAACAAAAACTTGTCTGTATCTTTTTTCGGCATCTCAATCTCCTCAGCCCCTCTTCAACATGACCAATTAGCCAGTAAACGATAAAAAGCGAACCGAAAAAAACTCAGGGAAATACATCTCAAATCCATTTCGTCTTCACTTCAAGACAAACGAACCTCGCTTCGGTGTTTGTTGGGGTGTGATGTTAACTTTTTGTAGCGATTTGTCTGTCGATTTGCTAAAGAAGTATTTGATTTACGCCGCGCTACCGATAGATGTCTCTATAATGATAAATGTCATTTTGCTCCTACGGTTCCAATCAGTCTCTTCCTATCTGCAGACAATAAAATGCTCGCTTCGCACGTCGACTATGAACGGAATGGTTAAAAGAATGGGAAAACTCCTGCGATAACACGAACACAATGAACCATAGTCAAACATTTACAGCTGTATCGTACGGTTACGACTATTCTGCACTTGGAAGATTTGTTCCGTTATAATTAGATTAAAAATTCTTCTACCAGAGATTGTACTACCGATAAATGCATTCTGATTTTTTTTGTCACCTTAAGTTAGCTATGTTTTCGCGGGCTCACTATACACTCATTCTATCTCGTACTCGCGCTTGCTAGAATTTACTCATGATTTGCTTACTTGATCTTCATTAAAGTTTCGAAAAAGGAAAAACTAAAAAAATAGTTGTATATCATTGTGTTTTTTGTTGTTGTTGTTGTTATCTTTCTCAGTTTTTGTTTTTGTCTCATCCAGGAGCCTGTTGTTCGCTTCTCGTTTCCGCACTAGAAACTCTCTGTCTCTCTGGTTGATGTTGTGTCTCACAGCCGTTCTCACTTATCGGAAGGGATATTTCTTCTCGATCCAGTTGTATATGGACGTCTGCGAACGGCTGACCCACTCCACGTTGGCCGCAACCATGCTCAGGGTCATGTTCAGGTTCTTCATGCCCGGTCCCTCTCCGAAACGTTCCACCAGTGATTTCAACTGCAATGAACATTTGTTAAGTATTATCATTGGTTTGATCAGGTTTTACACTTTGCTTCCGTCATGATAGAAATTTTTAGACACTAAAAGTAGATAAATCGTAGACTTCATGCATTGATCTTGGGTTTTTGTCGACATAACCGTGGAGTTACTCATGGATTTACGAACCGATTTATCTTTATTTATGCGGGTGGTTTTAAAGGTTGCAATATCTGGACGCAAAAAGGGACCTATCTCGGAACCATATAAATGAAATAAAAATATTGAGTACTCAAAATGAAGATCATTCAGGAAAAATTGCGAAAAATTATTCCGATTTTATTTTCAATAAAACTCGAGCTGTTTTTCAAATGCCATCGATCATATTATAAACACTCTTTTCTCTAACCTGAGCGGCCATTTTATTTCACCATCTCTTCATTTCTGTCACTTCCCGAGTCACATTTTCACCTTTTTTCAACTTCTGTTTGTCAACTCTCAAATTCGCGTTGACGGCATTGAGCTTCGTTTACTAGTTTAGAAGAGCGTCAAAGAATAATTGATTTTCAGGCGGAATGAATACGTTTTTAACATGAAAATAATGAATGAAAATTAACTTTTCCGCATCATATTAGTATCAATTTTGAATGAAAAACACAAATCTCATGCGAAAATTGTTTTTCAAGACTACTTTATATTACAATGAAAAGATAACATGTTGGAAATGTATAGACGAATCTATATACATATATAAAAATCGCGTATCACAGTGTTTATGGTCGAGCTCCTCCGAAACAGCGAAACAATTCATGGTCGCATGTACGTGAAGGTAGAGAGACTGCGATTCCTGCGACACAATAAACAGGAGCGGCGTGAGGAGAAATACATTCACTTGTGAGACGCTTTCATGAGCAATGCCAACACACCCTTTGCTATGCCTGACCAAAACGCAAGGCCATGACGTTATAGTACGTATGTTTAAACAAAAAAATAAATCTTTTGAAAGCATGAGGCTACAATCTCACGTATTCGATCTCACACGTTCCTGGATGTATTCGGTTGGATAGCAAACGCGAGGATTACCTCATAGACACATGTTGAGTTTGATTAGTGGAAGAAATATACCCTGAGGTAATAGTAAAATAGTAAAATTTTCTCGGAGTTTCCAGATCCTACTTCTAGATCGTCTACTGATCAACTACTCATCAGTATTTTGAAATTCGGTCGATTAGGAGTTACCCGAATGGATCGCAATTTTGCATTCTGTACTCCGCTGGACTCAAACCCAATCGAGTTGTGCAAATTTGGCAAAGAAATGCCATAATTGAATGAAAAAACTCCAGAAAATATTATTTCTTCAACTCAGTATTGACGTGGGACTACGTCTAACCGGAATATATAGGGGATAAAATGAAAACCTAAACACAGAACATGCAGGAAAAAATGCAAGATTTCGAATGCTTATAACTCAAACATTTCTTATTGGATCAGAAAGATGTTTGCATCACTTGATAGGGAATATTTCTACGCATCTATCGCAATTAATAAAATGTTATTTTTCATTAGATAAACAATTGAATAACTGTAAAATGTTAAGCGTTATCCAAACACCCTGACTGCCTCGCTTTGATTGGCCCGATTTACGGTTTCCCCAACACAGCCATCTAAACCAAGCAGCCTTAGGGAAATCGGCATGGCAAATAAATGCAAGCCGGGGGTATGTTTGTTCCGACTGAAATGTGTCTCCCTAACACCGACTTCAAACCCATGGAACGTGTGGAAATTGCCATTGCAAATTCATGCATATCGGGGGTATTTTTGTTCTGATTGAAATGTGTTTCCCTAACACAGATTTCAAATCCATGGAGCGTGAGAAAATTGGCAAGGCAAGGTGGGGAAATCGGCTTTGCAAATAAATGCAAAATGCGAGCACTTTCATACTCGCTTGCCTTCGTGCGTTCTAGAATATGTTTCCCTAACACGGTCCTCTAAACTTAGGAACGTGGGAAAATCGTGCAGACACTAGAGGCAAATGAACATTCAAGTTTAAAGTATCTGTAGTATAAAAAGAAGAAGTTGAAGTTGTTGATTCATGTAAACCGGGAACTTCTGCACCCGCATGTTTTGTTTTTCCCTCCAAAAAGCGTTCTCCAAACACGGATTACAAAAGCGGCTACGAACACAACGCTTTGGCTCGGTTATTCAAGATAGCATTGAAGGATATGCCTTCATATCCTCTACTCACTGAATTTTCTACGCATACCTTTTGATGATTAGGCAAAATGTTAACGTACATGTCAAAATCGAAACTGAGTGCCTGAAGTTCATCAAATCCAGCAAATTCGCGGTTTGAGAAATACGTACACTTGAGAGATGCAAACTTCAGAGGGAAATGTGAAATAAAATAATCGTTTGATAATTCTTCCGTTCATATATTTTGTCCTAGCATACCAAACGTAAAAGGACTGTCATGAAATTTACTTGTAACGGAGAATATAATCATAGTCCCACGTCAACCTTGCGGTTATATCATAGGTATAACACACCCATTTTTTTAATAGCCATTTAATTCAGTCTCCTCAAAACAAAATTATTGATTCTAGGTCTGTGAGCCGTATGCGTAAATATAGGATTGACAAATATGAATTATTGGCACAGCTGAAATGACGTTGTCTTGACACGTTCTCTCCAGTCGGTGTTTTATCAGATTGTTGACAACATGAAGAATGGATGAAGGTGTGATGAAGCGGACGCCATTTATTATTCAACAACTTAAATAAATGCGTTTTGTTTGAAAAACGAATGGTGGTTGAATTATTTGGACATTGTTCATACACGAATACTGAAATAAGGATTAAAAATAAGAAATTGGTGGTTATATAAATTTTTGAAGAGATAATTTAGAAAAAAATAATTTTTTTTTTGTACTTCACAGCGCTGTCGTGCCATGTGCATTAATTTAAGCAGTGTGTTTCATCGCAAGTATTAGGAAAGTACTGTACATAGTATTGGCTTGTCGGTCAGCTTGTTCATTGGTAAAATAATGTAATGGGTTGTATCTAGGACACGACCGCAGTTTTCGACGTAGAACTACGGAATTATATTATTCAATCCACTTGTTCATCACTTCGAATATTATTTTAGAATACATCGAAATATTTGAATTAACATTCAGCTATTTAGTTTCATATTACTTCAGTAGATTCGACTCATGCATGCGACTCACAATCTTCGAAAGCTATCAGCTATTTTCGTTTATTTGGTTCCGTCCTCACTTTACGATTGAACTGCACTGTTAACTCGCATCAGACTTTCCCCTTCTTACTCAGATATCGATCACAAACTATAAACACTTTTGATCCTATATTCCGCTTGAGATATGATCAAACTCCACAACATGCAATAGTGAGGTTTCCCTGCTGGAATTTGAAAGAGGTCTTCCTCTTTTTATATCGAGCTGTGTGTGTATATGTGTGTGAAATAAGCATGAGGCATAGATGATATCGGTTCGTTGTGCTGAGCTTGCTAGCTCGCTCGCAACTGTGGTTTCATGCCATTCCATTTTTGTTTTTCGTCTCTAGCCCTGAGAAAGGTCCTTGTGGAAAGAAACTCTACTCCATACCAAATCTTTTGACAGCAAGTTGTCTGAAAGCTCTATATTTTTCGACGATTAAAATTGCACGTTGATCCATTTTGTTTTGACACCTACATTAAGTATCCGGCGTGGCCAAGTACTAAAATCGCGAAATCGCTGAATTTGGCTAAATTACGATCGGAGGTTGAAAGTATTGAGAACAATAAAGGCAAACCCGGAACTCTCAGACTACGACATGGCCAAAAAAAAACACAACCAGAATACCATTGAAGAATCAGTATGTGAGAAGATTATCATAACTTCCGAGCCTACAAGCAACTAAACAGGACGCTGATACAAAATCCGGTGGCCAAAAGACGCGCTTGAAAGTTGTACAACAATTAACCTTTAATCTTTTTAGTGAGATCTTTGCGAATTAGCGTACTTTTTTTGTCAGTTTGTAACATCAATACCAAACCACTGCTAGGGCAGTGTTAGTTTTCGTTTTTTGTAGGTGTTTGAAAAGGTTTTTTATCAAAATGGCAAGTAAGAGAAAAAAAAATAGATATTGTTACACGTACAATGATAATAAGTAAGACTTGTCGAGGAAAGGCATTGCGGCAAATAGCAGCTGCTGTCGGAAGAACCCACTCTACAGTAACGAAAATCATAAACAAGTAGAAATACGAAGGAACCATGGAAAATCTCCCAGGTAGAGGACGCAAACGGATCATATCTTCTGATGATGATGTAATTGTGAGAACATTGCGAAAGAACACTAAAACAAACATTCCTAAATTGCCTACCGAAGTAGCCGGCACCATTGGAAGACCTGTCAGCGCAGACACCGTCCAGAGAGTAGCATACAGGAACAATCTGAGAGATCGTGTCAGCCGTGAAAAGTATTTGTTCTCAAAGTTGAATATGAAAAAAAACGACTACAGTTTGCTAAGGTATATGTGAACAGACTTGAGGAGTTCTGGAACAAGGTCGGAGCCGGAAACCAATCTCTTTGAATCGGATGGAAGACCGATGGTGTGGAGGAAACCAGGATCGGTGCTCCAGGTTTCTTTTTGAGAAATACTTGAATTGTACACTCAATTTTGCCACGTCTCAATTGGAGATTTTTTGTTTGTATTTTAAACATGAATTAGAAATGTGACCACTTTAATTTTTTTGTTATCACTACATGAGAGTACAATTGATCGATTTCACGATGAATATGAGTCGCATTTAATTTATTACATTCTAACCC
Source organism: Toxorhynchites rutilus septentrionalis (assembly GCF_029784135.1). Lineage (NCBI taxonomy): Eukaryota > Metazoa > Arthropoda > Insecta > Diptera > Culicidae > Toxorhynchites > Toxorhynchites rutilus. The sequence goes on from NC_073744.1 coordinate 3,965,437, forward strand.
CGAAAAACTCAAAAATAACAAAGAAGCACTCAATGCACTCAATGGTGTTAACTCAATTTTGAGATATACTGTAGGATGTATGCTGATGGATGACGAAAAGTATGTGAACATGGATTCTGGACAGCTCCCAGGCCTGAAATTCTATAGACCACTGTCAGATGAGACGTCCCCGAACTCAGTACCGAACAGGACTGAGTTCATTGGCCACATCCACATCCTAAAGTCCTGAAAACTTCCGGGAAACAGACAAACGTTCCTCGAAATGTTTTAGCACAACACAGATGGTGGTTTTGGCCATTTACAACTTCATTGCGTTGCTTGTATCCGATCATGTTGGGTTTTCATAGAATTTGTGCAGAAATAATTCTTTTATTCTTTTGACGTAGGACTACGTCTTTCATTAAGGGTGTCAAATCAGAAAACAGGTCACGTTTTTATGAAATAAAGTTAGCGTTAATAAGCGTTTTTGCCGCGAACGGATTTTTGCGATTTACATACTAAACGAATCGGAAATTCCGTAAGATTTGTTTAATATGCCATACTGGAATCCCCTGGTTATTAAATGGTGAAAATTCATGAAAACTTTAAGTGTTTCTATTTTCCCATACATTTGTTCTGTCCATTTGAGTGCTTTCCCGAACAGAGATATCAATAACGAGCAACTTATCGACGACGGAGGGGAAATCGTATGATTTAAAGTCTCCGTGAACAAAGGAAAAGAAGAAGAATGAAGGGGAATACTTGCCTAGAGTATAAACAGTGGATCTCGCTGAGGCAAACTTTTATTCGGCATCGGACTGTTGAGTAATCCAGTTCACTTTGCTTTCGCTGCGCTTCGATCTAAGATTGGACCCCACCAGTGCTAATCCAACTTGGAAATCGTCGTTTGATTTTTCGGTTCGTTTTTCGCGTTATTCGTATCGTGTGTTCTTCTTTCCGCGTCATAAATTAGGCGCTTCGCGTAGTGTGCGATGAGAAAGAAGAAGAGGAAGGCAGGCTTGAGCCCTGCAGAAAACGAACGCATTGCCAGGGGCAATAAAATTTCGAGGTAAGCGTCATCTAATGATGCACGCGGTGTTGGTACAGTGCAAAACGCTCTCGCACTGAACCGAGCCTTCGCAAATGTGACACCGCACCGAACAACAGCGAAGTAGGCGATTTCGGCGCGTCGGTCGAAAATGTAAACGCCTTTACCCAGGCAGCCACCAAAATCAAGCTCCCCCCGCTGGTGGTGGAGGCGGTCGCTCTTGACAAACTCATCAGCGAATTCGCATCGATGGGTGTTTTTTTTTTTTTTTTTTTTTTTATTTTCCGTCTTCATAAGGGCTTCGTTGGTGCCTTTGAGAATGCATCAATGCATTAAACTGACGTTATGGCGAAGCAGACGTTAAGGTTGTGCACCAAAAAATTATTTGGGAATACCAAGCTTCTTGAATGTCTTACTGAAATGTTATAAGTTATTTGGGTTCGCGTGCCAGTCACAAAACTGCCTTCAACTAGGACTGCATTTGCGCTAATATTGATCATAATGAAGCATTGCTACTGTTTTCGAGGTTGTTATTAACAAAAAGAGTTTATTTCTCTTGTTTAGTCATCAAGAAAGTGAATGTTCTGGAATTTTGTATGTGATAAGGTTTCGCTTACCAGTAGCAAAACTTCCTCCACTAAGGGTGATAGCTGCGCTTCTCTCGAGCATGAGAAAGTAATGCAACTCTTTTCGAGGCCAGTAATATTAACAGAAGCGTTTCTTTTGAGAACAGCGCAAAATGATGAGAAATGCTAGTAGTTTCAAGCCACCAATGTATGGCTCTGTATGCATGCTATGGTGAACACTTGTTTGGCGCTTGGTTTACGCTTAGTTTGTACGAACGATATCTAGAGGTGCGATTCCTTTGAGGCAATACTAAATAACATGTAGCATGATATTTGATACTTGCAAGTGTTGTCATTGTTGTTGTTTACATGCGGTGCCAAAGATATATTGATGTAGTTATGAGATATGGAATAATGGTGCTGGTGCAACATGTATATAATCGACTGTAGCCGAGTCTATGTCAATTTCGAAAAAGGCCACCGGAATAGCCTTCGAGGTAAATTTTCAATGCATTGACATGAAATAAATTGTGACATACGATAGTTTTGCGAGGGCAAGAATGAATCATCAATCAATCATCGTCAACTGATTCTACAATGAAAAAATCATTTCAGAGATTATTCTACTAAGCAGTTGTTTCTAAAATTTCACAGCATTATAGAATAATATCCAAAAGTATAAACAAGCGACTTATATAAAATAACAGCGTAGTTCTAATTCAACAATGCGGTCGTATCTTGGACACAACCTCCTATATTTTTTAAATCTTTTTGTGTAGATAAAGAATCATTGTACATAAAAAATAAGAAAAATAAAAATCGACTGAAGCAAAGTTACCCACCTGAAATTCAACTGAAACCAGTCTACTCACCTCATCATAATCAAACTTTGTCGAGCCGTACTGCGTGATGGCCGATATGACCCGAGCGAAATTCACGCTTCCCTTGCCAAGCTTGGACTGGAAGTCGAACCACTTGGCCTGCAGAAAGCGGCACGCCATCGCTCCCCCCGTCGGGGTTCCGGCGATTGTCTCCAGCACCTGAACGATCTCCGTCACGGGCAGTGTAATGACGTGGGACAGCAGTCGATTCTGCAGCCAGGCGTCCTTTGTCACACCCAGAGCTCGCAACAGCTCCATTCGCTCCTCGGAGCCAATATCCTTCTCGCGACGCATCGAATTATACAGCGCCCAACAGTCCTGCCAGTAGCGAATCTCGCCCGAAAGCACCGATCCAATGTATGCCACCGAGCGTAGATTCGGTGGGATGCTCGATTGGTCGTTCATTAGCTCTTTGGCGTTCCGGATCGCCTCCGGTTCTTCCCACAGGACGGCGCTCAACAACACCGCCGGCCGAAGTAACTTCAACTCTTCCTTTCCGGTATCGTTCCAGGTTAGTTCCTGGATCGATTTGGCTAAGTTCTGGCGGATGTACTCTGCCAGTACCAGATAACATTCGGAGTACTTGAGAATCTTGCGCCATTTTTCCAAATGCTTCAGACCCACCAGCACTGGACCCCAATCCTGCTCCTTCGGGAAGTACGAGATCAAATCCATCGCAAAGTCACACGGAAGCAGGTTCGCGTGGCACAGCGTGAAGATGTCTGACACGAGTCCAACCCGATCCTGGATGCAAAAATTGTGATGAAATTGGTCATTTCATGTGTGCATGAGAGGTAGCTACAACTCACCTGTGTATTGAAAATGTGATGATTGATCTGCAGCTGCTGGACTAAATTGATCCAATTGTCCTCGTGATAAAGCACCCGATAGTATCCAGTTTGCTCGTGATTCAACTTGATCCATTTGGGGGAATGATTGAGTGTTATTTTTGCTGCGAACAAAAACAATCGTCATTAACGATAGATCATCATCCCGAACCCGATAGCACCCACTTTCAGTTGTGTTGAACCATATCGTCTTTGGCAGTTGCTCGCTATTGCTGGTTACATAGCTAATCGGGAATGTCCACCGGTGTCGCTTTTTCTCTTTACTACTCTGAGTGACCGGAGCGACCGTCGTCGTGCTAGTTGTCGTAGTTGATGCTTGATCACTGTCCTCTACGGCAGGATCGTCGTGAATCGCAACAAATTCAGCCGGAGCAAAGGGTATTTGGCTTATGTGGAGCTCGTCGCCTTCGCGTGTGACATTTATCAGCGGAAAACCTGCCAAATTTGTCCAAACGTTCATCATCTCTTTCACGTTTTTACTGTTGTTGACTTGCTTCGAACAAACCGTCCACAGGTCGATCGGTTCCGCCGTCTGATATCCAAAAACCTTCAGAAATTTCCCCAAACATTGTCGAAAATTGCTCTCACCAATTGCTGATTGTAACATCGCGAGCATCGATGCTGATTTGTCGATGAAGAACGCCTCATTGTCTCCCGATTCAGTCGTTCCCGTATGGATGCTCTCCCAACCCTGCAAAGTATCAATATCCATCGCTCGAGTCGTAGTTTCGATCAGAAACAACTCGCTCATTGGCCATAAAGGCCGAATCGGTGTTAATATGAACCTGCTGAGATACTTGATGATGCCTTCCCATAACCAAACATGTTTCCACGCCTTCGGAGAACTCAATCCACCGAAGTACTGCTTCACAATTCCCTCCGATATCTTCACCACTGACATGTGATAATCTTTGGTGGATATTTTCTCCGGCGAATTCAGAAACGACGTTCGACAAACGATCAACCCTAGCGAGCTCGTCAGATCTTCGTTCAGTGTTGGCATAGCGATGAAATCTAGCTTTGACAGCGGATAGGCTACACCCAACCACTGCTGCAAGTATTCCAGTATGTCTCGAGATGTGTGCAGCACAAAGCTTCCCTTATCTACGTACGGCTTTGGGGCGTAAAACGAATACGCCGGTGCCGTCTTGATCTCCAGCGCATCATTGGCGCTGGTATGATTCGTCTCGGTTCCGTTGCCACTCCGAGTGGTGGCATTTCCCTGAATGACGCTCTCCGCTACCGCGGTTATGGTCTCATTTGCACTGAGTGATTTTGCGGACGGTTGATTGTTCGTCAACTTGAAAAGATTTTTCGACAATAGAACGGCAGTTAAATTTCGGAACGGCTTTTTCTCCGCCTTGGTCAGTTTAGATGGATGTTTCGTTGGCTCTAGCAGCGGCTTGTGGGTCTCCTTGGTGACGTTGACGGTTTGATAGATCGGTGATGGATCCAGAAGCTGTCGCTTGAAGTCACTGATCACCCAGGAGATCGAATCCGGTGGAAGCGGTGGTGTGTCAGCGAAATCGTCTCGGAGCTGAAAGAAAAGTTGCATTTTTCTATGATGATCTTCAAATGATTTACCCAAGCGTTGCTAACCAATCCAGTTCCCATGTAAAATCCCACGTCGTCCGTATCTTGGACGATCGAATTCGACAGCCCTATGTGGAACCGATCCCGGAAGAGGGATATCCGATACGAAGCCCTCAGATGTGGCTCATCAAAGCACGGAAATGCCTTCCTAGCGCTTCCCGGACTCAAAACTGTTGCTGCCAATATTCTACAAAGAATGAATTTTAGGAAAATATCATCTTGGAGTGTGTTGTATTCTCTACTTCTTAACATTTGGCTCCGTTTCAAACTGGTCCACAAAGAAGCCATCCGGCTCGGTAATGAGCTTCGAGTACCATCGAATACTAAGCGTGTAATTAGCCTTTTTTCTCAACTTGTCCCTCAGCTCTATGTAAAGTTGCTGCCGCGGAGGATATTCCAATATTCGCAGGATCTTCAGCGCGTATCCTTTTGGGCCTACCAAAGCCTGCAAGAGAAAAATGTTGACTATGTCGTGTTTTTGGGAAACATCTTACCTTCTCTGTTATGTTCAAATCTTGTGCATGTAGCACAATAAAATTGGTTTCCTTTTCGACGTAAAACTCAACCGTAACTTGACCTGCAAGTGGCACGAAATGGCAAAGGTTAACAATCAAAAGCTAGGATACGCATCACTTCTACGAACCTTTCACATCCAGGGTGGTCAAGTTGGGATGTATCGTCAGCACATACCGATTCGGTCGTACATTATTCGGCAGGGTTGGCAGGAGCCACGGGAACGGCTGCCCATTTGTGGCGATCGGTTGAAACGGCTCCGAGCTGTTGTATCCCTCCGGGGTGAACCCAGGTGGAATCTTCCCCGCACAGGGACACACAGTCTGGGGTCCAGCGTAAGCTATCACCAGAGCGGTAGCTAGAAATGCAAAAAAAAGGTGCAACGATGAGACCGCGATCCAATCTGCGATTCGAATCGCCAAATGGGATTAGATGGATTACCGAGTAATGTGCCCAACACAATTGCTGTCACGCATAGCGCTCGCTTCTGTGAACATACGGCGACTCCTTCCCGTGCCGGCCGGCCGCTGGTACTGTCACCACCTATTATTTAAATTTGTAAAAAAAATAAATAATGAAAATTACCAATTCTATTACTTTGTCAGAAATATTTTATCATCAGCATTCGGCATCGTTGAGTAACTGCTAGCTGTGTAAATGTTACATCGTGAAATTGGTCGTAATTCAAGATTCGTGATGACTCATTCGTCTCACATAAAAGAGGAGAACTGAGAACATAGAAGCGATAATCAGACTTATACATTCGCATCGTAATTACCAACAAGATTCTGTTGCAATTGATCATAAGTACGGTCTATTTGTAAAGACTTCTGAAATGCAAAATCAACTAAATGTCGTTGAAACGACGTATATGAGAAATATGAGTTTTATTTGAAACAAACATTTCAATAAAATAATTCACGAACATTTATTAATAATTCTGAAACAGTTATTCATTTTTATCATTTTGAGTTTTTAAGATTTCTTGAATGTTCCTGAAAAACTGGAGGAATTTGTAGTATCAAATAGGGATTGTTAACCGATTTTACCGATAATACCGGGTTATTTTCCATTACCGAATTACCGGTAATTTCGGTAATTTTTATTTTTACACCATAAATATTATTTGCTACCATGCCGCTTTAAAATATTACTCGAGAATCAAATAAGATCGAAAAATCTCAACTGGCAGTGTTGCGTCGATTCTACGACCTGCGAACTTCAGCTCAAAAATCCCTGCTCGTTCTGAAAATGAAACACTGGATAAGCTTCAGCGATGAAGAACTGACAACGATAATGAAATTGGTTAATGCCTTCCAACCAGTTTTGGTCGCTGTTGAACTGCTATTGCGGAAGAAATGCCCCCTTTATGTAGTTCACGTCAGATTGCAATTTATGCTAGAGCAACCATCAGTAATTTCGAAGCAGCCGCTTGAAGCCCTGATTGAAAGGATTGCAGAAAGACGTTTCGTATATGCAGATTTGTTCCCATATATGAATGATCAAATTACTCGTAGTCATGCCACAACAATTAATGATGATATTGGCGTCTTCTATCAAACGTCACGGACTGCATTGATCAAGCAAGCATTTGAAATTGTTCCTGACTTGATCAAATTTGACGATGATGATATTGATTCAGTAGCTGAACAACAGGAGGAAAAAATCCACTGGACAATGCAGAACCTGCAGAGCAGTTGGGATCACGGAAAAACTTGAATGACGATTGCAACAATCAAAGGTATCAACGTCCAGGCCAAGCTCTATGTCTATAAACGGATTGATGAAAACCCTCGGAGATTTTTCGTACAGAGGGCATCAGAGGCAATAATGGTATTCGATGATCTTCGTACTGTACGCCCAACATAATTGGACTCTGAACGGGCGTTTTCCACTTCTGGAAACTTCATTAATGAGATCTGATCTAGAATAGAAGACGACAAAATTAACATTCTTTGTGACCTTAAGTATTACTTTAACCAACAAACTAAGTATCAAAAACTTGCAAAATGTTTTTTTTTGTAAATTAATCATTATCAAAAAAGTCGTTTCTTCAAGAAAATTGTTTATTTTAAATGATGTTTTTTACCGGTAATGAAATATTCATTACCGAATAATCGGTTATTGAAATTTTGGCACGGTAATGCAATCCCTAGTAGCAAACACATTGAATATTTTTATGTTTTTCTTCCGATACTAGTGGAGATGTATAAAGGACGTAGCTTAATATTTCTGTATATTTTGGATCTTCCTCTTATCGGGGGAAGATTCAAGCCGTGAAATTCAAGAACATCTAACGAAGTTGTGTGCGCTGCGTTTCATACCTATAGAACCACTTCATTTCTCTGAGTTTCCAGAGATATGTAAGAAGTCGGTTAAATTGAAGGATATAGTATAGGATATGTGTGGCAAAACGGTAGTCCGCGGTCTACCGGTCGCCTGCGTTGGTATTTCTAGGCGCCCGCCAGCTGGTCTAGGATAGTGTCATTTCCAAAGTTTATGAATTAAATATACCTTCACTTTTTGCCGTGATCATTTCATAAGGTGCTAACCGTGATAAATCATATTAGTTGGAAGAGCAGATATTTCTTCATCAATGTTTCCCTTTCAATTTCCTTCAGATTGTTAGTTACTTCATATTTGAAGATCCAGTTATTCGACCGTAACTTGTAATAAAGCAAAACATTATCACTAGGAACAATTTCAACAATGTTTTCTTCAGGCATATAATTTGTTAAATGACCATTGAAATGCTGAAACATCCGGCACAAGATATCGAACGGCGAATGCGTGTTTTAATGAAATATTGTTAATTTTATTTTAAAACCTTGATACTTATGTGAATAATTTGAGTAGATTTCTGTCAAGCAATATAGCCAGGAATAGAACAGTGATAGTTGGGAGGCGATCTGGCGTAGTGGTAACATTCATACCTCTCACGCTAGAGGTCACGAGTTCAATTCTCACTCTCGACATTCTTCCAAAAATGAAAGTAAAAGTGACGAACCAGCCAAAAGTGTTGAAAGTCGCTATAATACAGAAAAAAACGGTGATAATTGAGAAATTAGAAAATCCTAAAATTAAAAATTGGGCCCTATTATGTCATTCTAGTTGAACATAATTTTACTCTTTTGCTCTATTTTGCTGTACATATACAGTCGGGGAAAGCTGTCGGCATAAATTTTCGAGCTGTTTGGATTGCTTGTTGCATCCCTAATATTTTGCTTTGGGTAACATTTCGGCAACGTGTCGAAATATGCTATTCGCAACACACCACATTCGAGAAAGAATTGGATTCAATAAGATTCTATCGATTTAAACAATACGAAAATTTGCTCGGTATGATAGTTATAGGGATCGAATCGACCTTTCGATTCAATTTACATAATAGGGCCCTTTATTACCGATAGATAGTTCTTATATCTGAGGGATATATAGTAATCGAATGACAATTTCCTAAAAAAAATCAACGATATTGATTGATAAGACTTTACAGAAAATAAATTATTAAACATCAATTATTTAGCAACCGATAATTATTTTTATTTTAAAGAATAATTTATCACTTTTCCTTTAATTAACCCTCCTAATTTTGTTTTGAAGAGGCTGGCTATTGAAACCGAAAAAAATTGAAGAAAAAATATTTTCTGGAGTTTTTTTCATTCAATCATATACTTTTCTTTAAATAATTACCAATAAAGCCTAAAATGATCATAATTCCAGAGACACACACGGTCTGTGGTACCGTGCACCAGTATACGAGTTAAGTGCTCTAACAATACAACTTCCCGTCACCAATGACGTGATCTAATATTTGAACAATTAGTTGCCCGTGTTGCCCAAAAATTTGGCCTTCTCCTGGTATAGGATATAATGACTATCGTCAGTTATAAGACTGGCCATTTGAGCTTTATTGTTGTAAAGGGTGTGTCACATCAAATTGCATCACGGAAAAAACGCTGTAGAAATTCGCCCAGTAGACCGATCCTTTTGAAAATTTTAGACAGTAAAATAAAAACTATTAAACAACTTTTGGCATTTTCTTTTTATTCATACTTCGAGCCCAAGCCCGTATGCTCGCACCTTCCTCTTTACCCCGTCCATAAGGTTCTGTACAACGTCAGGTTGTAGTTTTTTTTTGAACAGAAATCCATTTTCTCTTGAAGTCCGCCTCCGATTTGACAACTTTTGGGTTCTTCCGGAGGGCCTGCTTCATAATCGCCCAATATTTCTCTATTGGGCGAAGCTCCGGCGCGTTGGGCGGGTTCATTTCCTTCGGCACGAAGGTGACCCCGTTGGCTTCGTACCACTCCAACACGTCCTTTGAATAGTGGCACGAAGCGAAATCCGGCCAGAAGATGGTCGGGCCTTCGTGCTGCTAGTGGTAGTAAGCGCTTCTGTAAGCACTCCTTAAGGTAAACCTGCTCGTTTACCGTGCCGGTCATCACGAAGGGGGCGCTCCGCTTTCCGCAAGAGCAGATCGCTTGCCACACTATGTACTGCGGAGAAGAACAACAGGCCCGGCAGCTGACGAAAGTCCGCTTTGACGTAGGTTTCGTCGTCCATTACCAGACAATGCGGCTTCGTCAGCATTTCGATGTACAGCTTCCGGGCTCGCGTCTTCCCCACCTTGTTTTGCCTTTCGTCGCGGTTAGGAGCCTTCTGAACCTTGTATGTACGCAGGCCCTCCCGCTGTTTGGTCCGCTGGACGAATGAACCTGACAAATTCAGCTTATTGGCGACATCCCGGACCGAACTTCTCGGATCGGAATATCACAAACTGCTTAACTACGCGCTTGTGATCTTTTTCACTGACGGAGCATCCATTTTTGCCGTTCTTCACCTTCCGGTCGATGGTTAGGTTCTCGAAGTATCGTTTTAGTACTCTGCTGACCGTGGATTGGACGATTCCCAGCATCTTACCGATGTCCCGATGTGACAACTCCGGATTCTCGAAATGAGTGCGCAGGATTAATTCACGACGCTCTTATTCGTTCGACGACATTTTTCCAAATTTACGAAAAATTGACAGTGAAGCATGGCCAACGTGATCTATACACTCTTATCTGATTATAAGCGAAAGCTGAAGATATAATTCCTAAAAATTAAATTTCTACAGCGTTTTTTCCGTGATGCAATTTGATGTGACACTCCCTTTATTCAAGCTTGAAAACAAGCTGACCGGTCCAGAACCTGAAGCCCCTATTCATCAAACCATACCATGGCTTTCCGGATTTTATGAATTGATGCCAAATTACCCAATTATCAATTAATTACCAAAATGTTTTTGACGCAAAAACAGAAGTAAATATTTCTCGATCTTTTGTACTCGAGAAAATCGACAACGAAGAAAAAACGATCACGATTACGATGAGATGCTCCAATTGATATAAAAACATGAAAAACAAACAGAAATCACAGATTAGTATGGAGTAAATACTTAGACGATATAAATACGTACGTTACAAAGATACAAGGTTTACAACAAATCTCTGCGCGAGGTATCTTCCCTGAGGCTTGGAAGCTTGCGTCGATAACTCCTGTCCACAAGGAAGAAAGCTTTCATAACGTCGGAAACCATCGCCCGATATCTATTTTAAACTGCCCAGCAAAAGTGCTATACGTCGATTTCTCCAAATCTTTTGATAAGCTACCCCACGACCTTGCTATTCTGAAAATGAATCGTCTTGACTTACCATCCTCGATCATAAACCTGTTAACCTCGTATTGATCATCCCGTAAAGCTTTTGTTAAACCCCACCGTGTTAAATCCAGTGAATTCACGAATCTCTCTGGCGTACCACAAGGAAGCATTCTAGGCCCTCTGATTTTTATGTTATTCGTTAACGATCATACTGAGGTTATGTTCAGAGAAAATACTATATGCGGATGATTTGAAAATTTTCCAAGTAATAAAATCAAATATCGAATGTTGCATACTGCAATCTGACATCGAACGATTAACGGTCTGGTGCCAGGAAAATGGAATGAACGCAAACGCTTAAAAATGCAAGGCCATCACATTTACGCTCCCCAATTGTACATGGATACATGTTGCTTCTCTCGCCATTGGAAAGAGTCAGTCGAATTAGAGATCAAGGAGTTCTCCTTGACAACAAGCTGGGCTTCCATGAGCACGTCTTGGTCACAATCTCGAGAACGAACGCGATGGTTGGATTTATGCTCTGAAGTCGTTGTACTATGTATTTGTCCGCAGCGTCTTGGAATACGCAGTTCAAGTCTGGGTCCCATATCAAGCTGTGCATAGCCAGCGCATCGAACGTGTTCAGAAACGCTTCGTAAGGTTTGCTCTACGTGCTCTACCCTGGAATGATCCCACCAACCGGGTGGTAGCGCTGTGAACAGCGCTGTGCACTCATTGGAATGCAAACCCTAGAAAGCCGACGATTGGTGTGACAAAGAATTGTTTTTTTTCGACTTATTGACGAACAAAATTGACTGCAGCTATTTACTCCTGAACGTTAGCCTACACGCGATACCTAGTCATCGTACCACTTATGGACAAAACAATTCGATCAATTTCGTTTGATTTTAATATTTGTAGATTAGTGTATAAGAATAGAATTGAGTCCCTTTAATCAGTCGTACTGTTATGCGTTAAATTACTGTTACCGATCATGGAAATCGCATCTCTGAGTATCTCAGCATGAAGTAGTTATGAACTCCGCCTGCGAATGACGGATCTCTATAGTAGCATGTCCGGAAAAGAACCTGAAACTATTGAGAACCAGAGCAGAGGGTTCAAAGCTCTAAGGAGGATGGTTGTAAAAGCTGTTATTCATGGTTATTATGGAAAGAAAGAAGTGGATAAACTCCTAATCACATCACTCACCACAGTGAATCCTGATTCTTACCTCCCCCCACTAACAACTATCCCTTCCTTGATAAACGCTAGGGAACCACGCTACAGAGGCGACCCTTCTGGCCTTCGAGCGGCGAATATCATACTAACATTCCTTCCCTTCCCATGGTGACTGTAAGGAGGTGGCCGGCGTCGTTGTGTTTGTGCAATTTCACTAATTCAGGTCAATCATAGAAAGCAGCTACGAAGTATACAGTCTACCCAAGTTCAAGCTCAAACTCAAGAACAGGCTACCAGTAGCTATTTTTGTGAAAAACTGAGGAAAACTGAGTGACAAGACTTTATGTTATCTTATCATTCAGACCTCGTGCGTTACCTTAAAATGTATACGACAAACAAACGTCTATGAATAAATGAACGAACCTGTAAGAAACGCAACATCATCGGAATCGGGCTCGGTCATGCCTATCCGCTCGCGTCGCCAGATCCTATTACCAGGGCCACCGCTTCCAACCACTGAAACTTTAACGGGGCCCCCTTGTCTGTGATTCCCAGCCAATCTGACGAACGGCCAATTGCCACGTACGCCACGAGTCCCAAAAGAAATGCGAAACTATTCAAAATCCGCGCCGCGCTGCCACTTCGATTCCGCAGTAACAATCAGTGGAACCAACCAAACCAAAATCACGGCCACCCGACCGGGGCTCACTCACAATTCTCCGATGGCATTTAACACGCACTTGTTTCCCGGTTGCCCCACTCTTTTTTTTCCGCCAGCCACCTTTCACTGAATCACTTCTTCAAACGTCGTGCGAAAAGGGTGATTCCGATTCTCGCACTTCATGAAATGTTGATAAACACACCACGCACAACACGGGCACGTTTCGCACGCACACCGTCACAACCACTTGGGACTCCTCGTTCGTTCGTTCGTTTTCCCTCTATATCCTTATGGCACATGCTCTCTCACACAACCATCGCAGCCACCGTCCTTGCCTTTTCCGCTCCTGCTCCTGCTGGCAAAACTTTTCCGACCCTTGCTGCTGTTATGCGTACTTTGTTGATTAACGTCCATTTTAGATTCGCATAAATTTATGATTTTTACGATTCCGGGTGGAACGCGAACGCCACAAATAGCACCCCGCCATTCCTTTGATTCGCACTAACATTTTCTTCGGATCACGCTCATTTTGAAGTGGACCACTTCGATCACACTAAATCTTGCATCACTAATTGCATAAAGGTATCCATCCACCGGAGAAAATATTATTCGTTCTCGCGTTATTTATCTACTTTAAAATCAATTCCATGATGCGATTCCTTCGGTTTCCTTATGCATTTTATCTTCAACAGACAAGAATTTTGTTTTGTCGGTCTCTCGGTTTGTGTGTTAACAGGGCAGAAGGAAAAATTTACTGTCTTGACCAGAGAGAGAAAAAATACAGGCCTGAGAACTGCGATGTAGAGATGTGGTAAAGGTATCTTTAAACTTCAATTCCTGATGCTGCGAAAACGCACTGCACTGTTTGTCCGCGACGGTGCTCTAATACTTAGAATATCCGCCAGTATCCGTCGATGGTTCTTCGGGGACAAGAACACAACAAAATAATGGTGATGAACAGTGAACTCGAGAACGGGACGGAGTTTTCGGGAAAAGTGGATCTAAAATTTTGCGGTGATTTCCCAACAAGCGCACACGCTCACTGCAGCCATCCTTCTGACTGCTGAGTTCCTCCTGCTGGACGGTGAGAGAATACAAGAGTGTCAGTGTCAGCGTTTTTTGACAGCTGCTCGTTGCGCATGATCCAGTGCCATCATCGGTTCGGCGGTTTGGCTTCTTCGGTGGGGCTCTGTGTGTTGTTGCTCTGATGGATTTGTTGGCTGTGTGGTCGAAGTAAAACCCCCGCAGGTGATTATGAGGGGATGTGAAATGGTGAATGTTTTGAAGGGGGTTGAGATGGATTCCACTCTCTGTTTGTTTGCTGTACCGATGCCGGAGGGAGCGCTTGGGAATGCGTGGGGTAATACAAATGGTGTGAAGCCGTTTCGAATGATTTAGTGGGAATGTATTTAACGAGATGATGTCCTTTCGGTAGCCGGGTAAAAGTCACTGGCTTCGTGTTTTCGCAAATTTTGAAGGGTAACATTCAGTGTTAGCCACCCAGAAATGGAATGGAAGTATGGAATTTAATGTGGGGCAACATAATGACTGAATACGTAATTTGAATAATTCTTCGAATATTTCAGTGCATACTTACCATAGCTTCTGAACCTACTTTGGTACGATCATATCGTCAGAATGAAGTGCATCAGAAGAGTAAATGATCTTGGTTTGCCCAATTTGGGGTGCTTTTACGCAACTAGTAAATGCAAATCGATTTTTCTTCATGAAAATCACACATAATCGATACGAGTTTGGGTTTGTTGAAAAGCCCCAAGTCTCTAGTTGCTAATACTACCATAAGATGTTGAAATTATTCAAATTTTTATGTTTTTTAACGATTTGCCTTAAAGAAGAATTATGATCATGGTTTGACCACCTCTGATCATGGTTTGCCCAAAAAAATTATCATGGTTTGTCCGGTTTTATAAATCTCCTTTTTTGAATGAAAACATTCGAATTCACAATTAGATGTTGCATTTATCATTGCTTGAGTTTACTGTCATCATATTGATTCATTCATAATTTAGGCTTTCTTCAGAATATTGCCTTTTCTTGGGCATTTTAGAAGTGTTCACCTCAACACGATCAACACAGAAAAACCATACTTCTGCTATGCGCGAAGCACACCATAAACAAACATAAACAAACTGCAGCGCGCCAAGCGGTTGCCATAGAAATCATGTGGACAAAACAACATTATTGAATTGGACAACTCATGATCAGAATTGAGTTCATCAAAATGCGTTAATTTAATGGTTTAGCTATGTAAATCCGATACAAATGGTGAGCAAGCATGATGTTTACAATATTTATAAGTGTTGTAATCCAGAAAAGGTCTGAATACGTGCCAAATAATCATCTGGTGATCGATTAAAAGTTAGCTCGAATGAGGGGCGCATTGACACAAATAGAAGGTGTATTTTATAATCCTTTAAAACATGTGATTTCGTAAAAATATACTATCAAACTACTATAAATCATGTAAAAGGCAATTTCATTTATATGTTTCGAAACATTCGAAGGCCTTATTTGACACAGGAGCGCTGAATTAGAGCATTCAAAAAAGTGGGCAAACCATGATCATATTTTCGACTGGACAAACCAAGATCATTTACCCTATACATATTTTTCACAACAGGGATGAAAATTCACATCACCAATGGTCTATTCAAATTCCGACACTTCGGGAGGGGGCGTACTTCTTCTCCCGATGTTTTACTCTCGTCGGGTAAAAAGGACTTCCCAACGATTCCATATATATACAGAGCATAACCGCAATCAAGCGTTGCCACACTACAAAAAATAACTTCATCGAGTTTCAACGAATGATCCTTATCCAGTTTTTGACGTAGGATTACGTCTTTCGGGAACATATTGGGGTACAAATTGAAAATCGAAAATCGAACACATCTTGAAAATTGTCCAATTTCAAACGCCTATTGCTCAGTCATTTCATGACGGATTGATGAAATTTTTGCGTCAATCGATTTCGGTACTCCATAACCAATTTTTATTTTGAATAAAATAATATATGTTATGAAACTAACTATCGAACAATTGACGTTAGGATCAACCCCTATCCTAACGGAAGTACCCACATCTGATTGGTCGAAATTGACGACGCATGCGGCGGTTCCCTAACAGAGACATCAAAACCGAGCTACCTGGGGGAAATTGGCATTGCAAATACATAAAAGTAAGGGGAGCTTTCGTTCCCGCCGAAATGTGTTTTCTAACAGAGACATCAAAACCAAGGTGCCCGGGGGAAATCGGCATAGCACATATATGCAAGTTGGGGCCATTTTTTATATTGAAAGT
This sequence comes from Toxorhynchites rutilus septentrionalis, assembly GCF_029784135.1. NCBI lineage: Eukaryota > Metazoa > Arthropoda > Insecta > Diptera > Culicidae > Toxorhynchites > Toxorhynchites rutilus. Next base: position 3,981,670 of record NC_073744.1, read on the forward strand.
AAGGTGAGTAAGGAGAAAGTACGATTAGTTCTAGCAAATAAATTTTAAATTTTATTTTATTTGATTTGGTTTGATTTGATTTTTATTCATGTAATAATAAAATAAACATATCATTACAAATTATCATAACAAGTTCCTGAATTTTGAATTTGAATTTATTTCGAGCAAATCCTTTATTGCATGCGATCAAGTTCCCCGAGTAGACCCTTTTTGAAGCTAGAAAAAGTTATAGACGATTTAAGAGCAGGTGATAAGCGATTCCAATATATAACACCTCTCACTAACATTGATTGCCCATAGTAAACAGATGAATGTTGTGGTATTCAAAAACTCATGGTTCTCGTGTTTCTCATAAACTGAAGTTGTTCAAATAGGTACTGTGGCACGCAACTTTTAACAATTTCGAAAACGTTTATGCATGTTCGATACCAATAAAATTGAAACTACATCCTAATAAAGTACTATGTAAGTGTGAAACACCAGAATATCTCGATAAATTGTAGACATATCTTACACATGAATTCAAAGCAACTCTTAGTCTGTTGAGTGCGGCAGAATGAGGAATATGATATAATGAGTGAGGAAGAATCAACGACTTGAATAACTTTATTTTCGTGGATGCCTAGTCACTAAATTCAAACGTTTTAAGGCGCCGTAGATCTTACCACATTGAGAATTGATGAAAACATCTTATGACAAATTAGATGTAAATATAACATACAGGTAAACTTCGATATAACGTACATTTCACTTTCAGAAGTGTACGTTGTATCGAATTGTACGTTATATCGAAGCATAATAGAGTACTCACAAACGTAGTCTATAATACATTATTGTGTTGCTGTTTTCGTAAAGTTAATGAATAACTTCAATCAGAAGACGAAGCCAGCCTTTCTCATAATGTTTCCCTTCGTACTGTTGATTAAAGCTTGATTCATTTAGCCAGCTGTATTTCGAGATTGATTGAAGGTACAACACTTGTTTTAGCATCACAATACAGATAATTCATTGTTTTATCAGGAAAAAAAAATAATGAATTTTTTTTTTCCTTTACACTTTGAAAATGTGTACGTTATATCGAGTGACGTTATATCGAGGATACGTTATATCGAAGTTTCCCTGTATATCGGCATATTCAAGAACTTGTCCATCAAAAATTATTGGAGGTGGTGTAGGTGTAGTTTTCCAAACAAAACGGCCCTTTTCAAGGTCACCATATCATTATCAAAGAGTTTAATTCTTCAAACATATCCAAAATGTACATATAGTCTAACGGAATCCTACGTCAACTATGCGGTCGTGTCTCAGACACAACCCTCCTGTGACTTTTTATTTTATGAATCGAGGTTCTGTTTGATGAAATTCACCTCTTTGTCACGAGTGTACGGATTAACGCGTTTTCCAAGTACTCTTGCTTGTTTTTGACTGGGGTGTAAGTTCAATCTTTCGGAAACGAGAACGTGACACTTGTAGTGCACGGTTTCGAACGTTAAACCTTTCACTACGGCAATGTGCTCCGTCGGAGTGCTACCGCTGAATGGAGCACTGCGCCGAAAAGTATGCATATCACATCGGTGTGATCAATATGCAGTATCACCCTGATGTCGTCTGTAGACGACGGTCGTACGCACAGGTCATCGCGCGGATGTCGTCTATAGACGACGCTCGTAGTGAAAGGATTAATAACTCTTCGGCGACTTGACTCTGCTGGAGCAGAGTCCGGATAACGTTTGTCAAGCCATGCTTTGGTTTGCACTTTTTTTTCCATCAAAAAGCAATGCCTTATCAATACACGAAATTCGGATTTTTCCATTTTTTTATAATAACAAAAGTTGCTTCACTCTCAACGCTGCAACACACGAACCAATCGACCGATTGCTGTCAAATTTTGACACGTATCTATTGAAAGATGTTGCTTCATGTAGATTTTTGCAAGAGGCGCCATCTAGACGTCAACCTTATGAACTTTTCAGCCCAGGGTTATATAAAACAAAAATTCTGCTCGTATCTATAACTCATCATTACACGCTCGATATTGAAAACACTCAACACCATTTTGAACACCAATCGTCGAAATCTTCTTCATAGTGCAGTGAATGTTCAATTACAACGCACCACTTTCCAAATGACTACAACTAACTTAGGGAACCAGGATTGTGTTGTGCAGGTGCAAAGTCAAACTACGTTCAACAACCAGAACGCATGCGCTCTTTGTTTTACGGCCACACATCAGAATTAGGACATTTCTTGACGAATATTCTCCTTCGTTTTGAAGGACACTACTTTTAACCTATCTGTACATTGTGCCAGTCGTTTTTATATTTAAATTTTATATTCTCATATATTTTTTTAGTAAAACTGAAGCACACATATAAAAAACTAGATAATATTTCAAAAAAACTTCAAAATTATTTGCTAGAGATTGCGCCCCAACGAAGGACACATTTGCGCAATCGACTAGGTGTTCCGTGATGCAATCCATAAGCATCAGTCTCTACTCTACTTTCGCATGGAATGGCCATGAACAATCTCTCGTATTATTCTCACGAAAACAAAATGAATCATGTATCAAATATCTTCATTTACTTTAACACAGCCACCCAAACCACCAAGACCACCAGAACGTTCGAAAGAGTCATAACAATTCCGTACTTATACTAATCCACCCATACACTAACAAGAAAAACTCGGCAGTCTTTAAAAATATTCATTCATTCATTCATTGGGAATTAATTCAGATGCAATTTCAAATAACTGATTACTGAGACAGTGGTAGTCCTACGTCTACCTTGCGGTTATATTACAGATATAATCCACTCGTTTCAACTTTCTCGTTAGATAAGAAGTTATCCAGCAAACTTATCAGCAAAAATAAACTTGAAAACGTTGAAAGTATCTACTCGAGCTGAAACCTTTTTTGAACTACCCAAAACAAAACTTGTAAGCGCGTCGGTTGATTTTTGAAATAAAAAGTTGATGGGTCTGGGCCTAGAGGCACGGACGCACTCTTGACATAGAACTGTGATTGTGTGTAGGAATTGAATGTTGCATTTTCTACACAACCAAAAAACATGCTCGATATAATCACATCCTGGACCACAATTCCATAAATTGTTAGTAGCAAGACCTACACGTTAAACGTGAATTGATTGGACAACAACCTGAACATCAATCTAATAAAATTTCTATCGACGTTCAACCTTTTGAGCCAGGTTCTCGTCAAATCTTTGGAGAGTATAGAATGAAATCATCCAATATCATCTTCAAGATCATTCCTAAATCATCCCTTCATTGATTCTGACAACTGATAAATGCCTATTACCGGCAAATCGAGAATAATTCATAATATGCAACTAATCACATTATGGGCTAACGCCCAATTGTAGGCAAAAAGATAGCTCGTTGCGTTGTGGGGGAAAACGAGGCTAGTAAAATCGAAAAAAAACATACCCATTTGAATTGTCGAACTCGACTTTTTTTTACTATATTCACTGTTCATGTCTTGAGCCAGAAAAATTCTGGATAAATTTCCTATCCAATGGTATATAACACAACATATGTCACGATAATGATTTTGTGTAATATGCGTTTGAAAACTCTTAAAAATCGTTACATTTTTCGTAGTTACCCCCCTATATAGAAATCAAAGACATAGTCCTATGTCAAAGAACGATAACCATCTCGAAAACGAATGGGGACTCAGAGTGAAGTTCTGGCTTCTTGCACAACTGCAACAACTTGTCGCACAACTTTTCAAAAAAAAAACCAATTGCATCGAAACATTTGGAACTGAAAAACCAGCCCCGTCCAAGGCGTCCATGTTTATGATACCAACATCTCGAGACAGAGCAGCAGAGATGTATGGGGTTTGAACCAGGGTTACCATATCTACAGAATAATCTGTTTTTATACAGATTTTTTAGACTTTTTGAAACCGGAAATCTGTAGATACAGATTACAGATTTTTCAGGCTTTCATACAATTTTACAGATTTTTCAAAATAACTGTTCAATATTATTTATGGCTTGATCTCAATAATATTTTCCCAACTCACCAATTTTATTCATATTCAGCATTCGAATCAGTCTGGATGAGAATAATTTTGGCATTCATGTGTAGCGTGTAATACTGCTCTCTCATGTTCAATCTAAGGCGAAAAGATGCTAAGCTAGCCGATGTCTGCGTCATCGACTAGCTTTACAATAAATAAAAAAACACTGTTTATCTTTTTCCTACTTAAGCACAGTGAATGCGTTTTTTTACGTGGATACCATCTGTGTGCCGAGTGCCCAGACCACTTGATCGCTAAACTGACGATGCCCATGTTGCCAGAACTAGGCATGCCACACATCTTCTCTCTTCTCCGAAAAAAGAATTGAATAAAAAAAAGGACGAAAAAACAAATTCATGTGGATTTTGTTTCAGTGTATTTTCCTTCACAGAAAACATTCGAACCACTTTTGGGTTGTATTAGCTAATTGATGACGTTTAACTATCAAAATATCGAGTCCAGTTCTGTTCTCTATACGGTCGTCCCGAGCCAGTACTTATTCTGCACGGTCGTCCCGATCCACAAATAATCTTTCTCTCATTTTGAAACAGCACGGAAGCAGTCCCGATCCGCACTCTTATCATACGTTCGTCCCGATCCGCAAATATTTTTACTTCCATTTTAACGCAGCACGATCGTCCCGATCCGCGCTCTTATCATTATCTTTTTTATACGGTCGTCCTGAGCCGTACTTGTTTTGCGTGGTCATCCCGATCCACAAATATTTTTACTTCCATTTTTACACCGCACGGTCGTCCCAATCCGCATTTCTTTCCATTTTCTTTTGTACCCATACGATCATCCCGAGCCATACACGTTTATGCGGTCGTGTCACTTAGTGTCACTTAGTGTCAGTTCCCACGCAGAGCCCCTGAAAATATTCCGGTTCAAGGCGGTTTCCGACTATCCCGTTCAATTCTCGCTCCTGGCAGGATCGCCAAACCATTTGTCTCAAAGTGTCCGCGGAATAATCGGAGACCGCCCGTTACACGGTTTATATTTACGCGGTTTTTTTTTTGACGTAGAACTTTCATTAAGGGTGCCAAATCAGAAAATAGGTCACGTTTTTATGAAAAAAAGTTAACGTTAATAACTATTTTTGCCGCGAACGGTTTTTGGTGAACCAAACGCCAAACGAAACGAATTCCCTAAGATTTGTTTGATATGCTATTCATTACAATCCCATAGTCTGTATATGGTTTAAATTGATGAAAATCGGAAGCATTCTCATTTCCTCATACATTTGTTCTGTCCATTTGTGTGCTTTCCCGAACAGAGCTGTCAATAACGAGCAACGAAGGGGAAATCGTAAGATGTAAAGTCTCCGTGAACAAAAGAAAAGAAGAAGTCCGAAATGGAGTATTTACCTAGAGTATAAACAGTGGATCTTGCTGAGGAAAACTTTCATTCTTCGTGGGCAAATCGACTGAACAACATCGTTGCTGGGCGAGCTGGACGGCGAGGAATCGAATGTCTTTCTCAAGGCAATGGGGGTGGAGGAGTAATATGATGGATAAAGTAAAATTTTCCAAGGGCCTTTTTGAAGGTTAGAGACGAATGAACTGAAGAAGTTTAAGGTCTCAAGCAAGGAATGAAGGCAAACTTTCAGTATCGTATTCAAAGCAATGACAATCGCTTGTTCTTCTTTGTTTTGTGTCATCACATATCTTCGTTTCGGTTTGAGCTGTGTACGCGACCAAATTACTCACTCGCTGATGTCTCTAGCATTGCAATCATTGCATGAAACTGACGTCATTGCATTAGGGTTCTGAGCTACACTATTGTGTGGGGAATCATCAAGCTAGGCTATCGTCGGCTCACCAAGAAAATAAATGTTCTAGAATTTTGTCAGTGATTTGATTTCACATCACGATAGGAAAACTCTCTCCACAAAGGATGATAGCTAAGCTAATGTAGAATGGCAATATTAACAGATAGGGCTTCTGTTGAGCAGAGCGCAGAATGGAGATAAGTGTGTGTATATTTAGTTGCTTCAACCCATCGATATATGGATATTTGTGTGCGTACGTGCGTGCTTCATAACCCGTACGTAAAAATAGTACATCTTCGCTACGCTGAAACCCCATTTGTATCTGCTCCCGTGTACATTGGCCCTGTAACGATGCAACAATCGCCTATTTATTATGCTATGATTGCCGATTGATTTGTGTTGCAAATTATGCAGTCGTAATGATAAATATAAACAAGGAGGGAAGATAGCGGGAGGGAAATATTAACGCTAGGGTATTAGTAATGAATCTCTGCTGAGGCAAATGTTCAGCCTTTTTCCAAGCAGTTAACATTGTTTGTTTTCTGTCATAAATGCAACGCTATGGTGAAGCAGGTGTTACGGTTGTGCACCAAAAAATTATTTGGGGGGCAAAACTAGGATTGCATTTGCGCTAATCTTAATCATAATGAAGTAGTGCTACTCTTTTCAAGGTTGTTGAGATTAACAGATAGAGTTTATTTCGTTTATTTAGTCACCAAGAAAGTAAATGTCGTTCTGGAATTTTGTATGTGATTTGGCTTCGCTTGCCAGAAGCAAAACTTTCTCCACTAAGGATGACAGTTGCGCTTATCTCGAGCAAAGTATTGTTCTGCGAGCACAAGAATGAATCATTAAATGATTCTACAATTAAAAAAAAACATTTCAGAGCAACCAAACTGATAGAATGGTTATTTCAAAATTTTCGTTGCATTATAAAATAATATCCGCAGTTATAAATAAGCGACTTGAACTAAACCACAGCGTAGTTTTACGTCAACAATGCGGTCGTGTCTTGAACACAACCTCCTATAATTTTTTGAGCGAATTTCGGAATATACGCGGTTTTCTTCCATGCGGCACGTATCCCGCGCGTAAAAAGCGACTCAAATGTATATCGATAATTCCCGGATGCTATTGATAGCAAACATACACTGAAAAATGTCACATCCTGTGATCACTCAACTATCGGTGAAATCAAATCATCCTTTGCTACGTATGAAGCGCTATTAAGCGGGCCGGATATTCACTGTTTGCGATTTTAATTGATAAAAGCCCCCTCGAGTAATGCAATTTCCCATAGCTCACGTTCGCTCACGTTCGCTAAAGTACACAACAAGCCAAAGGAAGCGCAATTTCCCGTTTTAATATTCCCTCTGTCTCTCACACACTCGCACACACATACTCGAGCACATTGTGATATTAAATTATAAACCCAAAAAATAGCTCGACATCTCTGTGTGAGGGAAAAACGAGCCGCCAAAAAAACGACGAGAGTAGCGGTTCGATTTGCTTGCTTAGGGAGGAAAACAATTCCGTTCCCTCGTTAATGCTAGCGGCGGTGTTTCCATGGTCACAGCCGCCTGCCACCGAAGCCGATGCCGACGCTCTGGTAACCCCGCTTGCTTTGGTTGCATGGGGAAAATATTGGGATGGTTAGTGAAAGGGGGTGCCAAAACAACTGATAAAAGACCGCTCACTGAGTGGAAATATTTTCCGGATTTGTTTTTTTCTTCCTTCTATCCACGCACTTACCATATTTGTTAATTCCGTTGCGTTTACTTTCCGACGCCTTCTCCATTCCTCCGAGGGGCTCCAGCTCCATACTTTCGGCCATGGCCACTTTGTAGTCATTCCGACGCTTCATCTTAGGTGGATTTTTGTAAGTTTCTTACTTGCTTAAAAAAACTTTTGGCCCACTTGTTGTTCGTTAATTTCTGTCGCTTATTTTCTACACACTTTCGGTGACACTGGTAGCGTAATGTGATAAAATTTGTGGTTTTGTATATATAAACTGTCGTCGATATGATGATTCTGAAAACACACAGCAAACGAATCGGTAACAGATCTGGAGGGCGATTTTTCACAGAACATACTCACATTTGTGTATAATATTGGTTTAAGCTGAGATATAGTTTTTGATATGATGATTACTTCGAAAGATGCACAATGATAAGCAGCTATGTCAAAGACTGAAATATAGTGTTCATTTTCTGCTCAAAGATAGATCCTAAGCTACACACAAAATAGAGCTAGCTTCCATTTCAAAAGCGGGTAGGGATAATAGATACCACAGAGGGGAGCTCAAGTTACTTCTGTTGTTCTACGGTTGATTTTCGAAAATGGACCGATTAAAAATGTTAAAGGCACATCGATTCCCTAGAGATGGGTACATAATACACTTTCCAAAAGGAGCACTCTGGTCCACACACAAAAAAGGTTGTTGATTTTCCACTACACCCATACACGCGCACTGATCTGAATATTAACGTGTTTTTTGTTGCCTTAAAAAATAACCACCCGCGGTTTCGTTCAAAATTTTACATTTAACTTTCACGTCAAAATATCCCAACGGCACCATTTTCTCTAGGCTCGTTCTCGTCTAATAGCGATACACATCGACAAGCGCGCTCAGAAGATGAATGGAGGCTGGACAGCGAATTCCAGATTCTGCTATGTGTGCTATTAATATACGCATTTGCAGCGAGATGAAAAATTGTGCGAAAATACTGATAAGTTAAAAGGTCCTTGCAGAAGAGAGCTAGTAAATGGGGGGTTCACTTCACGACACTCGATCACTGATACGATTGACAGGTTTTTCCAATCTCAATTAGATTTTTCAGCATTGTCTCATGAGCACACAGACTCGGGAAATTTTCTTGCTAACTTGCCGCTTGCTTCGTCCGCCAGGAAAACACAACATGTGAAGCTCTGCTCGACGGAGTCTGTATGAGCCTGTTGTTGGGACGATTGTTCGGTTGGATGGTGGTATTGATTTATTTCGAAGGATATCAACAAACGAGGCGCAAGCGCATGGATGATCCTCCGGCAAGGCTTGTCGCCACCGGTTAGGTTGATTGAATATGTCTGTGATAAAGGCTATGTTTAAATGTTCATGAAAAAACTAGCAACACTGTCGCACGGTTTACCAATAAAGTAGGCACTGGGGAAGCATACATTTTAAGCGACCCATAATCAGTGTCGAAAATACTGTTCTGAATCATATTTCGGACGCTTAAGGCATATTATGCAGAAAACAGATCTAAACTTTATGCACAGGTATTATTTGGTTAGTATTTTTAATAAATTAGTTCAATATGCTTTTAAACTTTCTACTTTGGTACCCATTTGATTGGAAACATAAAAAAATCATCCAATAGAATGCTTTTCAAATGAAGCGAATAAGAAACAAACTTCGGACACTAAATCAAATTTCGGACAGATTGAATTCAAATTTCGGACACTTTATTTCGTAATTTTTTGGAGGAAAATTACATTACACTTGATTATATTGTATAGTCAACTGCGAAACATTTACCAAGCAATCACAGTAAACTGTTAACGATGATGAGAACTGATGAAACACGGGAGAAATTTAAATATTTATGAACGGGTAAATTCTACGTGCTCACGCTAAGAAAACGTCAAGCACAAACTATAATGAGTAGTGTTGTAAGATTTGTGCCGATTATATTATAATTCAAATATAGATCTCATGTGAAATGATAGTGAAACCAAGGGATTACTCAAAAGAAGCAATTGTGATATTAATTTGATAGTTATATCATCAGTGCATTAAGCATTTCAAGATATTAGAACAAAGTGTCCGAAATATGATTCAGAACGGTATTCTCGTTCACGACATTCAAATGCGGCTAATTGCAGCCTATCTTGAATTGATAACCTTCTGCTCAAACGAGAATCCAATGAAAACGAGTGGAATGAAAATGAACGCCAGCATTCATTCTCGTCTTGTAATTTGGACCGTCAGAATTGAATATTATTGCGTGTTAGTGAGAACCAAACAATAAAAAAATTTTTTTACTTGGTGTTATTTACCTACTAGAAGTACGTTGTTCTGACACTAATTAAAACTATTTTCTATGACTTTTCAGATACTTTCACCAAAACTTACCATCATAATATAAAATTACATTTAGACACAATTTTTGTGATATTTTTTCACTAATAGCAAGCAGAAGTGATTTTCATTTACATAGAGCACTAATTTGATTTGGGAAAAATAATTGTCATTCATAATTTTTATTTTAAAAGTGTGTTCATTTTTCGTCTGCAAACCCATATTGTCATGCCTACTCCTCCATTTCGTAATACGAAGCTCAATGCCGCCAATACGGATTGAGAGTGAAATTGACTAGAGTGTTAGAGAGAGTTTTTTGGGTTCTGAACATATAAAACAAATAATATTCTTAATATCCATTATTCTTTTTTGTTTGTTTGCTTATAAATCTTTTAAGGAATACAAAAATTATATGAAGGAAAGCAAAACATTAAAATTAAAAAAGTAACAAGCGTGTGAAAAGGGACGAATAAAAAAACAGTGCCATGGCGTACACAATTTCAGCCAGTCAACAACAATTTCAACAACCAGAAGTCCGAAATCAAATGATCCAATTGATTCCTAATCAGTAAAGACGCTGCTATGGTATGAACCTCGGACAATCCAAAATATTGGGTTGGGGAAAAAGAAATGTCGTATATTGTCAATATATGGCAACACTTAAACATATCTTGTGTTGTACTTATCGCATCGGGTCATATTATACGGCTATTTAAAGAAGACTGTGCTACAAGTGTCGTTTTGACAGTGTTGTGATTGTCCTTTTCAGTCTCAAGTTACAGCGCGTCAAAGATAGAGTCCACCAAGCAAGAAATTCGCCATATTTTACGTTTTTCCTACCTGCGAGTTAAAACTGCAACGAAGGCGGCCGAAAAAATTCGTGTAGTTTTTGGACCCGATACTCTAACGATTCGCACAGCAGTGCGTTGGTTTGATCGATTTCGTTCTGGTGTAGTAGCTGTCGAAGATACACCCCGTACTGGTAGGCCAATCGTCGTGGAAACCGATAAAATCGTTTATGTGAGCACTCGCTCGATTGGCCAGAAACTGGGTATGGACCATAAAATCGTTTGGAACCATTTGCAGAAGATTGGTCTTTTAGACCGAATCAACGCCTGCGATGCACTGCTGAAACGGAACGAACTCGACCCATTTTTGAAGAAGATGGTGACTGGTGATGAAAAGTGGATCACGTACGACAACGTAAAGCGAAAAAAGTCGTGGTCGAAGCGCAGTGAGCCGGCCCAAACCATCTCCAAGCCCGGATTGACGGCCAGGAAGGTTTTGTTGTTTGTTTGGTGTGATTGGAAGGGAATCATCCACTATAAGCGGCCATAAATGATCAATAGGAATGGTGTTGTTTTCCACCAGGACAACGCTCGGCCTCACACATCTTTGATGACCCGCCAGAAGCTACGGGAGCTCGGATGGGATGTCCTATTGCACTCACCGTACAGTCCGGACCTGGCTCCAAGTCATTATCATCTCTTCCGGTTCATGCAAAACGCTCTTGGTGATACTAAGTTGGCCTCAAAAGAGGCTTGCGAAAACTGGCTGTCTGAGTTTTTTTGCAAATAAGGAGAGGGGGTTTTATAAGAGGGGGATAATGAAGTTGCCTTCTAAATGGCAACAAGTTTGCGAACAAAGCGGCGCATATTTGACTTAAATTGGATAATTTTAAGTATGTTAGATAAAGCGTCAAATTTCGATCAGAAATACGACATTTCTGTTTTCCCAACCCAATATGTGTTTATCCAAAATAGCTGCAGTTTGTAAATAGAAACAAGTTTTCAGTTAGTTTTTATGATGATTTCATGTTTCCGAAAAAATAGTATAATTGAAAATAAATGCGTATTGGTTCATGTGATGAACGTCTACTGAATTGATTCTAAAAACACGACCGATGCCATCTTGGTAAACAAGGTTTATGATCCTAGAAGCGCCTTAAAACGTGTGAAACCCATCATGCAGCCACCCAAAGCCCTCGTGACTATATTGGACTCAATCTACCATGGTCCACGAATCCTCGAGTAATGTGACCACTTTCTGATTTGTGAGAAAAAAACCCATCGTGTGGCACATCAAATCACATCAGAAATCAAAAACAAATTTAATTGTAACAAAACTGAGTACCTAGAATACTTCATGAGGATTGATTTAGAAGGAAAGGTCAGATTTGAACATATAAGATTGACTTGGGGTTGTTGTATTTGCTGATGATTTTATTTATGAAGAGAGATTTGAAAAAGTTCAATTTAAGACTTTATTCAGATATTTACCGTTAAGTTCAAGTGTTTTTCAGGATCGTGCTTTTTTTTTAGGAATTATTTAGCGCTGCCAAGAATGCTGGCCCAGTCGCAAGATGCGGACACCTTTTTGAAAATGTCGCGATTCAGGTTTGGAAGTAGAATGTCATCCAAAGCACCTGGCCCCAAGCCAGTTCCGTGAGATGTTAGGATCAAGGCAGGTGCGCTAAACGCACATTTCACAGCAACTTGGTCTGATGTTTCCCGTCGCATCAGCCAATAATGAAGCACACCAAAGGTATGGTTTTGCCGCAATTCTGCATCTAGCGCTTTCGATTGTTGTTCAAATGTTGAGTCATTTGTTGAGGTATTCGATGTTTGAAGAGTGCCACCAAAAAGCTCAGTAAGGAACTCAACAAATTGACTGCTATTGTTGGCTTCACTTGGTTTCGTCACGACATGTCGATGGTTCCAGTTCAATGATCCTGTCCCGAGTATTCCTAATACAGGACTTAACAGATGAGAAAAATGTGAAAGTGTGTATTTAAGTTGTTAAGGTTACAATTCATATGAAATAGATTCTACCTGGCTGTATTACTTCTGATGATTGCCGAAGAGTTTTGAATTCAAATATTTCAGACGGGGATCCAGGTAAAGTGACATTTAGAATGCTTGTGATGTTTTTAGGTTTCCGAGACCTCTTGTTAATGACCTAGTCAGCGCTTTTGAAAATGGATTTGTTATCTTTTGCACGTACTTTATCTGAGTCGCATCTTCAACTTACCGAGCTCAGGAAACTGGAGCGCCAGTTAATCAAAGAAGCTCTTTTGGCGATGAAAGCTATCCAGCATCCCATCTTGTTTGGCCCCAAACAGGCGTTATGATAATCGAAATGTGTCTTGTACTTAACTGATTCGCAGATTTTTGCCACAGCTATAATTTCTTTGACAGATTTATCACTTTTTTCAACCACCTCCAATATGGCCAATTGTAGAGTTTGGACCGAACATGGAGCTATGTTCAGTTGATCCTGACGGAATTCAGTCGGAAAGGCCTCCGAGAGACCCCGATCTTGGTTCTCGGCAACTTCGGTGTCAATTTCGCTTAAGGCTCGGTTTCTTTCTTTCCGGTGTCCTCTGCGTTGATCTCATTATCCAGCTGCAGTGAGATTAATAAATCGAATTCGTGCTTCAACTTTCTTACAGCACCCAACATATTCGCGGCATTATCACATGTGACTGAGAATATCTGCTTAACGGTAACTCCGTACGTCTGGAGAATCTCTAAAATTTTAATTTTCGGGAAAGCAGCTGTTTGACGGTCTTTTATTTCAATCATACCTGCAATTATAACATAAATGCATGAAAGTATACGTTTATACTTCATATTCACTTCAATTTATTGACAGTAAGGAATATGCGCGAATGTAGGTTTATCGAAATTCATTCGCGCTGTTTCCATTCACTATAGTAAAGTTCACGCGTCATTAGTCATATAATAGAATTCATAAGACACTGGGAAAAAGTCAACGCCTGCTGTCGTGAATAAATTTTGATAATGTATAACACCGAGATGGTGGATAGAAGGTGGGAAGATTCACGGGTTTTGAACGTGTCAAACTTTGATTGCATTAGTAGCCAGGAAGATAGGAAGTTCACATATCAGGCATACCAGTCAGTTACTCAAATGGTACAAAATTTAATGTGTCAACAAAAAACGTTGAACGAGGACATACAGAAACTATTAATATATTCGCAATAAATATTCGTAGCCATAGTTGTCGTGATTTCACTGACAGAACTCATGGCTTTACTACGTACATCGGCTGTGGCTACTCTTGTCCAAATTCTACCAAAAAAGTGGTTGTCCTTCAAGAATCCAGCCTCTACAAGAGTGTTAGTCTTTATATGTTGAGTTTTTATAAGGTAGATCAAGGTGGACCCTACTGTTGGCATCTAATCTTGAACAATTCGCTTCGACACTAACGGCTGCTTCGACATCATCTTCAGTTAGTGAACCAGCAATATAATATTCGGTTCCATACCTTGGTGTAAGGCATGTTAGAAAGAGTGGACTTTGTAAACCATTTCCCTTTGTGTTGATTTGAAGTTCGATGCGTCCTAGAGGCATCAGGTCAGGCAGGTCACTGGGCGAAGAAATGAAACGAAGCCCCTTGTGCTGATTTCAATTTAACGATTTATTCAAATGTATTGAATTATCGAAGCAAAATATATAATAATTTGCTATATTTGCTAGTGATTTTAATGGCATATCATGAAGTTTAAGCGTTTGCTCGTTACTACGTTGCGTTTATAATTTTGAATTAGCACTATAGTATGTACATAATATTTTTGTTCAATATGTATAAATATAATTATGGTTGTATAATATCATTTCTGTTGATTTTTTATCTTTTTTTTAATCAATGAAGTTGTTTTAGCGTCTAAAATCGATTTAAAACCTGATAATGTGTGTGTATCTCTTTTCCCTTCATCATTCTCGTTAGCTTGTTGTTTTCGATTTTTTTCTTCGATTTTGTGGTTGTTACTTTTTTCGATACAGATTATGCATATCAACATTATTACATCACTTTACATTTCTCCTTGAGATTGCCACTCCCTTCCCCTTCGGCTGGCGCTGCGGCCTCCTTCTTATTGGTACCATTCGCTTTGTCCTTTGGGGGTTTTTCCTTTTCCTTCTGAGTTTTCTCCTTTTCCTTGGCCTGCTGTTTCGCCTTCTCCTTTTTCTCCTTCAGAAGCTTCTCCTCTTTGGCCTGCTCCTTCATCATCTTTTTCTTGTTCTTTTTCTTATTTTTGCCATCCAGCTGCAGCGAAACGTTGCGATTCTTCTCCATGTTGAGCAGTTCCTGGGATGATGGGTGGATAAGCAAACTCAGGACAAGTGTTGATAGAAGGGTTAATCACGTGGGACTCACCTGGAACAGCTCTGTGACGTTGTGGTTCTCCTTGGCGGATGTCTCCATAAACGAGATCCCCCAGGTGGCAGCTTCGGTTTGGCCTTCGATGTTGGTCACTTCGCGGAGTTCCTCCGGCTCGTCGCACTTGTTTCCCACCAGCATCACCGGTATCTGCGAAATTTCCTCGCCCTGAGGCGAAGGGGAGCGAGGTTAGGTTGACGCAAAATTACAAATCACAAGTCAGTGTTACCTTTAGCTCCCGAATCAAACTCCAGATAGGCTTGAGCTCCTCCAGACTCTGCTTGGAGCATACCGAGTACACCAGGATGAACGCATGGCCCTTGGTGATGGATAGTCGTTGCATAGCCGGAAACTGGTGCGACCCGGTGGTGTCCGTGATTTGCAGTGTGCATATGTTTTTATTGCAGCTGATCACCTGAACGGGAGAAGAAAACATGCATTATTGCGAGTGTTTTGAAAATATTACACTACGGAATATATGCTCGGTGGTTCGTTTTGTATATCAGCCATTGAATGCCAAACCGAAATAGTGGTTCTCAGAATTTCGTGAGAAGTGGTAGTTTTGTTCCTTATCGCAAAAAAACTATTTATCATAACTCAAAAACGAAAAAAACACCGCTCTGATTTTTGGATATGTTATTTTAAAAAAAGCTTCAGCCTTCAAGAAAAATATAAAAAACATAGGGCTCTCTATCTTAAAGCATGTAAACAATGAAAAGAAAATACAATCAGTAATTACGAAATCAAAATCCAATTGTTTCGCAAGTGTAGTATCGAAGAAGACTAGCTCATTCAGTTCAATTTGATGTATCGATCATCTCATCCGGTTTAGTGGTTAAAAAGTTATGATTTTTCGAATAAAATCATTTTTGGAAAAATGGGGAAAATTGATTTTTAGGACCATCTTGAAATGAAAATGGGCACCCTAACGAAAAAATAATTTAAAAAACAAAAAAAACTACCAATTTCTCTGATAATCCTTTCATATTTGAAAACCCATTCGGAGATGATGTGAGAATCTATTCTATCGTGTTAATGTATGCGACCCACATGAATTTGCTCCGTTGTATCTCATGGACTAGAAAACCCCAACGACTAGCACACGAGTATCTAAAGGGTCATCCATTAGCGACTTGATAGTTTTGAGGGTTCGCGTGAACGAACCCTTGAAACAGCTGCACATAGTTTAGTAACCAATTTTGAGTTTACATTTTTGTTGTTGAATGTTCCCGTGCCAACGAGAAGGGGCGGCACGAAGCGACGAAAGTATCGCAGCCGCAAGTAAATCCATCCGAAATTGCCCAAAACAGTAGATTGCTCGGCGTTCTCAGGAATTGGGCATTTCCCTAACCTCATTGTGGCGTATTTTGCGAAAAGGTCTTAGGCCACACCCTTACAAGATCAAAATTACTTAGGAACTAAAGCCACTTGACCATATGAAGCGCCGAAACTTCTCCGATTGGGCTCTGACGAATCTTGAAGAAAATCATCTTAAGCGATGAAGCTCATTTCTGGCTAATGGTTTTGTCAACAAGCAAAAAAATGCGTTATTGGTCAAATGCAAACGCACATGTGCTTCAAAAAACATCATTGCATCCGTAAAAAAACACTGTTGGCTGTGGTTTTCATGTCGTAGGAGTGATTGGGCCATATTTCTTCGTGGATGCGAACGACCAAATGTTGCCTCAAAAAATCTTTTTATCTTAGTACTTTCTCAGAAAATCTGTTTTAAATTATAAGTCTAATTTTGAAGCAAAATCTTATGTTTAGTATCATTGAATAGCATATTTATAATGAATTCCACTTCGTTGAATTCGGTACTCACGCAGTGCCAGTATTATTGTAAAATGCAATGCTTCATTGAGGTGGAATTTCACGCAGTTACTCGCTATGTCATAAAACGTAATCCAACATCAAAACGAATCAATGATTCTTCTAGCCGTGGGCCGCGTTCTACGGACAGTGTGGATGAAAAAATATTGCAATTTAAGCTCCGCCCGTTTTCAATTCATTATATAAGCAAGCAATTCGTGAATTTATAGCATTTACGACTCATCAGTCATCCAGCGACCAGACGGCAGCGAGATTTTCCAAATATACGAGAGTTTAGTTGAGCAGCAAACAGAAACACAAACCTATCGTGGCGCTAACATCGACTCAGACCACTACCTGGCGATGGTCAAACTGCGTTCTAAACTGTCAGTCGTCGATAACATAAGACACCAGCGCTCACCACGGTACCACCTACGACGACTACAGGAGCCGAACGTTGCTGCAATCTACTCGCAGCGTCTTGAGGCTGCGTTACCGGGGGTAGACGAACTGGATGCTACTCCCCTCGATGAATGCTGGAACACATTGAAATCAGCAATAAGCAGCACTTTAGAGACCGTCATCGGGTATGAACAACGAGGACAACGGAAAGAATGGTTTGACGACGAGTGCCGAGCGCTCCTGAACGAGAAGGATGCAGCACACGTAGCCATACTGCAACGAGCGACTCGGCAAAACGTGGAACGATACAGATTGAAACGAAGGCAGCAAACACATCTCTTTCGGGAAAAAAGCGCCGCCTGGAAGAGAAAGAGTGTGAGGAGATGGAGCTGCTTTATCGTTCTCGAGAATCGTGGAAGTTCTTTAAGAAACTAAACACCTCGCGCAAACGCTTTGTGCAGCGGTCCAAATGTGCAGAAACAAGCAAGGAGGCATCTTGACGAACGAACGCGAGATGATCGAAAGGTGGAGGCAGCACTACGATGAATACCTGAACAGCGCGCAGACAGGAGACCAAGACTGCGTTGAGGAGGACTACACTGGTGCAGTGAACAACGACGACGTACCACTCCTGACGATGGGTGAAGTTAAGGAGGCCATTAATCAGCTCAAGAACCACAAAGCAACTGGTAAGGATGGCCTCGTAGCGGAGCTCTTCAAGGAAGGTCCGGGAAAACTTGTAGAGTGTATGCACCGGTTGATAGTCAGGATCTGGGACACAGAACAGCTACCGAAGGAGTGGAAGGACGGGGTAATCTGCCCCATCTATTAAAATAGCGACAAGCTGGATTGTGGGAACTATCGTGCCCTTACAATCCTGAATGGTGCCTACAAAATTCTGTCTCAGATCCTCTTCCGCCGTCTATCGTTAATAGTAAGTAGATTTGTGGGAAATTATCAGGCCGGATTCATGCCTAGTTGCTCGACGACGGACCAGATTTTTACACTGCGGCAGATCCTTCATTGACTTCAAGGCCGCATATGATACAATCGACCGACGACAGCTATGAAGGATCATGGACGAACACGGCTTTCCCCGAAAGCTGACAAGACTGATTTTTTTTTTCCTTTTATTTATTTCATTTTCATCTGTAACAATTCATAATCTTTTTTCGGAATTAGCATTTTCGCTTGCTAAAAAAAAAATAGAAAACCTTAACCTAACTTAATCTACCTTAACCTAATCTAAACCTAAGATTACCAATACCGATTACCCGCGGTCACTCGGGGTTAGTACTTAAAGTATAACGAACCAGTGAAACCCAATTTCTCAAAGCAAAACCTAACCGACCTTAGCAGATATTGGAAAATCATTTGCTTTTTTTTTTAACCAACATATTACGAAACTAGCGAAACCCTATTACTCCAAGCAAATCCAACCACATAAACAAGCAAGATTCAGGCAACGATGAACGGTGTGCGGATCTCAGGTGAGCTGTCGGAATCAGTTGAGACTCAGAGGGTACTTCGACAAGGCGATGGACTCTCCTATCTGCACTTGAACGTGGTGCTGGAAGGTGTTATGCGGAGAGCGGGCTTAACATGCGGGGCACGATTTTCAACAAGTCTAGTCAGTTTATCTGCCTCACCGACGACGTGGACATAATCGGAAGAACACATGCGACGGTAGCCGACTTGTATACCCGACTGAAGCACGAAGCAGGGCTGATTGGGCTTGGGATCAATGCGTCTAAGACTAAATACATGACAGCAGGAGGGACTGATCGCAACAGAGTTCTTGTTGGTAGTAGTGTTGTGATCGACGGCGACGAGTTCGAGGTGGTAGAGGAATTTGTCTACCTTGGCTCGTTGATAACAACTGACAACAACAACTGCCGTGAAATTCGAAAACGAAGTATGGAGAAGGAGAATGAACCGCGAACTGGCGCAACTCTACGGCGAACCCATCATCCAGATAGTGGCCAAGGCTGGACGAGTGCGATGAGCAGGGCATGTTGCAAGATTGCCGGACAGCAGCCCTGCAAAGATGGTGTTCGCATCGAATCCGGTAGGAACAAGAAGGAGAGGAGCCCAGCAAGCGAGGTGGTTGGACCAGGTGGAGCAGGACTTGGTAAGAATCGGTGCAGCCGGAAGTTGGAGAACTGCAGCCATGGATCGGGTTTATTAGAGAAAAGTAGTGAATCAGATCTAATCTCAATGGGATGTAGAGTCATAGTAAATAAATAAACTTTCTCCACTGCTTGTGTTATAATAAAAAAAAACTGAATAATTTACCTATGTATTGGTACATAGTAAAACATATATCGCAATAACGATTTTGCGTAATATTCAGCTGAAATCCCTTAATTTTTCATTGCATTTTTCGTAGAGGGACCCCCTATATAGAATACGAAGACCTAGCCCTATGTCAAAAAATTTGATATCAAGCCATACAATATTAGAACGTTATTTTAAAAAATCTGTAAATTCTGTATGAAACCCAAAAAATCTGTAATCTGTGAATACAGATTCTCGATTTCAAAAAGTCTGAAAAATCTTTGTAAATACAAATTATTCTGTAGATGCAGTAACCCGGGCTGGAAGTCTATTTTTGGCCAGAATTGGAAGATCTTAACATTAATAATATGAGGATTTAGCAAGAAGGTTCGAGTTATTTCGAGAAATGGGACATAGCGTTTCCTGCACACAATTACCTACGCTGGGCCGGTTTCAATCGAACTAGCTATTGTATCTCACAACCCGCACGATCAGTTGAGTCTCTAGCTGAAGCAGCAGTAGCCGGGAAACGACATGCCTGGATATCCACAGCGTACCGCTTCGCTCACTCAATCGTAATGGGTCGTCAACGACTGAAGTGATCAAAGCGAATGGAACTAAGAGCAGTACGGTATAAGCCCGCCGGTTTCATATACCCACTAGCACAGCTCCCATAATCGCTGAATTACCAAACCCAGCAACAACGGCAACAACCCTCACGTCCCGTAAAACAGCAATGAAGACAATAACTTGCAGCAGTACCGAAACACAACAATGATACCAACAGCGTAAACATGCAAATACATAGCGGTATGCACTCCTCGATTGCATGCCATTTGTAATCCTCTTTTTCGGAAACTCTAGCCGTTTATTTGGCCGCTGTCAATTCGAACTCAAGTAATGGCTGAACAGCAATTCTGACATAACGTTCCACCTTATTATACCGCTTTGGTTTATAACCAGAATATTTGGTTCAGTGTATATCTTATTCGAAACTTCTGGCTGCGTTCTTTTCGTGCGGTTCAAGATAATAGCAGTGAAGTACGATTTCAATGAGAGCATGTTTTCGTTCGTAGATTCCGTCAAGTTTTGTCGTTTCGAGGATCGGTAAGTGTTTATATGCTTATATAATTGTAAAATATGCACAAGATAACATGTAATTTTTGTTTGTACTGCAGAAAATGGGTCGCGGTAAACATTGTTCTGAGGAGCGGCGCAATTTATTCAAAATTTTAGTAAAATCAATAAATCAAGGACAAACCTACAGACAAGTACAGGAACTAGTTGGTTGTTCTGCCAAAATGATAAGCAATACTTTGAAATATAAAGAGAAGTCTGAAACTCGTGGCCGAAAACGTTGCACTTCTGAAAGAATTGATCGAAAGATAGTTAGACTGTCACGGACTCATCCAACTTTCCCTTATAATAAGATAAAAGATGAACTGAACTTAACTGTGAGCGCTGTTACAGTCAGACGACGATTGGCGGAAGTCGAATTGTATGCACATAGCCCTCGAAAGGTACCATTGTTGACAAAACGTAATGTTACGAGTCGCCTCAAGTTTGCTAAAATGCACATTGATTGACCCGAAGCAAAATGGCGTAATATTTTGTGGACGGATGAGTCCAAAATAGTTCTCTTTGGATCGAAAAGTCGTCGTCAGTATGTGAGACGTCCACCCAACACAGAGTATCAACCGCAGTACACGATTAAGACAGTAAAGCACGGTGGAGCAAAAATTATGGTATGGTGATGTTTTTCCTACAACGGCGTTGGACCAATTTACCGCATACCAGGCATCGTGGATCAATATGGTTACATCAAAATACTTAGTGAGATTATGTTACCTTATGCTGAGGAGGAGATGCCACTAAAATGGGTCATGCAACAGGACAACGATCCGAAACACACGAGCAAACGCGCTAATACATGGTTTAATGAGAGGAAAATTGAGCTCATGGAGTGGCCAGCGCAGTCTCCGGACTTGAACCCGATTGAGAACCTGTGGGGGGATATAAAATGCGCTGTTTCTGAAGCTAAGCCGAAAAATGTGGATCAATTGTGGTCTGCAGTTCGTGATTCTTGGGTTGCGATACCTGTTTCTCGCTGCCAAGCACTTGTGGACTCAATGCCAAAACGATATGCTGCTGTTATTAAGAATAAAGGTTACACTACAAAGTACTGAAGTAGATGATCAGAATATGAAACCAATTCCGACAACTTCCTTCATTTTAATCCTGTTTTTCTAGTGTTAACAAGAATACTGCTATTTTTTCAAACACTGCCTTTTTGGAATAACTGCTAGTTTTGATAAATAATAAAATAACAAATACCATACTTTTGTTATGCTGGAACGCTCTTCAAAAATTCACTATGAAGAAAACTGGAATCAAGAGGCTAATTTCAAATTATCAACATGTTTCAATTTTTAAACCACCACTGCTATTATTTTGAACACAACTGTATAATCAGGGTGGTCTTATGGCGGGTGTACATTAGGGAGATCTATAGCTATAGATGGATTTGTTCACGTGAAAATAGGTGTAAACGGGTGAGAATAAATATGATACACTTATTCGAGGTATATATAACTTGAATAAATTCACCATATGTAAACGCTTGTGAATTTCTCACTGGTGAGAAATCACTAAAGTTGGATGCAGTTCTACTTTAGGTGAATAAACTCACCGAAAATATGAATATATTCATTATAGAAGTTCACGCTAGTGTAAACGGTTGATGCGATTTCTATAAATCTCATCATATTTCTTCACATGAATATATCACTGGTCTAAACCCACCCTTAGAGAAGTTGGACAGAATGTAGTTGTGTGAAAACTCCTGAATTGGACAAACCAAGATCGTTTACCCTATTATTCTAAGGAGTTCAGGAATACAAACAACACCACATATGAAGAAACAACCGATAATCGCGTTTGTCTGCAGTTACCCAGTATTCATTTTCAAGTATGTTTTTCATATTATAATCATTTTTTTAGTATCGAATCCATCCTCGTTCACGTTCATGACGACCTACTATCCACACAAAGGATTCTTCTTGCATCATTAAAAACTTCCCTCAACAGTACATCCTTTTGCCGAACTCGCCACTTGTTCCTGTTTCGTGTTGGATACCCGAGCTAATCCTGATCCTGACAACAACCACGGAAGCTAATTATTTTGTATATCTACACATGGAGGCGTACAACCCGGCGCTTTACACGTGGGGGTGGTGTATCGTTTTGTAAGTTCTGCTGTTTTATCAATGAAACGGAAACATCTTCAACAAAGGGAGCCTCACAACCACAAGCAAGACTGAACGGTTGCCATGCATACATCCAGTACACATTAGCGGATTTTTTTCTCATCAACATAATCATCATCATTGGAATAATCGGCCGATGCACACAGACACATATTCGACAGTTGTTCTATGCTTGCATTTCAAACCTCTTCGTCCGCCACCGTAGAGTCACTGGTAAAAAGACATGTGGGTGAAGCAATAATTAAACGAAATGATTGCAACACACATCACACCCACTCGTGCACTGAGACTGTATGAATGAACCGGGAGGCACTATTGTCACATTGCACTCAACCGCACATATTAAACAGAACCAAATTGAATAAAGCACTACCCCTACCTGTCTGTAGGTATCCTCAATGGTCGGGATGTAGCTCTCCCGGAATGTTCCTTTGATGAACCGGAGAACCAGTGAGCTTTTCCCGACACCTCCAGCACCGAACACCACCTGCAATCGTTGGAAGATAAATTAGGCACAACTCGCGATTTAACTTGACGTTTTAACCAATTAAATAGCTGCAATTACTCACCACTCGATAGTCGTTGCTCTGCTCCGGCATCTTTATATTTTGCAGAATCTTCTTGTTATTCCTGTCATCACCCATTTTGCCGCAGTCGGTGAGGTTGCCTTGGGTGAGGGGCTAAAGTTTTCGTTCGCTTGGGGATGTGGAGGTGAGAGGGAAACAGCGGCGGCTTTACACGCTAGGCAACAACAACAAAAACAACAACGACGAGGACACAGCACAGCAGTGGTGCCAACAACCCTGATTCGCTCAGCAAGCTCGCCCGCTCCCAAAGAACAACCCTAGTCCTGACACAAACCGACCCCACGGGAACGGCTAACGGCTCAACTGCTTAAGCGTTTGTGGGGTTTTGTTGACTACGACGAGAGTACACTCGCGATTAATCGCACTTCAGAAGGCGCTGCTTTCCCTTTCAAAGGTGAGGTTGCCTTCACTCCGCTATTAGCTTTCTTTAACGACACATTGTCGATGCCACACGCGCGGATGTTCTTCACTCAAGAATCTGCTCCGTTAACGACACTATTCAACTATCTCAACAACTTGAAATATATCCTATATGCTTAACATCACTTAACAACGGAACAAAAAAGATTTCGGTACTTTTGATCCCCTCTTGTGTTTTCTTTTTTTTTTGGAATTCCTTTCTGTTTCTCTCCGTCTTTTCGGATTTTTTTTTTCTTTGCTTAAAAATTCGATGTTTTGTTTGAGGACGAATTTGTGGTGGATTCACGGCTTTCCTTTTTTTTTTGTTGTTGCTGAAATGACCCCGCAGATACCAGGGGTTGGTTTATCAGATCATAAATCACTTTCTTATTGCAATTCTCGCATCAGTCGCTTTTCATGCTTGCTTTTGGTAATCATTTACTCCGTATTTCTCTTAATTACTATTATTATTTCGCTGTGGGTTATCGGTCAACAATCAGGCATCATTGTTGCTTTTGTGTGTTTATGCGTATGAGTATGTGTGTATCCTTTCAGGCGGTGGTTTTACCTTCGATTAATCCTTTTTCGTTTCGCTTTTTTTTTTGCTCTCCCCCTCCTTGGAATGCTTACATGGAAAATATGTATAAACCTCGAAGCTTTTTAGCAAAACAGCGGAAAATAATCTCACTTTTCATCCGCGGTCGATTTTCTGATCCTTCTTCGGGGATTTTTTTTTGCGCTCTGCGTTCAAGAGACAAAATTTTCGCTTCGCTTCTTATTTACACGACACACAAACGGGTTTAGAAAACTAAAAAACTTGTTGTTACTCGTGACACACACAATATATTATGCTCAACAATCAGCTCCTGGCATTCGGTCGGTTGTTTTGTTTCGGATTTGTTCGTTTTTTATGCGTTAAGACAGGTGAGAGAAGAAAATTATTGAACGTTAAAGTTATTCCTCCCCGAATGGTGGATGATTTTTGCT
Organism: Toxorhynchites rutilus septentrionalis; assembly: GCF_029784135.1. NCBI lineage: Eukaryota > Metazoa > Arthropoda > Insecta > Diptera > Culicidae > Toxorhynchites > Toxorhynchites rutilus. Next base: position 4,006,484 of record NC_073744.1, read on the forward strand.
GGTGCCTTTTGGCTCTAACCGTGGCCTTCCTTGCTGGTGGGTGTTGTTGGTGTTGTCTACGACAAGGCGTGCGAGTAAGAGGGACCACAGCTGCTGCTGCTGCTTTCCCGATAAGATGAGTGACTGTGTGGGTGTTGGTGGAAAGCGAAAGCAAAACCTACGGCCGATAAAACACGCACTGAGTTCACCCGCCCAGCACTTGGTACAGTTAGCAAAGTGAGCGACGAGGGTGGAAAATTTTCCCAACGAGGGATCTGTTGTGTTTCTCCAGTGAAGCGAAAAAAGATTGAGTTCAAATCAACGGATATTGTTCAAGGAAGTTAACTACTACTATGCGTTGCCACCATCGAAGCACTTTGACGCGGACGCATGATGTATGAAAATGTTTATTGCGTATAGGGGAGGTTAGGGTAAGACGCCCATCTTAAGCAAAACGGATTGAAACATGTATTTTACTACATATTTCAACGTTTCTTTACACCCACAATGTAGTCACATCTGTTTTCTTTGTAATGAAATGAACTAAACTGATTACGAATACGAAAGCCAACTAAAATAATGAAAGTTCTAAACGCATTCGTATTACGCCATTTTGCGTTTCCAAAGTGCACCACAAAAACGGGTGAAACTACATCGAAGCATTCATTCACCAAATCATTTCATTCTCCAACCAACATTTTGTAGGTCTTATAGTTTTTGAGTGATTTTTTTTATTTTTCTTCCTGTTTTTCTATTCTTTCTTTTTTCGAAAAATCCTAACTCATAAACTATAAGTTCTATAAAATGTTGGCAAGAGAATGAAATGTGGGAAATTATTCATGTTTTCATTGAAAAATATCAAACAAATTTTAAAAATAAAATTTCATTTAAATAAAAATATTTTGAAAATTAAAATTATTTTTTCTCAAAAAAATGTTTTTTAATATTCTGAGAAAAACAGATCTGAATACCCCTTACAAGATGGGCACTTTTACAGGGAAAAGGGTTTTCTAACAAGAACTTTTTCATGTTTTCTTTCAAAAAATACTGCACTCTGTCCAACTTCTATAAGACCACCCTGATTCTATTTCGTTGCAACACAAACAGTTAGAATTTCAACAAGATACATTCATACATTGTTGAATGCTTAGAATAAAGCATATTCAACATCAATTTCGTTCAAGAGAGTTTATTGTGAATATGATAATTTCAGCTGTCCAGTTTCTATAAGACCACTTCAAAATTCATAAGTATTATCAATGAAAAATTCAAAACGATCGACTGATTTACATGTCGATAATTGGTAACCTTGCCATTTAGACTAATAACCTTGAAAATTCGTGTTGGAATACTATTTACCAAATTCTGCTGAACGGATTTCTCGATATTTTTCCATTTTTCCCAAATTGCGACCTTCAGCTCTTCAATCGTGGTATACCGTTTTCCCTCAGTGTAGATTCTGTGTACAAGGATCCCCCCTAAGATTTTCAACAAGATTCAAGTCTGGAGAGCGAACCGGCCAGTCAAAAAAACTTAGTTTTTGGTCCTTAATCAATTGCTTAGTTTACTTGCGGGTATAAATAGTAACATTGTTTTGCTGGAATGTGATCCCATGCAAAAACGGTAGGAGAGAGGATTGCAGAACATATGTGTAATCCTTGAATGATATGAAAGCTATCTCGAGCTTTCCGGTTGCGCAGAATCCCGCCCAAACGATGCACGAGTCTCCACCAAAATTCCTGGTTGAAAAATACTGTTACTTCTTCCGTAAATCACGCCAGTACCCGTTGAAACCTTAGGAACCATCCAAATTGAACTTTTTTCGTCAGTGAAGATAACCTATACATTGAAGAACTTTTCGTTATGGTATATAGCAAAATGTATTCTTTCGGACACATTCTTTGTCACAACATACCATGTTCCACTGTCGGTTCATGTGAGCTTCAGACGTTTTCCGATGTGAGATGGTGTAAGATGAGGAGTTTTAACTTTTTAAGCCCTCTTTTTGCGAGGATTTTTTACCGAAATTTGACGAATTGTCACCCGAGCAGTTGAGTAGTTGAAATATTGCTTTATTTACACATGCGATTTTGAGATATTCGAACTAGCTATTTCCCGCTTATCCCGGTCAGAGAGCTTCGATTTACCTGGAGCTCTCTCCTTCTTACCGTATCCTTGAGGATTCGCCAAATAATTGAGCACTGCTTGATGGGATCGTCCAATCCGACGAAAAATTTCTCTGATACCAACATTTTCTTGGTGAAATACATCGATTTGTCTTTCTTCTCTCTCCGCGAGGACTTTTCCCTTCGGCATTTGTCTGATTTAATTGAACAAAACAACTAAAACAACGGAAAATGTAACTGGTCTTATAGAAACTTGACAGTTGAAAATACATACGCTTGCACACACATATATGAAAATCATGAAGTGTATTGTAGTCACCAATACCTACACACAAGAATATGAATTGAAGCAATGTTTGTTTACAATGACACAAAGCAGCAAGATTATCACCTGGTCTTACAGAGGTTGGACAGAGTGTATTGATGTTTAACTCGTAAGATTTTTATGTTTGAGTTATCGCGGTTTACATATTCTGCAAACTTTTTTCTATTTAGAAACATGTTAAATGCAAGAATTTACATACAAAAATGTTATGATTAAAACATTATTATTTCAGGAGTCTCCATACAAAAGTTCCATGTATACCAAAAACTATAAAGGATAGAATCTTAATGTCTTCGACAAAAGTTCATATTTTAATAAAATCTAAAACTTTGTCGAACACGCTTCATCGCTATCTTGGCTGTAAACAAAATTAGGGTGAGTTGTTTTTTTTTTTTCAAAGAAGCCATGGAAAAGTTGTTGTTACAAAAACTTTTTCCTGTAAAACTGTCCATCTTCCGATGTATGGGTGACTCATTCTAAATTGTAAGAACTGTTCATATATTTTTTTGAGAATTTTTAAAATACACATTTTTGAGAAAAACGAATATCAATTTTTAAAAATATTTTTTAGTGTTTTTTTTTTCTTTTAAAATAAATTGGTATTTTTTTACTCAAACAATTTCCTACATTTTATTCTTGGACCAAAATTTTGTGTGTAGTATAGTATTATAGTTTTTGAGTCATAAATTTTTGTAAAAAATAAAAAAAAATTGACTCTTTGCAAAAAGTAGTATAAAAGATTTTTTTTTAATTTCCGGTATGCAAAATTGCTTAAACGACCATTGTCTTTACACCCACAACGTTCCACTGCAATCTCAAACTCAATCGCTAGCTCTAGTAACTTTTGAGAGTGTATTGAAGTTTTATAATGTTTCAGAAATCTGAATGAAGCATCAAAACTAATAAAAAATTAAATAACTCATAAATACAATCAACATTGTTTTGTAGAGCAGAAAGAGTTCTATCGAATAAATTGGATAATTAAGGCACTTTATCGTATTATTAGCAACTAGAGACATGAGACTTTTCAACAAACCAAAACTTGTCTTGATTATATGTGATTCTCATGAAGAAAAAACGATTTGCAATTACTAGTTGCATCAAATCATCCTAAATCGGATAAATCACCATCATTTACCCTGATAACAACCTATACACTAAGCGATCGAGGCGATCAACTATATCAACTAAGTGAAAGACTAAAACATAGCGTGTATCAAAGATTTAATGGCTGAGCAAGAACTGAGTATGATGGCACCAAGAGGCTCGAGCGAAGAAGTGGATGAGCTGAAGAACGAAGTATTGTCTTCAGAAGAATTCGCGTGGCAGAATGAACAGAAAGCATCTCTATCTACAAAATGAGTTAGAGTTCAACCAAAGAATTTAAAGGATTATATTGCCTGTGGAATGAAACATTCCACCGTAGGAAATAAATAGACAGTGTTGAATGTTGAGTCATACCATGGTCTCCAAGGCTGGCTAGAACACAGGACAATGGGAAATCAGGAAAGATTAAGAGAATATACCATGAGCCAAGTACTTTAACGACTTTAACGAAGCGTCTTTATTGTGTATCTTGCCAATTTGCTACGATTGAACGACTTCCGATTCAAATTGCCACAGCGAACTGCTTAACTGTAGATCAGACTACGTAACGTTTTCATTGCACTCAATCTTCCAATGGCTTCGGCTTTCCCCATAGTAATTCCTACGCAATATGAGAATGTAAGTTCCTGCAAATATGGATAAAAGACCATGTTAATCTTTCTTTTTTATAAGGTGGAATAGTTTAACGCTTACTTTCAATTTCCTACAGTTCGTTAGAATCAATTCAATCGTCTCATTGCTCAACTCCTTCAGATTAACCAGGTAGAGTCGCTTTAGATTACCCAGCTTACGCGTGATGATATCCATACAGTCATCGTTGAAGCCCACTTTGTTGTACTCGATATGTAGTGTTTCAATCAAGGGACAATTTCTGGTCAAAATTGAAATCCCTTTAAATGAGACTCCAGGACAGTGAGTTAAATGCAACTCGCGCAATTCTGGTAAAACCATCGTTAGAAGCGAAGCGTCCGACATGTCACGGCAGCTGTATTTGAGCATCTTCAAGTGTTCGAGACTCGCAAAGGATTCCACGCTATCGTTCAAAATTTCTCGTTCTCGTAACTGGAAATTAGTATAACAAATCAGCATGATACACACATTTCAAACCAACATAATCCTACCACGTAGTTCTCCAAATCCAAATATTCCACCCCCCGGATGTTCTCCATCAGCGTTTGTACAACGACAATATCTCGCATGAGCGTCTCGTCGTCGACATCCTCCAGATAGAAACGCCGAACGCTGGGGAACGAGTAGAAAATCGCTGGCGAAACCAGCGGGAAGGTAACGGAAAGAGCAAACTCAACTACACTCTCGAGGCGAGCCGTTTCATCCCACGCTCGCACATCGTACAGTGACATGGTTAGTTTGCGGAGATGTTGCAGACCCGCAAATGCCTTGCAGTCGTGGACACTCTCGGCGATGAAGTCCAGCTCCCTCAGGTGGGGCAGCATCTTGGGGATAACATTAACGGAACGGAGTGAAAGTTCGGAACCGATTTTAAGGACACGCAGCTGGGGCTGCTGGTCGAACAGTTGGATTAGAGCATCGGTGAAATCATCCTCGTTACCGGCGCTTTTTATGTTGAGTTTCAACAGTTTAAGATCTGGTAGAGAGTTGATGTAATGAAGGAACGGTTTCATTTCCTCCACCCTCACGGTCAGCTCGCGAAGCGTGTTGGAGTACTGGGAAAGGAAGGGCTTCAAAAAACGCAGCTCGATTTCGAATCGTTCGAAGCAAAGAGCGGTTAACGAGTTTGTCGAGAAGAAAGCCGGGTTGCGAATAATGAGATAATTTGGGAGATGGAGTTTTAAAGATTTTAGACTTTTAAGTCCACGAAGATACTGTTCAACGCTCTCAGGAAGGGAACCATAAGCGTCGTCAGATTCTGTGGTAAGAATCAGTTCTTCTAAATTGAAAAGATAGGGAAAGACTTCAAGTATCGATTCGGTCAATTGCATAACCTGTAAGTTTAGTGATTTCAAATTCGAACCACAGTGCTGGAAAAAAGTTATGAATTCAGTACACTTTGGCAATTCATCATCGGGAATCGTAATCTTGTAGTGCGACTTGGGATACGGACTCATAATTTGTGTTGAGAGAACGGAAGGAACAGCGACCAACTGATGTGTGACGGGATGCACAGGTTTAATGTGAATTGCAACATATTTTGGGATTATGGTCGTCAGAATAATGTTCTTCCAGGACAGACAAACTAGGGCTGCGCTCTCTAGTTCCTCTACCGATAGCAAACGGAGAATCTGCTCCAGAATCTGCGAACAAAGACGTGCGCTACTGATTACAGCAAGACAATTAGAGAATACACTAACTCTTACCTCATTGGGTAAATTTTCAATTTCCATGCTTTCCAGATGTAACCAACAGCGTGATATGCGATCAAAAACTGACTACGTTTGATCAATAATTAAGAAGTTCACTTGAGAAATCAACGATATATGTAAACTCATATTTATGATTGTTATCATCAACCCCCGGAAATCATTCAACAGGTGGCTAGTAGTTGGATTCTGCATGTGAGGCCACTGAAGGGTTTTGCGAAGAATGACAATCAAGAATCTTTCTAAACTCATAAAAAGTGAATACATTTCTCTTCCATGGGGAATAAGCCAAATTGGAAATTGGCTAAATGGTTGAGCATCCACCTAAAATAGGAATGTTCGTTTGTTGAACTCTCCATTGATTAATCTTTTACATTAGAGTTTTTCACTATTCTACATTATTTATATTATGGTGGCAGCGAAAAGGGTCATGTCGAATTTCAAAAACTGACCATGTACATTTTGTTTATTGGACCAAAAATATTACATATAGGAAACACTCGCGGCGAAAGTGTTAGGCGCAACCACGTTCTTTTTCAAAAAAAAGGAAAAATGCGCACGTTGTCAACAGGGGAAGGGGTATAGGAAATATCCACGGTTGTCCACGAAGGGGGAGGGAGGTGTCTCAAGTCGTGCTTTTATGTCCTCAAAGATGAAAAAATCTCCAGTTTAGCGATGCAAAATTGAGTGTTCTTCTTCTTCTTCAATGGCACTAACGTTCCTAGAGGAACTTCGCCGTCTCAACGTAGTATTACTTGCGTCATTTTTTATTAGTACTTAGTTGAGATTTCTATGCCAAATAACACGCCTTGAATGCATTCTGAGTGGCAACCTCTAGAATACGCGTGATCACAGTGCAAGTCGGAGGAAATTTCTTTGACGAAAAATTCCCCCGACCAGAACGGGAATCGAACCCGAACACCCGGCATGTTAGTTATGACGCTAACCACTCGGCCAAGGGAGCAAATTGAGTGTACACCTTAGATTTCTCCAATCAAACAAACTTTGTAGGTAAGATCATTACAAATTAGCGTACTTTTTTCGTCAATGTGTAATGTCACAATGTCAACCACTGCTTGGACAATGTTGGTTTTTGTTTTTTCATTGACGTTTGAAAGAGTTTTTAATCAAAACGGCAAGTAACAGGAAAGAAATAGATATTGTTACACGTACAATGATAACAAGTAAGACTAGTCGAGGAAAAACATTGCGGAAAAAAGCAGCTGCTGTCAGAAGAATCCACTCTACAGTGAAGAAAATCATAAACAAGTGGAAATACGAAGGCACCATGGAAATCTCCCGGGTAGAGGCACAAACGGATCCTGTCTTCTGATGATGAACGGGTAAATGTGCGAACATTTCTAAAGAATCCTAAAACAAACATTCCTAAATTGACTACCGAAGTAGCCGGCATCATCGGAAGACCTGTCAGCGCAGACACTGTCCGGAGAGCAGCATACAGGAATAGAGGTCGTGTTGGGCTCGAAATGTATTTCATCTCAAAGGTGAATATGAAAAACGATTAGAATTTGCTAACACATTTGTAAACAGACCTATGGAGTTCTGGAACAAGGTCCTTACAAGATCCTTGCCAAGGTCCTTACAAGGTACGGATGAGACGAAAACCAATCTCTTTGAACCGGATGGAAGACAGATGGTGTGGAGGAAGCTCCAGGATTAATGCAGCAGTTTTAGCATTTGGTTCCCACGGAAAAACACGGCAGCGGCATTCAGATGATGTATGGTACAATGCCGGCTTCTGGAACAGAAACCATAGAGTTTATCGATTCGGTAATGGTCAAGATGGCTTAATTGAACATCCTGGAATATTACATGCAGTCTTCCATGCAGAAATTGGGTCACCCTCGTGATTACTACTTTCGACAGGATAATGACTCGAAGCAAACTGATCCCATTGTGCGGGAGTGCCTGCTCTATAATGTCCCAATCAACTCAAAACACCTCCGCAATTACCGGACTTGAACACTATCAAGGTTGCCATACAAAAGAAACACAAGTTTCTGCATAACTCGAAAACTAATCGAGCAAACGGAACCAAATTTGGCATATGGATATATTAGGGGACAAGAGATATTTCGATGATGGTTCGACACTCCTCCCCTCTCTCAAAGGGGAGGGGATTACATAACTCGAGAAATAATCAAGCAAATGGAACGACATTTGGCATGTGGAGATTCTAGGGGACAATAAATTTGTCTATGATGGTTCTACACCGCTAAGGGGGTGACTGCCATACAATTGGAACACAAATTTGGGATGTGAGGATTGAAAAGTACAAGAAGTGTTATGTAAATCCTCTGAAAGGAGAAGGAGGGTCCCATAAAAATATTACACATATTTCAACCAACCATATTACCAACTAAACATGACAATTGGAAATTTTCGATAAACTCTGAAGGAAAATTCGGAAAATTTAATTCCCAAATGTTCTACAATTACATCTTGATAAGGGGTTTTAGTCGATTTCATGTTTGAGCTAACGAAATTGATCTTTGTTCGAAAGTGGAAATGGGTGAAAAAACGCACTCGTATATCTTCGTATATAAAAAAAGAATCGCCAGAAGTTGTTAAACGCAAAACTCTAGAAAGAAATATTCCGATTTGAGCTGTCTTCATTTTATTATATTTTCTATGTCAAACATGTATTCCATGTAACGGAGAAACATGTTATTTGCAAGTAATTGAAGAATCTTGAACGAGAATTGTATCTAAAAATAATTTTATATTATAATGAGTTTTGGTAGAAGTACTAGAAAATTTATAGTAAAAGAAATGGTAAAGTGTCAATTAGAAGAATAATCAATGAATAGTTCTGCGAATGGATCCATCAACGTTAGCTTAGTAAAAATACGTGAATGTATTGATAACAAAAAATCCATTTTGGGTGGTACGAAGTTTGCCGGCTGAGCTATAATAAAGCTGTTATAAAACACAAGCTGTAAGGATTTCGTTCGACGAAGATATTTATATTTAATTCCTCTGCTATAATACAATCATTTTATTTGCCTCATATGTGTTCCCAAATTAAACCGAAACGGATGACGGGAGATGGGTTTAAATAAACCGCAGATTTAGGAAATATAAAAGATCTAAAAATCGTATAGATCACGTATTCCTATAGATTGCACGCTGTTCATCGTAAAATACATGCCATTAACACTAATACTAATCGAAGGAAAACCCTGCCAATTCTGGAACTGTAGCAGATGGGAGATAGTCAAATTCATCAAGAAGGGGTGCCGATTCAGTAGCTTCCTCGACTTCTTTATCGCCCGTCGTCTCGACATCCTGCTTGTGAACCATCTGCATATGACTCCGGTACCTGGCCTTCAGTTTGAACTGCCTTGAACACAAATCACAATCATATGTTTGTGGCGTATCCGTTTTCCCGCTGTGGACATGCTTCAAATGGGTGCTCAAAATACCCCGAGTGGTGTACGACTTGCCGCACTCTTCGCACTTGAAATCCTTTTCCGTCCGGTGGGACAGCAGATGGGTTTTGAGGGTGCTCTTCTGTGTATACCGGCGCTGGCAGTAATTGCACTCGAATGGTTTCTCTTTTAGGTGGCTGTTTTGATGATTACGCAAATTGTACTGCGTTGCGTAAGACCTCGGGCAGCTGTCACATTTGTAGGGTCGATCTTCCGTGTGGAATGCTAGCATGTGGGTTTTCAAAGTCTGTGATTGTGCAAACGTTTTATTGCACAAATCGCATGCATACGGTCGCTCCTTACTGTGGATACGGGAATGTACATGGAGGTTGCTTATATTGGTAAACGCCTTCAAACAGATCTGAAGAAATGATTCATTAGTGATAGGGTATGGTGGAAGAGTGTGTCTTCTACGTTACCTGACAGACAAATGGTTTTTCATTGTTATGAATTCTTTCGTGAAGTTTCTTCGACGAAAGTTGATTGAAGCTCTTATCACAGTAGCTGCACTTGTAAGGCTTTTCTAAAGTGTGGGTACGGAGATGAACCCTGTAATTCCCTGAACTTGTGTACTCGGATCCACAAATCTAAAATAAGTTTTGTTTAGGTTTCAATTTATCGCATTTGTCAAGTTCTCTGGAATACCTCACAAACGAAAGGGCGCGTGTTGGTATGTAAACGCTTATGAGTGTTCAAACTAGACGCCTGAGTGAAACTCTTGAAACAAATGTCGCATGCAAACGGTTTTTCGCCCGTGTGGGTTCGCATATGAACTTTCAGATATATTGACTTGGAGAATATCTTCTTACATATTTCGCAAATATGTTGAGAAGATCCAGCTTCTCGTTTACTTTTCTTTGGTGTTTGATCCTTCTTCACTTCATGTTCAGGACTAACTTCGCCTAAACCTACATTGGTACTCTCCACTTGTGCATTTTCGTTTTCAGCTGTCGGGTAATTTTCAGCTGAATTCTTCGATTCCGTTTCATCGGGTCTTTCACTTTCACGTTCATCTACTCTAAGACTAGTTCTCGTTTCCGAGGAGCTCTCGCTACTGCTTGTCGTAATGGAGCTAGAACTGCTTTCGTCCGAATCTTCGCTACAGCAGTCGCTAGAATAACTGCTGTCATCCTCAACGTCACTTTCTTCGTCATCATCATCATCCACTGCGCTACTCTGCCCTACGGAACTCTCATCATCCGAGCTACCCTGTCCGCCCTGGCCGGCAGTTCTGTAGACAGCCGCAGCCCCAGTGATATTCAGCTGAAAACTGTTTGCGGTAACTATCGAAGTTTCAGTGGATGTGGAGTCTTCTTCTTTCAGCTGGTTGGATGTTGCAACTGCTCTTTTCGGATCCTGCAGCTGCCTTTGAATAACTAGCTGGGTTGAGGAGGTAACTGTCGTGGTGATTGGAAAAATCTGATTCTGCGAAATAGGAAATCCACCGTTCGCCTTCCGTTTACGTTTCATTACCTTATTGTACCTTTGGATGCACTTCTGGCAGATTGGTTCCACTCGACCATTGACCGGTACAATCTTAAGCTTAAACACGGACTCCAGCAGCCACACATTACTCTCATCGCACTCGATGAAGTCCATGCTCTTGTGAAGCAATTGGCACAATTTACAGAAAAGAACCATTTTGGTGTTGGCAGGACTTATTATCGGAGACTTATATTAGATTTCTTTGGCGAGGCATACTTTTTAATATTAGATTAGGAAATCTCATTCTCGATAGACCGGGGAATGATTTGTTCACTTAAGGAACAATGAGAGAAAATCGCATTCATGCTATTGTTCCCATACTTTTACACCAATGCTACATAATTTGGCTAGTGCGTAAGGAATTTTGATTATGCATCGATTGACTTTCATAGATATAATCACATTTTTTTTCACATTTTCAAAGGAAAAACAGAATCATTAATCCACACATCATTTGTAAACAAAACCACACTGTCATTTGCAATGCTGTCGGTTGCAGTTTATGCTGTTTCCTTTTGATGTACTACCACAGACATCTCAGGCACTGACCTACTGATTCATGATTGAAAAATACTGTTAAAAACATCTCCACTAGTTGCTAAATTCGGTTGCTAAACAAAATTAGGCAACCCTTCACCATAAAACCCCCGCAGACTGCATGCTTTTTATCGTCAGACAGTTTGATCGAGTTGGTTTGTTAGTGCAAAAACCGACCCAACTGAATCGGTGTAATGTGCGCATATGCATATCCCTCCATACTGATCAAGCCGATCAAACTATCGGCCATAAAATAGTCTGCAGTCTGCGGGGGCTCTAAGGCCAGGCGCAAATTGAGAAGAGTATAGCGCGAGTAACTTGGCGCGATATAACACCTGTTTTTGTGGCTAATGAATGTGGCGCAAATTGGCAAGGAGACGCGAGATGGCGCAACGCTCATGAGACACGACTCGTGTGACGCTGTGGCTGAACCACAGCTTCTCGTGCTGGTCGTGTCGGCTGTGGTGGTTGTATTGGTAAAGGGTAAAGGGTAAAGAGTAAAGGGTAAAGGGACGTTTTCCACCCGAAATACATTATAGTCATTGTCGCTTCTCAAACTTCAACGCGAATTTATCTTCTCGCTCCAAAAAAAAAAAATATCGCCGCTACGTATGTGGTGCCGGTCCATACTGAGAATCTGTTATGTCTGAAAATATCAATATATCATGTGTTTGCTCGTGCCGGTACGTGTCTGACAAAAACCGTGTTTGTTCTCTGTATACAACATACACTTCAAAGCATACCGTTATTCTACATAGCAAACCGTTATTCTACTCAACAACTGTCAAGTTTTGCACAGAATGTGCTATCGATTGATGCAAATATCTCTGCAAACTATCGAGAAATGGCGTGGCTCAAATCGCAATATTTCCATTCGAACTGCACTGCCAACACGTACCAGACTTTCTCCTTTCCACTCAGATATTGATCACAAACTATAAACACTTCTACTCCTATATTCCGCTGGAGATGTGATCGAACTTCAGAACATGCAAAATTAATGTTTTCCTACTGGAGTTTGAAAGCATACTTCCGTGAAAGATACGATGTATCTAAATGTATCTAAAACAACGTGTATGCCCATATTCCACAACTTTTAACACTCTTCTATATCCGCACTAGTACAAACCTGGGTCATTGGGATCGAATCAAAAATATCCAATAGAAATGTCCAATAATCGGGAGGGGAAAAGTGTTACTTTTTTATGATTCACTACATGCATAAATATTGTTGTCAAAGGCAAAATAAATCAAAATTATTAAAAATAACCGAACTACCTTTTCAATTAATACTAGCGTTCAGAATTAAAAAGATCTAGCTGTTATGTTGGCAGGAACTGGAATTTCAGTATTACTGAGATAATTTAAACAAATTATAATTAAATTTTACTTCCCGCCAAAGTTTATTATTTTTTATGTGTTTTCGGACGTTATAGAAACATGTTGCCTTTATACTGGATGCGATCTGGCGTAGTGGTAACACCAATACCTCTCACGCTAAAGGTCACGAGTTCAGTTCTCACTCCCGACATTCTTCCAAAATGGAAGATAAAAGTAACGAACCAGCCAAAAGTGTTGAAAGTCACATGTTCTTACTGCAGCGGGGCGTCAACGTGACGTGAGCGGGGCGTGTTTACTTCTCGCCACGATATTTTAATTCACTCACATTGCACCGTGCCAGCGGCGTGTTTTATACAAATTGACAATGTGTGTTTCTGAATGAAAGAATGAAAATTAGTTCATTTTTAAATATTCCAACATCGTTGGACGTATCCGGGACAAAAATCGGACGGTGAAAAATGTAAAAATTAAAAAAAAACGCAAAAATATAAAACAATGTCACTACTACAAACAAATATATGCAAGAGAGAAGCGGAGAAGTACAAATATCGCCGGCGTGGAGTGTTTTCGTTTGCACGTCAGCCACACGCCAAAACCACGCTCACGACACGTTAGCCTGGTGTGAACACATCGGTAAGAACACACACGATTAATTGTAAGCATCACACGCCCCGCCCAAGCCACGCTGACGACCCACTGCAGTGAAAATAAGGAAAAAAATTCTTTCTTTAAAACAAAAATACGAATTATAAAAATTAAAACATTTATTCCTTTCGAGTTCATACAAAAATTAAAAAAAAAATCAGGATCAATGAATGATACTTAAATGAAGATACTTCGGATATCGTGCCACCTGCGTCTGGTCTTCATTGAACACTTTATTCAGGCGCTGTGTGGAAATTCGAACTGCTTAGTCAGCTGATTGAATTTCGATTTCCAATACTGAGCCTTTTGTCGCCATATTTCGTGCAATCTGTAGTTAGAATATTCTGAATGTATCAATCAGGATTGTATCATACAAACAGAAAAACTACCTTTCATATTCCCCGGACCGATAGGTAGAGTTTCGCAAAGCTTTTGAAACTTTTCGGAATTTCGCACTCAGATTCTGCGATGATGTCGCCACTCCATGGATAAGTATCTTCCTGGATGAAAGTCACGTAGTTATGAATATAGCGGCAAAACAATCTGCGACACGTGTTTATGATGGACGTAGTCTTCTTGTTCGACAATCGGCCTAATTATTGGAGAGCGTTTCGAAGTTTCTTCAGGTTCATTTTTCGGTTGAACTGAAACAACGTATTTCTACTAAAATTGTCCTGCTTAAAAACCTTTGTAGCACTCTTAGTTTATAATAATTCAACTATTGCACTTACTCCACAGACACGGGTATCCTTGTTCGGAATAAGTTTGTCGTCTCCACCATATCGTTAGAAGAAGTAAGACTTGCCTCAGTGTCATTCTCTCGCTTTTTTACGACCACTTCTCATCGAAGGTTTTCCGGTTACACACCTTTCTAGTAATTAGTTTTATGGATATGGTTTGAGATATGAATATCAAAGTTGAAATACACAAATTGAGTTATTCATTAAAATTGTTTGACAAATTAGAATCATCCATTATATTTTTTTGGAATTTGAGCCCACCTTAATAGAACATTTATCATAGAGTTATGATTTTTGTTTCCCCCAATATGGTTTTTGAAGAGATTTGAAGACATTTTTCCGTACCATATGAAGATATCTGGAAAAATCACCTTGCATCCCTGATCCTAACCATTACCGAAAGACGCAGCCAGAGCTGCGATTTGTCGTGAGAATCAAGTGATGGTACTCACACAAAGATAATCAACAAATTTTGTACTACGATTATCTTTGGTGACCATCCCAAAGCCAGTTCAATAGTGTGAGAAGAGTATTATCACAACACTAACACATGGTGAACTTCTACTTGACAGTAGAAATCCGAGCTCTTTGGTGAGTGTCCTGTTGCCGAAATGTCAGAATAGTGCGACACTCAGAAGTCTAGCTGATGGTTTGGTGTTTGGCGATATTCACAACATTCGCCTCTTTGTGTTCGTTCTTTACGACCAGGGATGCCAGATGTGAATATATAGTTTCATTTTAAATATAATTTGAAGAATATTGTATTTTCAGGCATGTATTTTCTTTTCATCTTTTCAGATGGCCTTAATGTTTTTAGTGGCACTTCGCCGACTCTACGTAGTATTACACGTGTCATTTGTATTAGTACTTAGTTTGTGGAATGACACGCCTTGACTATCCCCTCTATTGCGGATCCCCATCGGGTTTGAAATTAGCAAAATAATGCATTTTGAAACCCGTTCGACTTCGATTTTTTTACCAAATTTGTTTCTCATCATTGCAACGGTGCTAAATTTGTAGACATGTTCGCAATTTTACTGATGTTTGATGTCCTGCCTATCCTGTTGCAGACTTATATTTTTAGTTACTAGCTGCAGGGATATGGTATTTCTACTCTTTATGACTTGATTCCCTACGCTAACAACCCCTTTTTTTATACATTACTTTGCTATTCTCGCGGTTACAAAAATATCTGCCATTTATACACATCAACATTTCAATTTTTTGTCGAAGACTTTCAAAAAAAAACATCTGACATCTCTGGAGGTGATGACATTTAGAGCCCCCGCACACTACAGACTTTTTTTTTCAGCCGACAGTTTGGTCGGATCGGCGTACTGGTGCAAAAACCGACCCAATTGAATCGGTGTAATGTGCGCACATGCATACCTCTCCGTAGTGATTAAGAAGCCGACCGAACTATCGGTCGACAAGTCAGTCTGCAGCATGCGGGGGCTCTTTTACTTTGACAAAGGCCAACACGAAAACAACAAGTCACCAAGTATTTTTGTATACATTATACATCAAATATTTTTGTGTACAATGGCTCTCTGGGTTGACCGCTACCGACCGCGCCAGCTGTTCAAACTGGACTACCACAAAACGCAAGTTACACATCTGTCTGCTGCGGAAACTTTACCAACCGGGCGCGGAACGGCTACGCAATGAGATAATCAATTTCACTACGCCCTCGAACCGGAAGGTGGAAATCAGGACCATCAGCAGTAATTACCACATCGAGTTGAATTCATCGGTTGCCGTGATATATAACAGGGTGGTCGTGTCGAATTTGATCAAGCAAATTGATCCCAGTGGGTAGAGGGAATATGAGACTCGTCTTGTCCGAAGTGGATTAGCTGACCAAAGATACCCAGAATGCGCTGAGAAGAACCATTGAAAAGTATTTGTCTACGTGCAGATTGATTTTATGCGCCAATTCTTCTTCGCGGGTTATTCCCGCGCAGTTAAAGGCACGGTATAAGAAGTTTCTCAATAAAGCCTCAATGCAAGAGGATGATTTTTGAGCGATTCTTTGAGATCGCAATTTTCTTTCGTTTTATGAAAAAATAAAATTTTTGTGTTCATCTCACGTTTATTAACTAAACTTCAATAGTTCTGGTAATGATTAACTCAAAATAAAAAAACACGCCTTGTCGGTTTTCAATCAGATCGTTTTCATGATCCGCAAATAATTATGAAATGGTAAATTTATCAATATACTTAAATACCATTTCATTTAAAAACCATTATGCTGCACCATGTTCATTTGAAAATTATATTTAATGTAACTTTTAGAATCATGACACCATAATATTTTTTATTATATATGTCTGTTCATTTCAACTACAAGAAATAAATATTCGCTCGATTAACCGAATACTGAAGGACAATTGTTCGAATGAATCGAATATTGACCCACGATTAATCGATAATCGAATACACGAAAAATTTAGACATCTCTAACAACAACAACAACTTCTACTTCAACAAACGAATCTAAACAACCGTCGCGATTGTCAAGAATGATTGGAACTGTCTGATCACTCACATTTCTACTGCCATCATACGCCACAACCACCGCTCTCGTAACGTAAAGTTGTAAACAGAGCGATCGGCAGTGAGAGGCATTGGAACCAACCGTCATTTGGTTAGGTGTCAGAAACAAGAGAGTGAGTATCACTACGGAATATTTGAATCTCACGTACCGTGAGAGGAATTGAGTGACTATGGTCAGCTTTTTTGTGACATTGACGGTGATGGATTGCAGCAAGACGGGTCTATGGTACTAGGTGAGGTCGTTTCGCCACTAAGTTGGTTAGGGGAGCGGTATATGAAAACAGTACGGAAGAAAGCAGAAGGGGAATTATTTGCTTGTAGCGTGAAAGAGACAGACTGATCACGAGCGAGCTTCGGCACTAGCGTATTGTGTTTTGTTTACAAACAAAACACAGTAGACTTCCAAGATGGCTGAAGAGTGGTTTTAGCAAGTTGGCCCACCTTAGGATATACTTCTAGGCGCCTTGGACTGCAGCTCTGGGCGCAGCCCTATGTCGGAAGTAATGCATACCGTTTGCACACCCCTCGGTTTGTATGCAAACACTGTCACGAAAATTTATTTTTCTTTGCGTTCGCATACAGGAACTTTTCTCTTTAATTAATTAAGGATTATTGTTGCCCTACGATGCCCTGTGTTGTTCCGACGTGTAGGAGTGCCGATGGAGCTTTCAAATTATTTCCACGGAGCGAGGTGCTTTCCTCGAGATGGCTAGAGGCGATCCAAGCAGGATCCGGATCCATTGTGCCAATCAGCGAAGATCTCGAACTAAGTCAATCAGAAATATGTATGTGGCATTTCCCGGCGGATGAGGATGAAACAGATGAGTATCATTATCAGGAACCGACGTTATTCGCGAATTGGTATGTGAAATCGATAGTTTCTCGTTGAGCATTGATAATACTGTTTGTGTTCTAGTTTGGGAGAATATGTGGAAATTGGCAGCTGTCGACTGTGCTTACGGTTTTATCCTGCTTCAGCTATGATATCAAGACATGAATTCACCGAAGAAAATACATCCTCGGTCATCATCGAACAGCTGATGAATGTTTGCTTTCAGGATAATGATTTCCTCCATCTGATATGTCAGGAATGTTTGGCAAGAATTGAAATTTTAAATTCTATTCAAACTTTTTTCGCAAACAATGCGGCGGAGTACCAAGAAGTTGCTAAAATAGGCGAAAGTAGCGCTCAGGAACTGCACTGTACAATAAAGCTTGAACATCCATCCGTGGATGCATTCATAGAAGAAGAAACTAACGAATGGACTCCCGAACTTCACGATACCGTTGTAGATTTAAGCAGCGAAGAACATGGATTATCGTCAAACGAATCTGAATTGGCGACAGAGGTGTCAGGATTAATCATAGCAGATGAATTTGGATCCGACCAAGTGGGAGCGACTGTGAATTCTAACACTATGAAGAAAACAATGGACAGAAAATGCTATATTTGTGTTAAAGTTTTAGACGATGCAAATGATTTGCTGTCTCACCTCACCGAACAACATGCGACAAAAACCGATTACCATTGCCATGAATGTGATAAGAAGTTTCCTGAGGTGGCACCGTATAATCGGCATCTGGGTCGTCATGAAGGGAACGAACGTCCCCATAAATGTTCGCTCTGCCTTCTTCGGTTTTGTGCGAAAAAGCAGATGAGAGCCCATCAGAACAAGGTCCACCAGGTAGCAAATAAGGTAAAGCGTAATTCCGAAACAGCCCGATCGAACATATGCGAAACATGTGGCAAAATGTTCAAGTACAGAAGTAAACTCACAAACCACATTCGGGTAGCGCATGAGAAATTGCTGGTACATAATTGTAATATTTGCAATAAAACTTTTACGGCTAAATCCAGCCTAGAGCGACACATGCTTCTGCATACCGACGAAAAACCACACAAATGCCCGGAGTGCGGCATATGCTTCCGTCGGTTGTTGAATTTGCGAAACCACATCGATATGGTCCACGAAGGGAAAAATCCTCACGTCTGCTCGGTTTGTAATCTGGAGTTCAAAAACTATCATGCCCTTTACGTACATAAACAATATGTTCACCTCAAAAAACTACCCTCGTCTGCTCAGACGAAACCTTACCATCTAATCTGCCAACTTTGTAAAATAGCACATAAAAAATCGGATGAACTGGCCGAACACATACAGACCAGCCACGCGGACGAAGAGTATCCCTACGTGCAGTGTCCAAACTGTCCCCGAACATTCCTCACCAAGCAACAACTGGCGCATCACAAAGAGATCCACACCGACAAGTACGCTTGTGCGGAGTGTGGTCAACGTCATGCCACGATACAACGACTCCAAACGCACATGGACAATCGACACACGGATGTGCGTAAGTATGATTGCCCACTTTGCATCACCAAATCATACAAAACTGCGTCGGCACTGCGGCGACACGTTGCGTCCCACACCAAAGGGAAGACCTTCACGTGCGATTTCTGTGATAAATCTTTCATGCGAAAGGATCAGCTAGCTATTCATAGGCGGTAAGATGCACAAAAAAAATTTTGAAGTTCGTCATCGCAATTATTCCCGTTCATTCCAGGATACATACGGGCGAAAAACCTTTCCAATGTATGGTTTGTTCGAAACGGTTCAGCGATGACGCCACATTCAGCAAGCACAAGAAACGTTGTCAAATGATTTCGTTCGCGCCCGAGGAAACAATTGATAACTTATTCGAAGATAGTTTTTGAAGGTAAGTGAGAGGAGGAAGTAACAGCGATTAGCCAAAAATATATCTACGTTCGTGTAGAGCGCATGCAGAGTCTGATGTTTTGTAATAGAGAAAAGTCCAATCAGTGCACTTATGAACTGTGAACTTAGCGGTCATACCCTTGTAACGCGATCGAAGTCCAATTTGATACTTTGCTATTACATTTGCAACAAAACGGCGAGTCGAGTCAATGCTTTTGACGTAGGGTTACGTCTTTCGGGAACATATCGGGATACAAATCGAAAATGGAACACATCGTAAAAATTGTACAATTTCAAACGCTTATTGCTCGGACATTCCATGATGGATTGATGAGATTTTTGCGTCAATCGATTCCAGCACTCCATAACAATTTTTTAATCGAATAAAATAATATATGTCATGAAACTAACTATCGAACAATCGAAAAATTTCAACCCCTATCCTAACGGAAATACCCACTTCTGATTGGTCGAAAATGACGACACATGCAGCACCTCATGTACTTACAATTATTGCTCAGTTATTTCCTGATGGATTTACGAGATATTTGCATCAATCGATCTGAGCATCCCATAACAATTTATCAGAATAAATGAAATAATATATTATATGAAACTAACTATCAAACAATTGAAAAATCTCCAAAAGGAAATACCTAGTTCTGATTGGTCGAAATTGGAGATACGGAGAAATCGGCATTGCAAATACAGGTCGGCTCGATTATCCGGAATGTTGATTTTTATTTCACTCCGGATAATCGAATCATAAGAAAATTCAAAAGAAAATCTCTCGGTAAACGTAAAATAACAATGATTTGTACTTATTTATTTGTATATTACACTAGCTGAACCGGTAAACTTCGTCTCGCCCAAAATTTATTTTTCGTTATCACATCACATTTTCTTACTAAGCGCACGTTCATGAGTCCAAACGCAAATCTGTTCATTGATTGATCTTCTAATCTACCCTTTTAAATATTTTTTTACTATAAAATTTGTAGTACTTCTACCAAAACTCGACATTATAATATCAGATTATTTTCAGACACAACTCTCGTGCAAGATTTATCATCCACTTGCAAATAACATGTTTCGCCGTTGCTTGGAAGAAATGTTTGATACAGAAAATATGATAGAATGAATACAGTCCTAAATCGGACAATTCCTTTCTCGAGTTTTGCTCTTATCAGCGATTCATTTTTATTTATATAGATAGAAGGCGATATAGTAGTGCGTTTTATCACATTAAAATCAAATTCCACTTTCAAACGAAGATCAATTTCGTTACCGCAAACATCAAATGGACTAACAACGCTTGTCAATATGTAATTGTAGAACACATTCGAATTGAATTTTTCGAATTTTCTCATTTTCCTTCAGAGTTTTCCGAAAATTTTCAATTGTCATGTTTGGTTGAAATATGTGCATTATTTTTATGGGACCCCCTCTCCTTTCCAGAGGAGGAAGGGGTGTCATACCATCATGGAAACATTCCTCATACCCAAAAACCCTCACATCCCAAATTTGACTCCATTAGCTTGATTAGCTCTCGAGTTATGCAGAAGTTTGTGTTTCATTTGTATGGCAGCCCCCCTTTAGAGATGGGGGAGAAGTGTCTATTCACCATAGAAACGTTTCGTGTCCCCTAAATCCTTCGCATGCCAAATTTGGCTCCATTTGTTTGATTAATTCTCGAGTAATGCAGAAATTTGTGTTTCATTTGTATGGCAGCCCCCCTTAGAGAAAGGGGGTGGAGTGTCTAACTACCATAGAAACATTAATTGCACCCTAAAACCTTCACATGCCAAATTTCGTTTCATTTGCTTGATTAGTTCTTGAGTAATGCAGAAACTTGTGTTTCATTTGTATGGCAGCCCCCCCTTTAAGAGGGGGGTGGAGTATCTAATCATCATAGAAACATTTATTGCACCCTAAAACCTCCACATGCCAAATTTTGTTTCATTTGTTGATTAATTCTCGAGTAATGCAGAAATTTGTGTTTCATTTGTATGGCAGACCCCCCTTAGAGTGGGGGGAGGGGTCTCAAACTATCACGTAAACCTTCCCCGGCCCCAAAAACCCCTACATACCAACTTTCATGTTGATCAATTCAGTAGTTTCCGAGTCCATAAGAATCAGACAGACAGACAGAAATCCATTTTTATATATATAGATAGATAGAAGATAGATAAAACATATTTAAAATGGAAAAGGTAATTTTCTTTTATAATTTTTACTTTCTTAGTGTTTATTCAACCCATTTCCAGTTTCGCTGCAAGCCCAACGTAATACGATGCCTCACCGCCAATTTTAGTTGGACTAACAGCACCTAATACGATGTGTAGAGCATATGGAAATCACTTTTCGAATATTTCTGCACTTTTCCAATTTTTCTCACCGTATGAACTTTTCTTGGGTGTAAATGAACACAACACAACAGACAGCTTAAACCGGACGATCCGTTCTCGAGAGGGAACAAACAATGGTTTTTTTATTTATGAAAATTGAAATAAATCGTTTAAAGTTTCAAGTCATTTTTAACACAACTGTTGCCATATACAATTTTACACTTACACTTGTGCTAAAATTTTCATAATACACGATCGGTCATTGATGTGAAATTTGACGAAGCAATCAGCATTAAAGTTCCAGATTTAAATTCATTTGCTAGAATTAATCGTATTACTCACCTTACTTGCAATATAAAAATGCCCCCGACTTGCATATATAGGTCGAACTCTATTATCCAGAGACTCGATTATCCGGACTATTTTATTTTTTTGATTATTAATCGAGAATTAATCAAGCAAATGGAGCCAAATTTGACATGTGAATATTTTAGGGGCCACGAAACGTTTCTATGGTGAATAGACACTCCTCCCCCCTCTCTAAGAGGAGAAAAGGGGAGGGGTCTGTCTTTATTCTATCAAATTTTCTGTATCAAACATTTATTCCATGTAACGTAGAAACATTTTATTTGCAAGTGGTTGAAAAATCTTGAACGAGAATTGTGTCTGGAAATAATCTGATATACTAGAAATACTACATTACTACTACTTCTAGATATACTAGAAATTTTATAGTAAAAGGTGAATTCAAAGGGATTGATTAGAAGATCAATCAATGAACAGTTCTTCGATTGAACTCATGAACATTTGCTTAGTAAGAAAACGTGAATAATTGTGTTCGATATTGATAATTATCTTATACGAGGTATGGCTGTTAGATAACGAGACTGCGCGCCTGGAGGGTGCCCCAGAGGGGTCGGCGAGGGGGGGGGGGAAACGAATAGTGCGTTCGGTAGCTTGAAGTGTCTGCTATACACATACGAAAATACGTTTTTGTCACTATAGTAGTTTGCGAGCAGCAGTGCTTTGAATGGAACTTGGTTTGTAGTGCGCGTCGAAAATCATTTGTGACGAAAAACACGAACAACAACGCACGTATCCACAACACGCTGTCGGTGAAGCAATTTTTAGCCGATAGGGGCATTCCAGTGCTCATGCCCCGTACTCGCCAGATCTAGCCCCATGCGACTTTTTTTCTATTACCCAAGATCAAATCCGTGTTGAAAGGAACCCTATTTCAGTCCGTAGAAGAGGCGAAGGAAAACGCGACGCGGCTCTTAAACGCCATCACAAAAGAAGAGTTTCAGCACTGCTTCGAACAATGAAAAAAACGTATGGAAAGGTGTGTGAGGAGCCAAGGGGAGTATATTGAAGGAAGCATATCGTTGTACCGTAATTTTTAAAATATAATCCTTTTTCGTAACCAGTCTCGTTATTTAATAGCCATACCTCGTAATACATTGGTGATTTTTTTTATTTCATCCATATAGACCACAGGAGTCATCTTGTCTAGGGCCACAGAGGATGGTCTTCATCATGTCTCGTTCCACTTTTGCATCTTCTATCGTGATACGCACCATCCAACGACTAATTAACACCCTTGCATCATCACTCGGTTGTAAACACTGGTGGAGTGAACAAACAATGCACAGCAACCAAATCAAAACGGCCCTTTTCAGGGTCACCAAATCATTGTCAATAAGTTTAACGATGTAATTCTTCAAACATATCCAAAATCAACATGCAACAGATAGCCTAACAGAATCCTACGTCAACTTTGCGGTCGTGTTTCGGACACAACCCTCCTGTGACTTTTTTTCTAAAAATAACACACAACACTTTGTTGAGGGAGTTCGATTGTAAAGGGAAATTATATTTCGATACTTTTTATATGGGGAAAATGCACTTGATTAACAACAAAAAATACATGTAAAAAAACTACTCAAATTCGTTGGGACTCATCTCACTTAATGTGTCCTCCCTCGCGCAACTTGGCAAGCAGCGTGTCCACATCGGGTAGTATGGAACCCGCCTGGCGAACTGGAGGATCCTCAACCGAAACGATTTCGATTCTGGGTGAGGTATCCACCCCAAGATCCTTCGGGGCGATTTTTTTAATTGGTTTCTTCTTAGCCTTCATGATGTTTGGCAGCGTGGCATAGCGGGGAGTGTTTAAACGCAAATCGGCGCTGATTACTGCCGGAACCCTGGTTTTGATCGTTTCCAATCCACCGTCAACCTCGCGCACCACCGTCAAACCGTCAGCGGTTTTCTCCACCTTAGACGCAAACGTAGCCTGTGGCCAATCGAGCAGTGCCGCCGTCATCTGAGCAGTCTGATTGCAATCATCATCGATGGCTTGTTTCCCGAGAATGACGAGATCCGCTTTCTCGTCTTGGGCCAGCTTGGCCAGGATTTTCGACACGTGTATCGGTTGCAGCAGATCGTAGTCTTTACCGCTCACCTCGATATGAATTCCACGATCGGCTCCCATTGCCAAAGCCGTCCGGAGCACCTCTTGCGATTGGGCTGGGCCAACCGAGACTGCTACGACTTCCGATGCAATTTTTTTCTCCTTCATCTTGACCGCTTCCTCCACAGCGATCTCATCGAAGGGATTCATCGAGTGTTTCACCCCCTCGGTAACCACACCGGTCTTGTCCGGCTTGACGCGTATCTGAAACCGCAAACATGTTTAGTCTTTGACCTGTTGTGTAACTCAGGACTAGTATTTGATGGACAAATTTGAGCACACTACGGCTTATCAGCAAGTTAATCACTTATCTCTGTTACTACTTCATCATTCTAGCGATCATCCTACCTTCACGGCATAGTCGATGACACGTTTTACTCCGACCAGAACGCGAGACATGATTACTTCGGAGAATCTTTTTTGGATCTGATTAAATGATATTTGCAATTCGACTGTTGATTTGGTCGAGCCACGAACCAGCTTGAATCAATTGAGTTAAGTGACTCTTCCAATTCGGACACTACTACATCCACTGAAGTCACAATTCGAGTAATGCCCAAAGGTCGCTCAACAAGTGTTTAACAAGATGACAGGCAGATAAGATTCATTAACAGAGTGGTGTGAGTCTGTTGTTTCGTCATAATGAAATTTTATTTTATGATTTTTTTAATAATCAGCCGTTCAATGCCAAACCTATATGGTGGTTCTTAGATTTTCGTGAAAACTGGTAGTTTTGTTCCTTATCGCAAAATATTTTTACCCATATTTTTTATTTTTTCACTAGGGTGCTCATATACTGTTTGACCGAAGCATAATATTTGACTCTTTTTGACAGATAAAATTTGATCAACGTGTGCGGAATTTTGAATTTAAGATTTCTGTTAATGACCTTCTACATGCTATTCTATAATATCTAAGCCACCCTATGGCAAAAAGTGGAAAAAGGAAACAAAAACCAAAAATCATACATGATTCCGCGTGCGAATGTTATTTTAGCTGCTTCGATATTTTAAGTGGTTTCACATCAAAATCCAATGCGCTGATGGTTATATTTCAGTTTGTGAGTTAACAGAGAAGCGATATTAGGTATGTACAAAAAAGAAAATTCATTTGTGTGTGGGAAATTTAAATATTTGGAATAATTGTACTGGTGGGGTGAAACGGACAGTTGCGAGTGGGAGTGAGAAGGAATGTGAAAAGTCTGTTTAATCTATTCTTAAGGAACGCCCTGCGTTTATAAACGGAAATCAAATTGCCAAAGGTGGACTGTTTAGAAGCTGACTGGAACCAAAAGCAAAATAGTTGAAGCTCTGTCCGTTTATACTGCTGAAAATATTACTATATAATAAATGAAGGGTTCAGAAGGAAAGGGGTGTAAGTGACATGATCGATTTCTCTTCATCAACTTTCTCTTTAGTTAACTCAACTGCAAAAACGTTCCTATTTGAGTCTGCTATAGAATCCGATAGATGAGGTTCTGACCTGTCTTCCACATTGTCAAATACAGCTGGGAATGTGTTTGTAGCTAAGCTATGACCAGAAGAGAGAGTCGATGTAGAGAAATCGATGATGTCACTTACACCCCTTGCATTCTAAGCCCCTCAAATATTAATTCTAGGTGGATTAAATATTACTTCAAGGTGGATGAATTCAATTTTTCATCATTTAACGGCCATTCGTCCCCTTGGATCTTGGTTGAATAAAATTATTCCTCTCACGAGCGATAATCCTCTGCGCTTCGTATATTATCAACCTGTTCATATTCCCCCCACTATATGGTCGGGGTTCTGCCAAAATGAGCCATGCGTCAAAAAAATTATTATAAGATATTTGAATTTGAAATTTGGGCTCCCACTAATTGACCGTGGCTGATCAAATCTATCATTTTATCGCTCACCTGTAACAAACAGGGTATCTGCAAAGCACTGAGATTCGGAATATCTCTAAAACACACATAAATATAGAAAGAAATGACTTCTAGTTCTGGTACGCATGCACTCAGTTCATTTTGACACAATAAAAATCAAAGAATATGGTTTTCAGTTCATTGTCGCTGGATGTATTTTAGTCTGAATAATTACTGCAATGATGATATTAAAATGATTAAAATGGATTTTGATAATTGGAAACCATCTTTATGAAGAAAAATTCATGGTTTACAGGGGCTACGTATTTCATAAGATGTTGAATGTCGTTGTACTTCGCACGAGGAATTCTGCGCCCATTTGGATAAAAAAAACAAATTTAGTATGATAAAAAAAGGTAAACGGCCTCCGAATATCTTCCTCGAGTCTAATTCAAAAAAAGGATCATCTGGGTCGTGGTGCTTCCCACGAGGGTTTTTTTTTGTAAAATTGCTCGAAATTTGACAGACGTTGCTCAAAAAACATTTTTTATAACAGTTTTTTGGGCAACCACAGACGTAATACTCCTGAATCTTCTTGGCCGCAACTGCCGCCCCTCGTGTGTTGATGTATAGTTTGCCTGCATCTGTATTACCCTTACGTAGGTTTTTCTTCCAAAATTTAGGCTCAGTGTGGTTACGTTTTTTGAGACACGCTGACTAATCCACGTTCTCCTAGTGAAAATCCGAGACGTTTTTAATAGATTCAGAGGTAACATTTCTTTCTGGTTCTAAAAAGTTATAATCGACGAAAATAAAAAAAAAAATAGAGGGGTTATATCCGAGACACGACCGCTTAAGATGTAGGACTACACAATCTTTTTCTTGAAATTTGTTGGCTTATCATTTCGGATATTATTTGCGAATACGTCGAAATTTCTTAAATAATTCTTTAGTAAAAAAAAATCCGGGGATCCTGAAAAGGTTTAATGGCATGTGTGGTTTTGTAGAATCATTTCGAGAAGCAACGATTGTCGGGTTGTTGGGTTGGTAAAGAGTGCGTACACTAGCCAACTGTCGGCCGAATATTCTCGAAAGACTGAATTAATTTGTGTTTGACAACGGTGAAGAGAACGGTGAAAGAACATCTAAAAGAGATTCAGAGAGCATTGGGTGCATCCCATTATCAGTGATTTGCATGGCACGTAGCGAATTGAGAGTGAATTGAGAGCGAATTGAAATATTGGCCGATAAACAATAGTCGTGTGTGCGTAGATCGATGCTAGCCAGTACTGATTAAACGAACGGCCGATAGTTGACCGACCGAATAGTTTGAATGCAATTGGGAAGCCTAATAATTTTTTTTTTATTGGCCTGTACTGAATCGGTGTAGTGTGCGCATATGCATATCGCTTCATACGACTTAATCAGTCCGACCAATCTATCGGCCGATAAAGTCTGCAGTCGGCGGGGGCTCTAACAGATACACACAGTTGCAACGATAAAAATGAAACATCGCGAGAATGACCGTTTATGAAAAATCGTTTCTCGACTCTCGGTCAAAACCGTCAACAAAGCTTGTTGCATCAGAACAGAGCCGATGCGCACGAGAGCAAATACGAATGGCAACTAAAAGTATCGAAGGTGTACTATTCACATGTACAGAACTTGTTCACTAAGTTATGCGCAACGAAAACAAGCAACACACATATAGCCAAACACTAAAAGCGACCTATAATCGTTTGCACTCTTCTCTTTTTTCGCCTGCTTTACCATCTCGGATGGTTGTCTTAATTGCAATGCCAGATGCACTTTAAATGAAATATTCGCTAGTGTTCACAGCTCGAGGGGATACTTAAAAAAACAAACAGAAGAAGCGACGTGTGTTGTGTCGGACACAGAAAGATTCTGAGAATTATCCTCAGAGGAGATGCAATACATACACGCTAGCGACAGCTCACTTGCTATGCCAGGGTGGAGTTTACTTCGCAAATATTCTATTTTCTATCTATCCCCCTTCGTTATTTATATTCTAGCGGTTGCATAAGTTGCCCGTTATTGACATCTCTGTTCGGGAAAGCACACAAATGGACAGAACAAATGTATGGGGAAATGGGAATGCTACCAATTTTCATCAATTTAAACCATGTACAGGCTATGGGATTGCAATGTATAGCATATAAAACAAATCTTAAAAAATTTCCGATTCGATTAAAAAAAAATAGTTATTAACGTTAACTTTATTTCATAAAAACGTGACCTGTTTTCTGATTAGGAACCCTTAATGTGAGACGTAGTCCTACGTCAAAAGTCCATTTATTCGTGTCGCATTACATGTCTGTTCAGTTAGCTAGACGTCGGATTACAGGTGAATCCCTGTGGATAATACATTTATTGTCAATCTTCCAAAGCTAGAGCAAGCGAATATGTCTCACCCAAGGCGGTATGATAAGGTGGAACGTTATGTCAGAATTGCTGTTCAGCCATTACTTGAGTTCGAATTGACAGCGGCCAAATGAACGGCTAGCGTTTCCGAGAAAGAGGATAACAAATGGCATGCAATGAAGAATGCATACGGCTATGTGTTCGTTTGTTTACGCTGTTGGCATCATTGTTGTGTTTCGGTGACTGCTGCAAGTTATTGTCTTCATTGCTGTTTTACGGGACGTGAGGGTTGTTGCCGTTGC
This sequence comes from Toxorhynchites rutilus septentrionalis, assembly GCF_029784135.1. Lineage (NCBI taxonomy): Eukaryota > Metazoa > Arthropoda > Insecta > Diptera > Culicidae > Toxorhynchites > Toxorhynchites rutilus. The sequence continues at coordinate 4,035,184 of NC_073744.1, forward strand.
TGCTGGGATTGGCAATTCAGCGATTGTGGGAGCTGTGCTAGTGGGTATATGAAAGAGCCACTACCGGCGGGCTTGTACCGTACTGCTCCTAGTTCCATTCGCTTTGATCACATTAGTCGTTGACGACCCATTACGATTGAGTGAGCGCAACGGTACGGTTTGGATATCCAGGCATGTCGTTTCCCGACGACTGCTGCTTCAGCTGGAGACTCACCTGATCGCGCTTGACACAACAGCTAGTTCGATTGAAACCGGTCCAGCGTAGGTAATTGTTGGTGTGCAGAAAACGCTATGTAGCATAAAAATTGGACCTGGTTTGTTTATAAACAAAAATAGTCGCTGTCATTTTTCATCCCCTCTCGCATCTTCCATGCCTTATCCTCATACTGTCGAAAACGAATTCCAGCTCCTTGGTCTCACCTTTGTTTGAATACGTTGAACCAAAAAAATGTTTTTGTGCGGAAACTTTCTCGATGGCACTTTCCTGTAGGCCAACGATGTTTGTCTTGTTTTCTTGTCTCGGGTTTTCTTGTGTTCATTTCTGTTATCACTACACACCGTAACAGTTCGAGTAAACTAGAAACTAATCGGGTTTGATCGATAATTTTCCAGCGTTACAACAGATACAGCAGAAATGGCCTGTACCTCCACCGCCCCGTTGGTTATGCGAATAATGGCCAGCTCGATACAGATAGCTGGCCGCGCGGGACGAATTATTCGCGACGTGATGTCCAAAGGGGACCTCGGGATCGTGGAGAAAGCAAAAGATGATCTGCAAACTGAGGCGGATAGATCGGCTCAAAGGTGTATTGTGGCTTCGCTGGAGCGGTTGTTCCCCAATGTGACCATCATCGGTGAGGAGGGTAAAACAGATTTAAAGGTAGGGGATATTGTTAACACAAAGAAAAGACTAAACTAGTTATCGAAAGTTGTAGGTCCCCGAGGATTGGTTGGTTTCAGATTTGAACACAGATTTCCTAGAGCGCAATACTTGTCCGGATGCACTGAAGCAAGTCAAAGAGTCCGATTTGGTGATTTGGGTGGATCCACTGGACGGAACGAGCGAATACACACAGGGCTTTTTGGAACGAGTCACCGTTCTCATTGGAATTTCTGTGAATGATCGAGCAGTTGGCGGAGTAATTCATCAGCCGTATTTTGAATCGAGTACTGGTTCCCTTGGTCGAACCATTTGGGGCGTCAAGGGCATCGGTACGGGAGGATTCACTCCCACGAGACCACCAACGAATCGATTTATCGTTACCACTACAAGATCACATTCCGACGCTATTGTTCAATCGGCTCTTGATGCCGTTTCCCCAGATGAAGTGCTGCGGGTTGGTGGAGCAGGATATAAAGTACTACAGCTGTTGGAAGGAAATGCTCACGCGTATATTTTCGCAAGCAGAGGCTGTAAAAAATGGGACACATGCGCTCCAGAAGCCGTTCTTGAGGCTCAAGGTGGTAAGCTAACTGATATGATCGGCAGACATTACTATTACGGTAAAGAGGTAAGTTTTCCGAATGTATGCGGAGTTCTTGGTACCGCGAGTGGTATTTCCCACGAAGATATTCTCGCAAAAATGCCGGAAAACGTGAAGGAAGCTATGAACAAAACTCATTAGACAATTTTAGATTGAACTATTAGTAAATTTTGTGGTTTATTTCAAACTTATCGTATGATAACATTAAATTCCATTAAAGTTTTTGAGGTCCGAACGTTCCCTTTAAACACCGACACCATTTCATAGTTTAGACTTTGGATTTTGCAGCATAGCTCTGAGTTCTCGGCGCAAAATTTTCCCACTCAGGTTCTTCGGGATCTCCGAAAGAAACCGTACTCCACCGTGGAGTCTTTTCGCTGGGGAAGTCCTCTCAGCCACATACCTTTTAATTTCCTTCTCGTCAAGTTCAATGCCCTCCTGTCTGACTACAAAAGCCAGCGGGAGCTCTCCTGCGCTTTCTTCCGGTAATCCAATCACAGCCGCATCTTTCACTTTCGGATTCGTCAACAAAATAGCCTCAATCTCAGCGGGTGGTACCTGATAACCCTTGTACTTAATCAGTTCCTTCAGGCGATCCACAATAAAAAATTCAAAATCCTCATCATAATAGCCAATATCTCCAGTGTGTAACCATCCTTCTTCGTCGATCGTTTGTCGCGTCGCTTCATCGTTCCCGATGTATCCTTTCATGATCTGTGACCCCTTGAAGCAAAGCTCTCCATGTTGGTTGGGTCCGAGTGCTGTTCCCGTTTCTGGATCTATTACTTTTGCCAATGTACCGACCTGTACCCGTCCCACACTGCCAGATTTGTGGTTCTCGCCATTTTGAACCAAAGTCGCCAGCGTTGTCTCACTCATTCCGTAGCCCTGTCTTACATGTTTGATATTGAGACGTTTCCTCACCAAATCCTCCGTCTCCTTGCTTAGAGGAGCAGCTCCGCACAGAAGTGTGTCCACACTGGACAGGTCGTAACTGTCCACCAGTGGATGTTTGGCCAGAAATACCACCAGCGGTGGCACCACAAAAACCATTGTGCAACGATAGTTTTCGATACAACTGAGAAACAAGCCCTCGTCAAATTTAGGCAACGAGACGAGTTTTTGTTTATTGCAAATTACGTTGATCAGGGTCATACAGCCGTAAGCGTGGAACCATGGCAGAACACCTAGTAGCACCATTTCTTCTGACTGCTGAGTCAACAGAGTTGTTTCCCTGTGGTAGAAAAAAAAACAAATTGGAGATAATACGTTCGAAAATGAGAGGAAAAAATACTCACTTCAGCAGGGCAATACTGGCCAAAAGATTCGCATGGGTAAGCTGAACTCCTTTCGGAAGCCCAGTTGTTCCTGAGGAGCACATTATCAGCGCTACCTGTTCCTCGATGTTCACAGGTGGAATGTAGAACTGCTGGGGGTTAACGAACGAAATCGGCGCTTGGAAGTCTTCGTAGAGCACCACATCGTTTCCGTGCGGATTTTCATCCCCAAATAGAATAACCCGTTCAACTATGTGTTTGTTCTTGCGGGCAGCTGACACCACTCGATCGGCAGAAAATGGTGACACGAAGATTATTTTCGGCTTCGACAAATTGAACGCATGTTTCAGTTCACCTGTGTTCACGAGATAATTTAATCAACAGTGTATTACAGTGTGTTATATGAGCACATTTGTTATCTTGTTTGTCGTTATCAACAGGATTAAATTGGCATCCAGCATGAGAGGACAAAAAGTGGACAACTTACGTTCACTGTAGGTCAAATTAATGGGTGCCACCATTGCGCCAAGGAAAATCGATGCAAATAAGACGGCAGGAAACTCAAGTCGGTTCTCACTAACTATACCAACCACATCTCCGACCCTGACCCCTGCAAACTGCTGCAAACATTCCGCCAAACGTACCGATTGCTCTAACAGTTCCAGATACCGGAGTTCTGACCCATACACTCCATCAATCTAATAACGAAAATATGCATAACATTAACCTTATGCAAATAGGAACATCGCGCGATGCCATTCGCAAAAAAAAACAAAACTAGAACTAAGATTAGACCACTATTCTTTCGATACTTACGACCGCGACCTCGTTTCCGTTGCATCGCATACGATTCCTCAGGAAGGCACCCAAAGATCCGCACCCTTCGGTGATATTTTGCGGTGCGGGCCCACCGCTTATTATAAATCTACTTTCGTCTCCGGAAGTCATCACTGAGCAAACACTCCAAAACACCTATTTACACACTCTAGAAGATTACCTAAGACCGCTTCAAGCGCTGAATTGCAACTACCACTTGACTTGACAAGGTAAAAGAGGTTTACGTTATTGAAGGTTTATTGCCCGCAAACTTTCGACTGGATTGGAGTGAACTTTACTCCAATATTTACTACCAAATTCACAGTTCACGACCGCTGTTCTTGAATGGATGCGAGTTGACACCAATACTGCTTTGCGTGGAATCTTATATGAGAAGTTCATTCATGTTTTCAGTACGTCGAACCAAGGCGCCTAGAAGTGTGTCCTAAGGTGGGCCAACATGCTGAAACCAAGGCGCGTAGAAGTATATCCTAAGGTGGGCCAACTTGCTAAAACCACTCTTCAGCCATCTTGGAAGTCTACTGTGTTTTGTTTGTAACCAAAACACAATACGCTTGTACCCAAGCTCGCTCGTGATCAGTCTGTCTCTTTCACACTTCAAGGAAAAAAATCCCCTTCTGCTTTCTTCCGTACTGTTTTCATATACCGCTCCCCTAACCAACTTAGTGACGAAACGGCCTCACCTAGTACCATAGACCCGTCTTGGCTAAAACCACTCTGCAGCCATCTTGGAAGTCTACTGTGTTTTGTTGGTAAACAAAGCACAATACGCTTGTGCCCCAAAGTACGTAGAATAGAAGGTAAGTGATATTACCTGTGTATACACACGGAGCGCGCACACAAAGAAGATAGTAATAAACAATCCTCAATTTGTTCGATGTTCGGAAGTTTTTGCAATATTTCTTGTTTTGAAAAGTTCAAAAAATCGTAAAAAGTGACCAAATCGTTGGTCGAGCCGACGATAATCACGATAGTGTACCGCATTTTCACTGCAGGTAAGGTTTGATGTGATTTTTTATCGATTTCATACTGAACAGTGTTTGTTTACTCCAGCAATATGTCGAAGTGCAACGTCCCGCGATGCCGGAGCAGAAAAATTTTGAAGAAAGTCGGATAATTTTCCACCATTTTCCGTTGAGACGTTGTTGAGACGGAAATGGTTAAACTTTTTCGAATACAAAATCTCGTTCGATACGCGAAACATATTTGTTTGTTCGCTTAATTTTTCGCCGGATTCTTTTGGGGATACTGTTTTAACCTATAATCAGCAAAGAAGACGTCTTCGTACTGGAGGTAAGTGTGTTTTTTATATAAATTGTAATGAGATAAACTAATCGGAGATGTTTTCAGCTGTTCCATGCATTTGCTTCTTGGATCTTCCAAAACGTTCCGTTTCAATGGTTTCACACGAAATTCCAAATTTATACATTCACTTCTTGCGAAAGTGCAAAATATTTATTTGCAATCACTTCGGAAGATGATCCGGGATGGAGAAAATGTTTTTCTCGTTTTCCAGAAACGCCAATTTGGTCCCTTAAGTGGCCCCACTACGGCTGAACACTCCAAACTGAGACCAATGAAAGCGTCGCGATGATTCATGATGGATGCTTCAATGAAAGACACAAAAATCAGCAGTGTTCATCTTTCATCATATTATCAAATTGCGGGAACGACACTGCTTTGATATAACCTCTCCACACATTTGTTCATCGTTTTTTGCGTTATTTTTATAATACAGGTGCGATAATTTCACTGTTTTTAATTTTAAAATGATTAACTGTTGTTTCATCCCCTGGAAACATATTTTGAGACAGTTCTTTTGTTACAATTTGAAAAAATTCAAAAATGTTCGAATTTATATGAATTCAATCGATGGTTTATTACAATTTTTTGCTTTTTTCTTTGCCTACCACTACTTGAACAAAGCAGGGAGGAGACTACCTTCTATTCTACGTACTTTGCTTGTGCCCAAGCTCGCTCGTGATCAGTCTGTCTCTTTCACGCTTCAAGCAAATAATTCCCCTTCTGCTTTCTTCCGTACTGTTTTCGTATACCGCTCCCCTAACCAACTTAGTGACGAAACGGCCTCACCTTAGGATATACTTCTAGGCGCCTTGCGTCGAACATCCTCTCAAGGTGGCCGTACACTGTTTGCCCGGAGGTCAAATATTTGATATTTTTTGACAGATAAGGTTTATTTGATATTTGTACAAACACTATTTTGTTTGCCACTCTTCAATTTTAAACAGTAGTAAACAATATCAAACACCGAACATGGAAAAAAATCAACTGAAATATCCAAGGTAACCTAACCATGTACCGACAGGTTCGAAGAACAGACTGAAAAAATATTTTAGGCATCCAATAATTGAATATTTGCTTGTCGTGTTTTGTGTAGAATATATTTGATCAGTACACGTTGACCAAATTTTATCTGTCAAAAAGAGTCAAATATTTGGCTTCGGTCAAACAGTGTATGAGCACCCTCAGGCCTCCGGTGAACGTTCAAAGGGTGAGCACAAAAATGTGATGCGATAGTGTGCGGATTAAAAAAAATGGGTGGGTTATAACTATGATATAACCGCAAGGTTGACGTGGAACTACCTTAGCTTAGCAATCATTTGTTTGTATTGATTAAGTTTTTGATTGCATGAAACAATTTCCGAATTCAACTGAATTCAATTCAATTGCTGTGTGAGTAAAAAGACTGAATACATGCCAGGTTAGGTCAATTCATACATTGTGATAGATTATGTTCTCCGCTACAAGTAAATTTAATGACAGTCCTTTTACGATTGGTATGATTCCTAGGACTGAATATATGAACGGAAGAATTATCAAACGATTATTTTATTTTACATTTCCCTTTGAAGTTTGCATCTCTCAAGTTTACGTACTTCTCGAACCGCTAATTTGCTGGATTTGATGAGCTTCAGGCACGCAGTTTCGATTTTGACATGTACGTCGAACGCATATTGTTTAATCAATAGGCGTTATCGCAGCAAATGGTTATCAACATTCAACATTTATCATCAAATGGTATGCGTAGAAATTCAGTGAGTAGAGGATATGAATGCATATCTATCAATGCAATCTTGAATAACAGAGCCAAAGCGTTGTGTTCGTAGCCGCTTTTGCAATCCGTGTTAGAAGAACGCTTTTTGGAGTGCAAAACAAAACACGCGTGTGCCAACTTGCATGAATCAATAGCTTCAACTTCTACTTTTTATACTACAGATGCTTTAAACATGAATGTTCATTCGCCTCTAGTGTCTGCACGATTTTCCCAGATTCTTAAGTCTAGTTTCCTCTTAATTTCCCCCAGGCACCTTAGTTTAGAAATTTCTGTTAGGGAAACAAAAGCTCTCCCTATTTTCATGTATTTGCAATGCCGATTTCTCCAACGATGCTTGGTTTTGAAGTCTGTGTTAGGGAACATATGTCGGTGAGAACAAAAGTCCCCCTACTTCCATGTATTTGCAATGCCGATTTCCCCAAGGCTGCTTGGTTTTGATGGCTGTGTTGGGGAAACAGTAAATCGGGCCAATCAAAACGAGGCAGTTAGGGCGTTTAGATAACGCTTAACATTTTACAATTATTCAATTGTTTATCTAATGAAAAATAACATTTCATTAGCTGCGATAGATGCGATCGATATTCCCTATCGATTGATGCAAACATCTTGCCGATCCAGTAAGAAATGTTTGAGTTATAAGCATTCGAAACCTTGCATTTTTTCCTGCATGTTCTGTGTTTAGGTTTTCGTTTTACCCCCTATATATTCCGGTTAGACGTAGTCCCGCGTCAAAATGATGATTGAAAAGTTTGGCATCAATACTTGCTGAAAATAGTAAAAAAAATAGCATTGTTCTCCGCAGAAAAATCGCTAAGATTTCATCAGTAGTGAAAGTTGAGCTGTGAAAATAGAAGTAATAAACACTGGTTAAAGATTTTTCGTATCATCAACTTCTGGGTAGGGAGGCTGATGGATACAGGAGGATTTTCTATTTAAATAAACCAACTCTATTCCGTTAGTGTGATGGTCCTACAAAGTCCTACAATTACATTGTTATAATAAATCTTACTTTGAGTCTCCTCCACTGTCTATTTTTCACCTTCTGCCTCTAATACTTAAACCTATTGTTTCGAAGAATAAATTTGATTTGAATTTCATTCTATACATTCTACACATCAATCTCACCTTCAACTACCAGGATAATAAAATAAATTTAAATTATCTTGCTTTTACTTGATCCAATTTTCAACTCTTAGTTCAGTGATTTTCAACCGGTGGGGAATTCCCCCCTAGTGGGGAATTTGGTCATTAAAACGGGGGAATTGGGAGGACAATGATTAGCAAAAATTTGCCACAAAAACTTTATTGGATACGCTAAAATTTGCGATCCTCGGCAAATATTTCCAAATCTGAAATGTAATGTTCAACCGAACAACTTCGCAATGTTTAAAAGACTTTCGTCAGTGAATGATGATGGAACAGACGAGGAAACAGTACAGAAGACCATAAAAAAACCATGAAACATTTTTTTCCTTAAATCAAAGAACAAATTTGAACATGGTTTGAGTGACTAAAGTTCCGGATCAATTTCAGAACAATCTCATAGATCTACAAATGGTCGATTCTCATCCTAATATGCGGAATAAGCGTCACGAGTGTTGTTGTGAATCCGGATTTCCTACAATGCTGCTGATGGGAACAAAACACCGTAACAGAGTGGATTTCCATGACATGAGGTGTGCTTTTCGACAACGTTCTCAAGAATTACGATTTTGGTGGAAATCGTTCAGGCGCAGGAGCTGACTTGTCAAAATTTATATATAGTAACGTCTCGATTATATCACAAGGCGTTTTAACACGTCTCGTTTTTATCACTCTCGAATTTATCACTGAAAATGTTTCGTTTTTATCACGTTTTTCGAAAAATGAGAAATTATATGAAAAGTGATTATTTATAGAAAAATGTCTTACTGTAGGATTTGTAGCGTTTTGTGGTTCTTTGAAAGCCTGAAAGCATATTATTTTCATAAACTCAGAACTAAAAAACTACGAATAACTCTGAGCAACTTCCTCTTCGATGGTGTGAAATGAGATGGACGGTCTATGCCGTTTCCCAGTTTGAGCCGCGGAAGAGACAGTCGTTGAGTATATCTAATCAATTGTTGAAATTGCTTTTTGGGATCATCGGTAAAACTTTTTTGTAATATATTTATTCTTGTGTAGTGACAACTAAGCTATATAAGCTAATGAAAAAAAAAAGAATCATAAAGCACTATAAGAATAATTAGATATGCTGCTGAAGGTTGAATTGTTTCAATGTTTAAAATAATTGATGGTAGATATTCTATATTTACTTTAAGGGAAAATACAGCAAGCTAGAAACGGCTGTGGTTGTTGATAGTATCTGGGTCGTTTAAATTCAGCGATTCTTGTCTTGATTTTAAAATTTGTGCAATGGATAATTTCAAAGCACAATTTTTTCAATTACTTGAAGACTTATGATTTGACCGTTGACAAGGTATATAATTGCACAATGATATTGACTTATTTTTCAAAATGAGTACCATTGAAAATTTAATCATTCGAAGGAAAAAAGGCGTCGCATGAATCAAAACTGACAAAAACCGGATAATTTTCATTGCTGGTACTCATAAACATCCATTGATGATAAAGTTGATAATTAAAATGCATCGATTTCGAAAAAGTGCCAAAAACAAAATTTTTATAGTGCATCACAGAATCCACTGTAATTCTGCAAATATCGCAGTAAGTTCTAATGTTTACAGGCAAATTTTTAGACTAGCGTATTCCCTAAACATCTGTGAACGTTTCATATTGATACGTTCAGCGGTTTTTTCTAGCTGATTTTTCAAAGTTTTGAGTAAATTAGAGGAGCATTCAATCGCAAATCGCACCGGAAGTATAAAATCATACGCGACTCTCAGAGTGAACGAGTCGTAACTTTTGTTTTCATGCATTTGTAGGTACAAATATTTTAAGGAGCGATGATACTCACACATATTCATACGCATTTCGTGGACAAGAAAAGTACGATTTTAGACTCCCGTGGACAATCGTGGACATTGACTATACTCATCCCCCTGTTGTCCACGTGAACATTATACAATTTTGTCATTTAAAAGTTCAAGGAAATAATTGAATTGGGTTTATATCCTACATTTATTTTTAAGTATTTCATGTTTTTTAATATAAACAAAAACACTAAAAGATGTTCAAAAACTAAACTAGACAGCAGGCACTGATATCTAGTCATCCAATTCTTCTGTCTAAGGTTGCTTTACTCATTGAGAAAAAGGTTAATCCCCGCAAAATGCGGTTCATCTTCACTCTCGATTTTTTATGCACCTTTCTCAACTGCGTCCTTGTTCACATTTCAGTTGAGACTCCACCAATGTATTTTAAAAAAAATCAAAATTCTTATCGACCGATCTGCATTAAGTATCTAGATGACTTCCAAAGTAATTGTGAGACAAAATTATACCATAGAACTTAGTGGGGTCATCCCTTCTTCAGGGTCTGTGAAAGAGGTTGCTGTTCAGTTTCTTCAGTCTTTCCTAAATTACATTTTTTCGTTCGTTGAATATATTGAAAATTTCAGCTATTCATCCCATAAATCCAGTATTTTGGCATAATGATAAGATAATTCTGAAATCATCGCTTTTTATTTGGACAACAATCGCGAGCTAGGCATATATATTTTACACAATCGGAAAACTCCTGTTTTATAAATTTCCATGCCAACCAGATGTTAGCAAAAAAATACTTGCATATTTAAGTGAGGAACATCTGAATCTGAGGGGCATCTGAATGTGCTAAATTTGAAGCTTTAAAACATGCGAACCCATCTAATTCTAACAATATTCAAGCATTTGCTTCTGTTTCAAGACAACATATAAGCAAAGGTCAAAATCAGAAACGGTCAGGTCAGTACTGAATAATTTCTGCCATGTTCGAGAGGCTTTGCTGTATCACTATCAAAGGAACTTAATTTGGATGTAAATCGAAAATTATTGCTCATCGGACTCACTGGAAAAGCAGTTTGAGCAGCACTTCCAGAACTGTAATACGTTTTCTTCCTCATTGGATGTGGTTAGTCTTCTTGATTAGTTACATCTAATCAAGCCGCGTAATTCCTCGGTTTGTGGTACGTTCCTGGAGAATGATTTGAAGCAGTTTTGGTGAGTCATGTCTGAGTCATTGCACAAAGTCGCCTTGAGAGTACTGAAGATGATTATTCCGATTGTTTCTACAATGTAAGTAGTATCTCGAAATTAGGTACAACAGCCGAATCGAGTGAGTTTTTGCCTTATAATAGTCCCATTATATGATTTTAAAATAATGGTTTTGTTGCGGAATAATATTTAAGATTCGGGGTCTGCCGTTAAATTTTGTGGTCAGGTAATTTGGTTTAAATTAGAATGGATAGTCCTCTACTATCTATGGAAATAGCACACTTTATGTAAGTTATTTTTAGAACTCGATTGGCCAGCACTCTCAGACGGATTCATCAGCCCCGTGATAAGACGCCATCATTCCGAGCACCACAATGTCAAGTGGCGAAGAATCCGGTTTTTGATCATCATATAAAAAAGAAAAGACATAATGTGTAAACAAAAAACACTCTCCTACGTCAAAAATTGTTCGTGCTCCTAGGTACATACCCTTTTTTTGTACAAACATTGTCTGTAGGTTGAAGTTTCAAAAGTGTTCGACATTATCACTTATCTTTTACTTCAAAACGTCCAATTGGTTTTCCAGTTCTACCGTAGATAAGGTCTTGTTCCTGCGATCGTTTGATGGGAGCGTTAGGTTTAGCTGAAACTCTGCAATACGGAATTGGTGTATTAACCCTCCTGTACTCGCGTGCAAAATCATAACACGTATACTCGCGCACAGTGTCACAGACCGAAAATTGAACTTCTCTGTAATGTTGCCATTGGGTATTTTTCAGGCTTTATTGGCATTTATTTGAAGGAGAGGGTATGATTGAATGAAAAAACTCCAAAAAATATGTTTTCTTCATCTTTGTTATGTTTTAATAGTCATCTAATTCAGCATTCTCAAAACAGAGTTATTTTTGATACTCCAACACAAATAACGAAATTCGAATTTTTCACTGTTATAAATTAAAAGTAAGCAACTGAATATAATTCATTGAGGTATAAAGAGATATAAAACAAAATAAAAACGTATTAATCGATTGTGGTTTCATTGGAGTAAGAATCAGAACATAGCATAACTGCATGCTCGAAACAAACATGTTTTTTACATTTCATGCAGTTGTTGCGTATTTTTCGGGTCTTTTATCAAAGAGAAGAATGTATAACGACCTTCTATATAATTACCAGATGATAAGTTTGTATATTTCTAATATTGTTTGTCTCTGTATTCTTGGTAAACTAAGAATTAATGCCTTTTTTTTAGATGGGGCATGAAAAATGATATAAAAGGATTTCTATGAACTTCCTTTTCTTTTTCTTGTTTTCTTGTCGATATTGTCCATTATAAAACAATATCCCCGAAACTGTAACTGTTAATAATTAGCATAAGCCACCGATTAGTTTATAGTTTACTGTTTACACTTATTCCACAAGTGAAATTCTTTCACAAGTGTGTATATGTATGATCATTATATTTAGCGAATAACTATACGAAAGTCAAACATTTATATTTTGCTTTTGAATGTATGAATCTAACGACGAATAATTAATATATGGATCCGTTCAATCCAGTTACAAAAAGGACTGGAATCAAATAAGACTAGTCCGGTGATGGTCTTATGCATTATATGCAATAAATATACCACGCCACTAACATTAATTTATACATTTTATTCAACAATATTCTAGTATATGAAAAAGGCACTTGTCCAAAAAAGTTACTCCTATACTCGCGTCGGTGTGTTAGACCGAAAGTGTTAAAAAAGTGGCACACGTCCCCATTGTACCAACACATGCTATACGCTAAACGAGGACGATCGACGAATAACGAAGCTAGAGAGAACCGCAAAGTCGTAGTGTTGATATTTTCTGAGAAATGAACGAATTATTGATTTCTCGGTCTGACAGACCAATGCGCGAGTATAGGAGTGTTGAAAGTGAACTTTCACGATGCATTTTATTAGGTGTATTTTGCGCTCAACACTCTTCTCCTCGCGCATAGATCTGTGAGACCGAAAAATCAATAATTCATTCATTTCTCAGAAAATATCAACACTACGACTTTGCGATTCCCTCCAGCTTCATCATTCGTTATTGTTTAGCATATAGCCTGTGTTGGTACGGTGGGGACGTGTGTCATTTATAACACTTTCGATCTGAGACTCCGACGCTTTTTACTATTTTAGAAAAATGTTCAATGAAATGTATAAATTAATGTTAGTGGTGTGGAATATTTATTGAATATAATGCATAAGATCATTACCGGACTATTCTTATTTGATTTTAGTCCTTTTTGTCACCGGATTGAACCGTGAATCCGTTGTTATATTCATACGTGCAAAAAGAAATACAAATATTTGACTTTCGTGTAGTTATTCGCCGAATACAATGGTCATACATATGCACACTTGTTATAGAAATGCACTAGTGGAAGGATTGTAAACTGCAAACTATAAACTAATCGGTGGCCTATGGTTATTTTTGACAGTTAAAGTTTCGGGGATATTTTTTATAGTATATGGGCTGAACAATATCGACAAGAAAACAAGTCGCAAGAAGTTCCTAAAAATCCTTTTATATCATTTTTATGTGCCCCATCAAAAAACAGGCATTAATTCTTAGTTTACCAAGAACACAGAGACAAAGAATATTAGAAATATGAAAACTTGAAATTCCAAAACCTTTATCATCTGGTAACTATCTAGAAGGTCGTTATGCATTCTTCTTTTCTGAAAAAAGACCCGAAAAAAATGCTACAACTGCATGAAATGTAAGAAATATGTCTGGAGCATGCAGTTATGGTATGTTCTGATTCTCACTCCAATAAAACCACAATTGATTAATACGTTTTTATGTTATTTTCTAGCTCTTTATACTTCCATGAATTATATTCAGTTGTTTACTTTCAATTAAAAGTTTTAGTTTACTTCCAAATTTCATCATAAACTTTGTGCCTGATGTCAATCTTTCAACTGAATGAAAGCATTTATTTACTTTCAAAATTTAATTCGTTTTTGTTAGAAGTATAATCCGTGGATCGTTTCTATTAACAAAAGGCTAAAATATATTTTGTTAGTTGATTAACGAATGATTTGAAAAATCAGACATCACTACATACAACACTCGACATGTTTGTGTACATCGTAATCAGAGAAGAGAAGTGGAACATGAGAGAAAAAAGTGGCAACGATTTGTGGCAAGAAAATGTAAACAGTGAAAAAATTGACAGATGATTTACGCTCTAAAAATTGAACATAATGTTAAGATGCCTCTAAAACGGTGGGAGGCGTCATATATCAGGTGGGAGGTTCGTATATAATGTTATTAATGTTAGCATCATCATGATAAACACGGCGAATGGGATAGAAATTACGAACTGAAAATTGAACAAAATATATATAGACGCTGAAAATGCTGATGACGAATATCATAATCCGTTTTTATCGGTTTATGTATAATGTCGTTAATATTTGCATTTTCAGAATAAACCCATATGTATTGTAATCATAACTTGCTGTGCTATTCATAACAACATTTATGGTCGTATTCCACCAATGATGACAAATGTGTGATTTACGAATGAAGCTTCGCCATAGAAACTGGACATTGAATAAAAAAAAAATTAAAATGTGGTGAGAGCATCAATTGAAATATTTTAAAGCAATCTCATCGAAATAATTTGAATGATACAATAATTATACGACTAGGTAATGTATGTACGCTTAAAAACAACATAAAAATATGATTTCTGAATAAATTTAATTTTTGACGTAGAACTACGTCTTTCATTAAGGGTGCCAAATCAGAAAACAGGTCACGTTTTTATGAAATAAAGTTAACGTTAATAACTATTTTTGCCGCGAACGGATTTTGGCGATTTACATACTAAACGAATCGGAAATTCCATAAGATTTGTTTAATATGCCATACAATAGAATCCTCTGGTTAGTAAATGGTTAAAATTCATGAAAACTTCAAGTGTTTCTATTTTCCCATACATTTGTTCTGTCCATTTGAGTGCTTTCCCGAACAGAGATATCAATAACGAGCAACTTATCGACGACCAACAGAGGGGAAATCGTAGGATTTAAAATCTCCATGAACAAAGGAAAAGAAGAAGAATGAAGGGGAATACTTGCCTAGAGTATAAACAGTGGATCTCGCTGAGGCAAACTTTCATTCGGCATCGGACTGTTGAGTAATCCAGTTCACTTTGCTTTCGCTGCGCTTCGATCTAAGATTGGACCCTACCAGTGGTAATCCAACTTGGAAATCGTCGTTTGATTTTTCTGTTCGTTTTTCGCGTTATTCGTATCGTGTGTTCTTCTTTCCGCGTCATAAATTGGACGCTTCGCGTATTGTGCGATGAGCAAGAAGAAGAGGAAGGCAGGCTCGAGCCCTGCAAAGAACGAACGCATTGCCAGGGGCAATAAAATTTCGAGGTAAGCGTCATCTAATGATGCACGCGGTGTTGGTGCAGTGAAAAACGCTCGCACTGAACCGAGCCTTCGCAAATGTGACACCGCACCGAACAACAGCGAAGTAGGCGATTTCGGCGCGTCGGTCGAAAATGTAAACGCCCAGGCAGCAACCAAAATCAAGCTCCCCCCGGTGGTGAAGGCGGTCGCTCTTGACAAACTCATCAGCGAATTCGCATCGATGGGAGTTACAGCAGAGTACAAGCTGTGTGGCAGTCTTTTTCCAAACAGTTAACATTATTTATTTTCCGTCTTCATAAGGGCTTCGTTGGTGCCTTTGAGAATGCATCAATGCATTAAACTGACGTTATGGCGAAGCAGACGTTAAGGTTGTGCACCAAAAAATTATTTGGGAATACCAAGCATCTTGAATGTCTTACTGGAATGTTATAAGTTATTTGGGTTCGCGTGCCAGTCGCAAAACTGCATTCAACTAGGATTGCATTTGCTCTAATATTGATCATAATGAAGCATTGCTACTATTTTCGAGGTTGTTATTAACAAAAAGAGTTTATTTCTCTTGTTTAGTCATCAAGAAAGTAAATGTTCTGGAATTTTGTATGTGATTATGTTTTGCTTGCCAGTAGCAAAACTTCCTCTACTAAGGGGTACAGCTGCGCTTCTCTCGAGCATGAGAAAGTAATGCAACTCTTTTCGATGCCAGTAATATTAACAGAAGCGACATACGATTGTACATGAAATAAATTGCGACATACGATTGTTTTGCGAGGGCAAGAATGAATCATCAATCAATTATCGTCAACTGATTCTACAATGAAAAAATCATTTCAGAGATTATTCTACTAAGCAGTTGTTTCTAAAATTTCACAGCATTATAGAATATTATCCGAAGGTATAAACAAGCGACTTTTATAAAATAACAGCGTAGTTCTACGTCAACAATGCGGTCGTATCTTGGACACAACCTCTTATAATTTTTTTTTTTAGTTTCGAACAAACCCCGTAAAAAGCCATTTTTATTTTTTTAAATACCCTCTGTTGGTATTGTATCTAGAATTCACAAGGTAATGAAACGTTAATATCAATTAGTTTCTAGTAATCATATTTTTAGTTGGCGGGTAAATTAACACCAAACTATATTTTTTTAGTGTTAGATATATTCCATGCCAAACCGATACATTGATTCTCAGATAAATTGGTAGTTTTGTTCCTTATCGTAAAATATTAAATCCTTTTCCATTCTAGGGTGCTTCGAAAAATCTAGTTTTCCCGCTATTTTTCCAAAAATTTTTTTTTAAATTCATATCTTTTGAACTACTAATCCGATTCAGATGATCGACATATCAAATTGACCAGTTAACTAGTCTTTTTTTTTTTAAATTTTACACTTGCAAATAAATTAATTTGGTTTTCTTAATTATTGATCGTATTTGTTCTTTATAGTTCTCATTATCCAATGGCGCTTTATTTATTTATATTTTTTTCTCGCAAGCTGAAGATTTTTAAGATAACGAATTCAAAAATGTGTTCTTCTTCGTTTTTAAATTATGATTTTTCAAATTTAACCGGTGGTTCAAAAAATTCATTTTCCACATATTAGTTTTGAAAAAGCATAGCTCAAGAACGAAAAAGAACACATCTCTGATTTTTTAATGTGTTAAGTAAAAAATCCTCAGATTTCAAGAATAAATATGAAAAATATAGCGCCCTTGGTCCCGAAACCATGTGAACTATAAAAAAAACAGATACAATTATTAATCACGAAAACACAATACATTTTTTTCGCAAGTGCAATATTTTTCCAAAAGATTCTAGCTGATTGGCTTTAGTTTGATATATCGGTCATCTCGGTTAACATTATTACTCAAAAAAGAAAAAAGGATACATCTGATTTGAGTCAAAAATGTAAATGTGTAAAAAATCCTCAGTTTTCAAGAAAAAATATAGAAAATTAGAGCACCGTTGGTCCCGAAACCATGTAAACTATAAAAATGGATACAATTAATAATTACAGAAACAAAATTGAAATTCGTTGCAAGTTTGATATTTTTCAAAAAAGACTAGCTAATTAACTTCAATTTGATGTGTTGTTCATCTGAATCGGCTTAGTGGTTCAAAAGATATGAGTTTTTGATAAAAGTCATGTTTTGGAAAAGTGAAAAAAAAATCGAATCACCCAAAAAAATAATACAGGTTCAATGTTTCACCATAACGAAAACAAGCTACCAATTTTCACGAAAATCTGAAAACCACTTTATCGGTTTGGCATGGAATGGCAATAGTTCACAAATTTCAAAGTTCGCGTTTTTCTTGTTGTTTTTCATGTCTTTTAGTGCGGCCATGATAAAAATTAGGATTACAGCATTTGGATTAATGCTAGAAAATATAAATATCATTAACTTCCTTGAATGTTGGATGATATAATATATACAATCGAAGACTCTTTTTGTCGTTTATGAGTTTGGTTTTTTAAGTTACTACTAGGCATGTTTGCGGATTAATAGAAATATATGATATGTTGATTCTTGAAATAAGTTTGAACGGAAACGACTTTTGTGTACAGCGCATGCCACTGGGGCCTTTTGCTGATTACGTAAGTAAGATTTCTTCCAAAACGTCATAGTTTTTTAACTATTGAGTCGAATTCAAAAATCGACATATCTAATGAAATCTTATTCTTATATGAATCAACTTCAATCGGTCATTAAAAACAAACTCAGAAATTAAATACTACAGAAAAACTTTAATTATAAAGCTTAGAAAATTTTCCACAATTCGCTCTTTCACACCAAATTTCTATCTTGTCGCAATTTTAAACCTCTCAAATTGAATTGTCAAAATGATAGGTCAAAGAACGAAAAGCTGGAAAAATTAACAAATAAGGGGGGGTAATCATGGATTTTTAATAACCATCTCAAAAAAATATTTAAAAAAACATTCCTTTTTAATTTTTCTTTCAAATTTTGATAAAATTGCACTGAATAGTTAAAGCAGGGCAATAATAATATTTGAATAAACTTATGTAAATATAAACATGTTTATATAAACCTTCCCATCTCAACATTCTTCATTAAAGAGCTTGCGTCAAGACAGCTAGAAATCCATACACTCTCAAATCAAGTGTGCCTGAAAAATATATATTCTTCACGTAAACAAGCGATGAAAATTTGGACACTTTTTAGTGAGTAAATTGTATGGAGTTCCACTGCTGTGTCGTAATGATCGTAATAATCAGGGAAATGTCAAATCCAATCAAAACAAAATACTACAGTTTACGTTTCTTCAGGTGAAGACCATACGATGAGTGCATGAAATATTCCCAAAATGCTGCGTTTGCGACCAGTCGTCTACGGTACTTGTTGGAGATCGTTTTCCTCCGCGCTGTACGTCACTGGAGACAAAGCGAAGGAACAGTATGCGCCTCTGGTTCCCTTCCTGGACATCCGCTCGAAGCTATCGGATCTCGAGCGCTTGCAGGAAAATCTACGACTTCGCCGGTATCGGCTTGATTTCGACCAGATGAAGCAACAGTGGGAACTATACAGGTCGATTGAACTGCGCAAGAAAAATATCGAAGCGAGAAGGGTTGAGCTGCGGGAGCAGATTGCACAGGCGGAAAGTGAGGATGAGAGGAAGCGGCTCAAACTACAGGCTGTTCTCGCTAAGGATGATCTGAAAAGTTTGAGGGAGAGTAGCTATTCGATAGCGGACGCATTTGTGACGCAAAACTTCCTGGCCATTCCAAACGAGTTACACGAAAGAACACCTGCAGAGGAGAGGCAAGTGTTGTTCGAGGAGAGCATCAAAAATGCTAGGAAGCTGCAACCTGTTGGGGAAGAGTGTCTAGAACCGTATGATTCCACTTGCTCCTATATGACTGGGGATGCCGCTTTGATGGATTTGTTTCTTCCGATCGATTTCGTGAACATTTTCCAGGAAGCCGGATTTGTTCTATTCTCCAATCCAGATTTTGTGAGAAGTGTGCTGGTGGAAGCTGCAATGGTAGATCCCAAGGCTTTACATTTGGTAAACGAGGAAGTCGACCTAGATCATAAACTTAATTTACTGCACCTATGCGGGGGAGGATCTATGCTTAGTTTTTTAGGGTACCTGGCTAAACTGTCGGTCTTCCCAACGGCATTGCCTCTGCGGCTTGTAGCTAATGGGAAGCAATATTTTCAGGATAGGATCCAAACTAACGCAGTGCAGATGCTTGCTGTGACTGCCGACCAAACGGAAGCCGTCGATATTTTTGATGAAACGATTGAATTGTACAAAAAATGCTATACCCGGTTTGGGATCAGCTACAGATTGATGAAAGTTCCAGCTCACGAGCTGAACCCTGCGGAGGCAATGCGTGTCGATGTGGAAATGTTCAATCCGAAGGTAAATCGGTTCATAAAAATAGGGGACGTCTGCTATTATTCAAACTTTCTGAGCAAAAGAATAGCTTTCAACTATCACGAAGGGAAGATCCAAAATTTTCCTCATCTAATATCAGGGACTGTGCAAGCAACAGTTGATTTGATCAGAGTCCTTCTGCAACATGGCATTCGATTGAAAGACTTGTCCTTTTTAGAAGATGTTCAATAAAACAAGAGTTGTAAAAATATATTAACTTTCTTTATTTCTAACATTGTAACAATTCTTTAAAGATCTTCGAGATTTTATATTACACATTCAGAATAGTTTGACTGGCCACCGGCTTAGCTGATTGAACGTCGAACCGGTAGTTCCAATGTTTGAGGCGATGTACCAGGAAGACCTTCCGATTTCCACGTCTGGATAACGTTGCTTGTGGTCAGCACGATTAGATGTTGGTTCTTCGAGTATAGCAAACTAAAAAAAAAGAATAGTATTTTAAATGAGGCTCAGCATGTAAGAAACCCACATGAATTACCATCTGATGCCGCATTCATCGTAAGGATTCATTGTTATCTCCCGGACGAGTGCTAGATTCCAGCTACTATACAGTCTTATCGTGCCAGTGTCGAGACCAACAGCAATACAGTTCACTCCACAGCCTTCCTTTACCGAAGTGTAACACATAGACATCACTGCACTCTCTAGGAAAACATGTTCCACATATTTCGCGTTAACCGTGTGCAGTCGCAACTGGTCCCGACTAGACCCCATCATAATGTTCACATAATCTACGTTGTAATTTTCCGTCACCTCGAAACTATCGTCATCTACCAGGATCGACGATTCGTCCGAACGGTTCAGGAAAGATTTCGACTCCTGACTAGAATGAATCGTAACGATATCACCCAGCGTCGGACTGATACACACAAGACTGATTTTTGAGTGTATCACATTCACTGGCTTGGGAATCTCCCTCACATAACTCAAGCTGTTGGAGTCCCAAATTGTTGCAATGCCATCCATACTGACACTAACCACTATTTTAAATTCGGGACACATAGCGATAGCCGTAATCTCCGCCTGATGTTTCATCAAGGCAACTGGGAAGCTCCATTTGATTGGTGCCACTCCCAAACTCCCGAACGAGTGCTCACCAATGTCGTCCCCTTCTAGTTTTTTCCTCAAGGTTGCACTCTTGCGATCGATCCACCGTCGGAATGAACTCGATCGGGTTCGTGTGACCGTTGACTGTATGTTTTGGTTGAAAAAAGAAGCTTTCCTCACCTGTCGTTGTTGAAACACCACAATTCGGCCGCTCCGATGACCGAACCAAATGTCGGGACAACTTGGATCACACCCGCAAGCCGTAATGGGATCAATGTTAGTGTTGTACACCAATTCGTTCGATTTGGTGTCATTATCTTGGATCGATCGAACCCGGATCACCCCATCCAGTTGACCCCAATCCACCACAAAATGCCCCTTCGAAGGTAGTCCTCGGAAAATGCTGGTTCGGGGTGGCAATCCAACGATTTTGTTAGAATCTGTTTGAACCAATGACGCGAGATTTTTCGGTGATGTTCGCATGTCTACAATCTTCGGGCTAGGAAGCACGGGAGTGCCACTATATAGCCCCCACTTCAATCCCACAACGTTTTCCACCACTTCCGGACCGTTCACACCCAGCGGATTGATACTGGCCTGGGGATGTGGCGTGTCGAACAGTTGTCTAGGCATTTGGCCGTATGTTTTAATCATTGTTTCGAGCGCTAGTTTCTCGACCGGGTCTTCGATATTGGATGCACTGAAAGTGGCATACGTTGCCGGATGGAACACATTGATAGCTTCTACCGCAGCTGGGCCCGTTTGTTTGTAGCCGAAAATTAGGTCAATCCAATGGGACAGTCGTTTCCGCACGTAATCCGATTCTAGCGCTTGGCGATGAATAAGCACAAACATTCGCGCAGATTGATGGCACCAAACGGGCAGTTCAACGTGATTGACGGGTTCCCCCGATTGTCGAACTCCAAAGTCGAAACACTCCAAGTTTTCCAGAAACTCCGGCAGACAGAAGAACTCCGGAATTAGCTCCTTGACATCGGTTGGCGAGTCTCGGCTGGCTAAATTCCACGTTGTGAACAACGAATGAAACGTTCGATCGGGGATGTCGAAACTGTTGTCTTGATAGTGGAGAAAAAGTGACGTGAAGGGGAGCATCCGAACTAGAAAGTGCAGCACCGTGCCTGAGTTGGAGTAATGAGAGCTATAGTGATATGGTTGAATCCTGACATTGCTTATCGATTCGTACTCCGCTTGTTTGAGATAATTGTAATTGTTGATGTAATGCGTCTCCAGCTCACTGTGCTGAACCGCTATTGGTTTTTCTAAATTACGGAAAGATTTCTCCGCCAACAGGTCAAGTTCCCGACCTTCGTAATCTGCCAAAATCCATGGGAACACAGGGTACTGCATCAGATCATGATAAGTTCGTCCAGAGATTTGATTCAGATGCATCAAATATTCCCAATTACTCAACGCACCATCTCTCCACAACTGCGTTTGCGTTTCCAGCTCTTGTCGACCCTCACGTTGAACCAAATCCTGAAAGAATCCTGCGAATATCTCACGCTCTACCTGACGATCGAACACCAGGAATAGCGATTTGCTAGTCTTGAAGAAAATTTCCACCGCCGTTTCCTGATGCTGGAATCGTTTGGTCCAAATTTTTGAAATACTGTCCAAATCGTAGATATCTAGTTCGCCCGTGCTGGGACTCAACACGAGTTCCGTACTGGTCAGGATACACTCACTATCCAGCTCATGTTTGGGTGAAATCTGCTTCACACTCGAAGTGTACAGCACTTGATTCTCCATGGAAAATTCCTGACTGCGATTCTTTGGCATCAGATACGCTAACAATTGTTCACGGTTCCCTCTTCCTTCGCTGGGGCAGATCTCCCTCTGCAAAAACCGCCGATTCACCGTCATATGACATCTCCGCATTCGCTTCTGTGCCAAATCGGAACCATACGTATCATCCAGCTCCCAAGAGCTCGGATAGAGATTCGGGTTGTACCAGGGCGCATCCTCGTGGGTCATCTGATCGATAATTTGTCTCCACTGGTTGAAGAATTTGAAGTCACTGTCCTTCTTCAGCAGAATGATCAATTCCTTGCGCAGTTTGTTCTGATTTTCGACAATTTTCCTCGTGATATCCATCGCAGTGACCGTGCAGGTGTAAATCCGTTTCTCCTGTTTGCTGATCGATTTCAAAATAATTTGCTCCTGGTCGTTCAAGTTCACCATCCGCAAGTAGTCGAACTCTTCCAGCGTTTGAGTCAGCGTCCAGGTGCTATTTTGAGATCCCTCGATTGCCTGACAGAACGCGGTAGCAAAACCGAAATCCTCCGAGCTCATGTCTTTTTTGTTCATCAGCAGTATACTCTGCGTGAATACCTTCAGCATTCGAACGTCGCATATCAGCGACAGATAGTTTCCACCGTCCAGATACTGACCAAGTTGTTTGATCGTGTACAATTTCAGTCCGATTGGCCGCTTCGGAAGTAGACACCACAAAATTATATTACCCCCACGTGGATTCCCGTTGAGGGTTCGTTTCATGAGACTCTTGATGAGCAATATTTCCGCGTCGGAAATCTTGTGATCCGCACCACAACTGGTGATCAGCTGCACGGCTTTGTCGTGGATTTGGTTGTAGCGAATTTTCACCTCAGTCTTCGGTATGGTGCACTCGGGAAGGTCCACCGTAAATGCTTAGAAATAGAAGAAAACGGGTTTATTAGGCGATAAATTTCCATAATACATTTGACTAATTCCAAATGAAATCGTCCTAAAAATGCCGGTTTTAAAAAAATGTATTTTTGATTCGAATGAATGTTTCTATTCCGTTTGGGTTGAAGGGATATGAGTTTTCCACAGCAATTGGGAATTTTTTTGACGCAAACGTAACTTTTGAGAAGGTGGTATCGATTTTAGTAAGAGAAATCAGTGATAATTTATATCCCAAAAACTATGAGTCGTACCAAAAAAGTGTCTTAAAAACAGTTAAAGAGTATTGATGTTTAAACGTGATAAAAAAAATATACTGAGAAAAAATAAGTATTTTTTTTTATTTACCAAAAAGCTTTAATTTCCAGTATTTGAAATACATATTTTTATTATTTTTTTTTACATAAAATAGAAGTCATGTAGAAAATTTAAAAAATCAGTCCAAGATGGTAAAACTATTTTTGACGAACTTTGTGGAACATCGATTTTTTATGAATTTTCGAAACATAAAATTTTTGTATGTTAATATTCAATTTTAGCCACCAATTATGAATACTCATGTGATTTGAAACGAAAAAGCTCATTATCAATCTCCTTCTACATGCAGCCGTTCTCGAGATATTTAAAAAAATATTTCTAATTTATTGTCTTTTTTATAGTACATAGGCCCTTTTAATATGTTTGTCGTGTAATACCGTTATGTTCATGAAATTTATGAATTTGCTTATGATTTCCAACAACTTTTCCAAACACATAATTGTGGTAAAGAAATATGTTTAGGAGTTACGTTGAAGACATGTGGCTAAAGGGAGTATTCTATTCTAGAAATTTGAGAAAAATCAAATGCTTTTTCTTCATATTTCTAAAGTTTAGGCGTTCAAGAATATGCCCTAGAAAGTACATTTCGAAAATCAAATTGTTTACCGAATTATAACGATTTTAGTGATGCGGTATCTAATCTACTACGGCCATCAGGGTTACCATATCTACAGAATAATCTGATATTTATATCAGTAAACAGCTAGTGCTATCGGTCTGTCTTTATTTTGATCACCTGTATACCGTGTTGTTTTGTACAATGATTGATAATGAAAATCAACGTGTCTGTTTCGTTTGCGAAAAACCCGAGGATAACCCATCCAACATTATTGAGTGTGTGAATTGTTGCAGAAGTGTACACTTTCGTTGCAAAAAACTTTTCGGTAATGCTGTGGCCAAGGTGAAAAAGAAACCGTTTTTTCTGTTCGTTTGAGTGTACCGAGACTTTTTCAAGTTCACACAGCCGTGGAACTGCTCCTAGCAATGAGGCTATTATGAAGGAGCTACAGTTGCTAAATCGTTCGATTCAGGAGTCGATGCAAGTTCGCAACGCATTTGAAAAAATTCGTATGGATCTCTCGATGCTGGTTACTACTACCAAGAACATTGAAGAGTCTCAGGAGTTCCTCGCAAATCGGTTTGATGACATGCAAGCGGACATGAAAACATTCAGGGTCGACATGGAGAAATTAAAATCGGGAAATTCTCGAATGCAAGAGGAAATTGACGAATGGAAGGAGAAACATCAAGTAATAACTGAGAAAATAGATCGCCTCGAAGTGAAATTAGACAAGACACAGCGGACAACTTTATCAAGAAATGCAGTGGTGTTGGGTTTGCCTATCGTTAAAAATGAGAACACAGCACACCTCGTTAGTAAGGTTGGCATGGCAATAGGTTTCCCAAACAATACTGATTCGATTGTAACTGCTCGTAGACTGGGCCTGAAAGGTACTGGAAATCAATATGCCCCGGTTCTCGTTTCGTTCAGCAATCAAAGCTGGAAGGAGAGGTTCTTTGACTGCAAACGGTCCCATGGACCTCTGCCAGTGTCGGCAGTATTTGAAGGATTTGCGGAAGGTACGAACACGATCGTTGTGCGTGTTGAACTTACAACACTTGGACGAACGCTGTTACAGGAGGCTAAGGAGCTGCAAGCTGTTTTCGATATAAAGTATGTCTGGCCAGGCAGGAACGGTAGGATACTGATGAGGAAGCACGATGGGGCAAAAGTGGAAGAAATCCAAAGTAAGCGCCAACTACACTCGATGAAGGAAACACTGCGGAGACGCACACGTGTTGGTGCGAGTACAAGTTCTTCTTCGCCAGTTTTAGAGCCATCGCCGAAAAGAAAGAATGTTGGCAGAGAATAAACGTTGAGTTAGCATTTATTTCTATTACTTTTCGCTATCATGTATCCTGAGACTACCAAAAATAATAATTTCTATTTTGATACTATCGATCAACTCAATAAAAATATTACTAAAATTGCGACTCGCTTTCCTCTCAAAATCCTACAAATCAACATAAGAGGAATGAATAACCCGAACAAATTTGACAGCATAAAGGAGTTTTTGAATAGATATGTTGGAGTGATTGCTGTCTTGGTAGTAGGAGAGACTTGGGTGCAAAGTGAACGTACGAATCTTTTCAAGATAAATGGTTACAAGTCATTTTTTTCCTGTCGTCCTGAATGTTCTGGAGGTGGATTGGCAGTTTACGTTCGGGAAGCTATCGTGTTTGATGAGCTGGGAAATGTACATGCGAATGGTTTCCATCACGTGCACCTGCGGCTAGATGCAAGTGGAACCCCGTTTCATATCCATGCTATTTATAGACCTCCTTCGTTTGATTCATCAGTTTTCTTCAGGAATCTGGAGTCTTTGCTATCAGCTTCAAAAGCCAATCAGTTTCATGTTATTGTTGGAGATATTAACATCCCGACTAATCAAATTGAGAGTTGTATTACAAGTGAATATGTCAACTTGTTGAAATGCTACAATTTTTCAGTAACAAACACTTATCCAACACGACCAGCCAGCAACAATGTTCTGGATCATGTAGTTTGTTCCGAAACAATGCTGAATAACATAGTGAATGAAACTATATTCAACGATTGTAGTGACCACAACTTTGTTCTATCCACCTTCAATGTGCACAAGGATGTAACATGTCGGACGCTTAGTAAAACCATCACCAATTACCGCAGGTTAATAGAAGCTTTTAAGGCAGCGACAGTGTGTATGCCTAAAGGAACCGCTTTTGAACGCTTGGTATATGTGTTAGATTTGTATAACCGATTAAAGGAGAAGTTTTCGAGGTCAGTTCAGGTGAGAGCAAGAATCAAAGGTCACTGTCCCTGGACGTCCTTTGATCTTTGGAAATGGTTACGGATGAAAGATAATATTCTTCAGAGGCATAAAAAATTTCCTCATGACGGTGATATAAAAAACCTGTTACAGTACGTCTCCCGGCGAGTACAACAAATAAAAAATCAGTTTAAAAGGGACTACTATGATAACCTGTTCCGGAACGCCGATCAGAAAAGTATATGGAATAACTTGAACGAAATACTCGGACTAAAAGATCGGGATTATTCAGTAAAGATCGACGTGGATGGACAGTTAACTTCACATGGCCCGGCCGTTGCCAATCGGTTCAATGAGTTTTTCAGTTCCATTGGACCCCAGCTTGCCTGTTCAATTTCTAGTAGTCGGAATATCAATAAATTTGGAACGCTGAATCCCTTGCCTAACTCTATCTATTTGGCGCCAACTACAGATCAAGAGGTTATTTTGAGAATAAGATATCTTAATTCCAGCAAAATGTTTTCTAAACTATTACGGGACGTTTTCAATGAAAGCATTTCGACTGGTATCTACCCCGATTGTCTAAAGATGGCTTGAGTAATTCCCGTGCATAAGTCTGGGAGCAAAACGGATATCAACAATTACAGACCAACATCAATTTTATCCGTTCTAAGTAAAATACTAGAGCAACTTCTGGTATCAAGATTTACCAGCTTTTTCAACCAGAATAATGTTTTGTATAGCCATCAGTATGGATTTCGAGCCGGATCCAGTACTCTAACTGCTTTGTGTGAACTGACTGATGACATCTACAAGGCAATGGATTCACGTAAAATTATGGGAGTTTTGTTTTTGGATCTTAAAAAAGCCTTCGACACTTCACCTTTTATCTTTCTGTTTGAACATACAAAACAAAGCTCTTTACTTCTAAACAGTGCCGCAATACATGGAGTTTTCCATTAATCCTTTTCCCGAGCACGGATGACAAGACATAAACATTCGTTTAGAAAAAGTGTGAACTGCTACATTGTTGCATAAATTATAATATTAGTATACTTCTTTACTGTGGTGGCTGAGAGCAGACAAATGACCGCAAAGAGTTAATACAGATTTTCTGAGAAAAAACACAGATAAAAAGATTTTTTGAGACCAGAAACACAGATTTTATTATGGCAAACCTGACGGCAATAACAAATAACTTCAAACGCGTTTTCTTCGAACTAGTTTTTTCAAACTGGCGTACACGATATGGATACAATCTGTATACATTTTTCTATCGCATGAATTAAAGAAAATTAGAAAACTTCAATTCCACTATTTTAAAAAAATCGGAAAACGCAAAAGAAACAGCCCTTTTTTTCAAATGGCCGCCATTTTGTCAAAAAGAATGTTTTTGACTTTTCCGAGATACATGCGATAGATACTGATTCAGAATCTGTTCGATTTTGTTGTTTCAGATAACCGGAATCGTGTACGTCATGGCACAACTTTTTTTGACCCTCTCACTTCATCAGCTCTCAACTATTCTAGTTTTTTTTCCGTTCAATTTTTGTTTTATTGTTAAAAGATAGATGAACAAATAATGATATAATAGGTAGTAAAAATATTCTTTGTTTTATTTTTGAAAGCTCGAAAACCGTCCGAAATCCGTGCCTTTACACTAGAATACCCCCTTAATACAAAACGTAGCGATATTGAGCTTGAGCTTGAGCTTGGGTAGACTGTACAATTCGTAGTTGCTCTCCGTGATTGACCTGAACCAACCAAATTGCACAAAGAACCCACAGAATGACGCTTGGGACTAGCAAATCATTCTCGTTGTGCGATTTTCGGTGGTTCGAGCTTTAAATGGTCAATAACGACGCCGGCCACGTCCTTACAGTCACCAGGGGAAGGAAGGAATGTTAGTATGATATTCGCCGCCCGAAGGCCAGAAGGGTCGCGTTTATCATGGAAGGGATAGTTAGTGGGAATGGTTAGGAATAATCAGGATTCACTGTGGTAAGTGATGTGATTCTAAAAACGTAAACTCTCAACTATACGGCGAAATGAGATTTGAAGAAAATATACATTCTTATCGGACCGGTCATGCATTTCGTTATCCATCGTGCGTAGTACATAGATATTTTTCCTGACCTGAAAAGGCCACAAAAAACTCCTCCTCTCGTTCTATATATTTTTATTCACTCGCGGAGACCAAGGTTATTTTGGCAACCTGAGAAGGTCGCAAAGAAGCGCTTGTTTCTTTGTTATTATGTTTCAACATATTTTCTAATAACGACGGTAAAGTTTATCTTTGAGCAACATGGGAAGGTTGCCGAGAAACTCCTGCAAAATTCAGTTAACCGACGAAATATTATTCAACCTGAGAAGGTCAACCAGAAAATCCCCCTGAAATTACTCGAATCTACAATATATTTAGTAATTCATTACTCGTATCATGTTTTAAAATTATTTTAACGCAGTGGCTGAGATTATCTCTGGTCAACCTGAAAAGGTCACCGATGAAACTTTTTACAGGGCAGCCAAAAAAAATTCTATTTCCGGAAAAACGAGAACACGTATATGTTAGTTACATTTTATCACGCGACGGCTGATTCAAGCCTAAATTTAAAA
The DNA here is from genome assembly GCF_029784135.1 of Toxorhynchites rutilus septentrionalis. Taxonomy (NCBI): domain Eukaryota; kingdom Metazoa; phylum Arthropoda; class Insecta; order Diptera; family Culicidae; genus Toxorhynchites; species Toxorhynchites rutilus. Next base: position 4,064,316 of record NC_073744.1, read on the forward strand.
TCTGGAAATGAAAATGTGAAATGTAATCTGAAATATCTTTAAATGTAATGTAAATATATATAAATGTAATGTGAATAGCTGAAATTAGAAATAAAACATTTTTAAAATCGGAACTGCCACTCATCACCGGAATTCGAGTCCAAAAATTCCAAGCATCATCTAGAATCCTTTTCTGCATGCAGATTCCATCTCTGAGTGGATTGCTGTATTGAGTTCCGTACCATGTGAAAAACCACGCTAGCAGTAACAAGATTATAACTAAAGGGAAGAAATAATAATATACACAAATATACCCATCCCCACATCAAATGTCCCAAGAAACATGTTAAGGAGTATCAAAATAGAATGGACTTATCTCTGACCATATTTGCATCACTACTGACTACAAACAATAAATAATGCGCGTACCCTAGCTTCATGCTGCATACGCTCAATTTGTGTTGGTTGGGATAGGGTTGCCAAGGCCCTGTTTTGCTCCAATGATACACGCACACAATCAAATAGCTTTCCTTTGGTATCAGCATGCAGTGTGCAGTGTTCGACACGGCGAAAAGTAAACACGAAATACACTAAACACAATACACCCCTTCCTCTAGTTTCCGACCGAGTTAAATTTACACACGCGACGAACTGGTGACCAAATTTGTTTACAATGCGCGGGAATACACCCAGGTTTTTTTTACGCGGGGGATACGTACCTCGTAAAATAAAACCGCGTTAATTGGAAAATCCGCGTAAAAAAACCGCGTTAATTGGAAAATCCGCGTAAAAAAAAACCGCGTTAATTCGAAAATCCGCGTAAAAAAAACGTGTTAATTGGAAAATCCGCGTTAATTGGAAACTCCCCGTAAAGAAAAAAAGGTCACATAAAAATCCTCTTGAGAATCGTGATGGGGTGCGGCATACGCTCTGAGGGAGCTTGAAAGGGAGAGATATGAACTGAGAGAGAGAAGTGATGTTGCTCAGGTTTACGCGCAAAAATCGCGCTTATTTCATTCCTAAATGGGATTGATGCTATGCATGAATTTCATTGTGTGTGGCTCTCGACGAGCGGACTTAAATACATGTACATGAATCTTTCTTCCCCCAGCCGTTATGTGGGGTTGGATGAAACTTCGTTGCACACGAAGGTCGTACGGAGGATTTCTGCTTCGCAGTGGTGTGCTCATCAACCCATTCTTGCACAAGCTTTATGCTATCTCGAGATACTTCTTCTTGCACTTGCAGATTCATCAGCTAGCGACCCAGCTTGTATTTCTCCTGGAAATGCTTTCTCTGCAGCGCTAATTGCCTCTGTTCCAACTCTAACTGCTTCTGGTCTAATTCTTTCTGTTCTGTCAGGCATTTGCGTTGCAAAATCATAGGCGGTGGTGAACAACGCGGGCAAATTGAATCTGTGTTCGCTACAGATGCATCGAACCTGGCACATAGGTGCGGCACTAATATCCGTCAATAGCACTAAGTTCCGTCATATGGTCTCAGGAAGCATGAGGGACAGATTTGATATTGCTCAGTGACGCGGTGACCGCGTTAAAAAAACCGCGTTAATTGGAAAATCCCCGTAAAAAAACCGCGTTAATTGGAAAATCCGCGTAAAAAAAACCGCGTAAAAAAACCTCGTAAAAAAAACCGCGTAAAAAAAACCTGGGTGTATACGAAAGCAACTGCGCAGTTGTATTTGGTGATAGCCTCACTACGCAAATAAAATGCGATTGCTGCCGAATGCAAGCTTCGGGAAATTGTATGCAAAACACACACACAACACTAACAAACTCGACTGAGCTTCGCGACATGTATGAACATGTTGAATAAAATATGCGGCTCCAATAATCACATCAACAGCGTTTCAAAACATCGGAAATATCACTTTTTACACTTTCCTACGAGATTGGAAAATCATCACATATCTCATGACAACCGAATGCCTTCAGTAAAAACCTGTACCGAACGTATAGCGGATTGAGCTATAACATTTTGGGACACATAAGACGACGACGAACGATGCAAATAAAACCCAACGCGGAGCAAAAATAATAACGTCCGTACCCGATGACTGCCGGAGTGAAACTCCTTAATACAAAACGTAGCGATATTAAAAAAAAAATCATCGCAATACAAACTTTTAACATATGATTCGAGTTACACAATCAAAACAAAGTTTTTAAAGTAGAATTGAAATCCCAACAACACAAATACACCTCGTTGATTCAACCGGATGCTATGAATACAAAAATATTTAACTTGTTACGTTACGCCTAGATTGTACCTGAAGTCAGGTATCTTCAAGGGACCTCTGTATATTTATATAAAGATACTCAAATTCAAACATCGTTCATCAGTCGAAAAATCTTCCTCATAGAGTGAATAACAGCATACCACAATGGACTGCAACAAAATTTTCTCGTTTTGTAGACCGTTTCCGAAAACGATAAGAAATGTTCTGCTGAAAAAGGTTTTTTCCGTGTCAGTGATTGAGAAACTCAAGTTAATAATAAAAGTAATAATAAAAACGTTTTTTTAATTGTCAAAAAATTATATGAATAGCCTTTACAATTTCCAACAAGTCATTCATACATCGGAAGATGGGCACTTTTACAGGGAGAAAGTTTTTCTAATAACAACTTTTTCATGTTTTCTTTGAAAAAAAATCACATACACCATCACCGGCAACTTTGACGGCAAAATAAGTCCGAGAGAATAGTTGACGGGACGGTGACGGTGACGCTGCACATGGAGCGCACTTAAATCTTTCTAAGACACTATTTCGGTACGACTCATAGTTTTTGAGAGATAAATTATCAAAGATTTCTCTCACTAAAATCAATACGCCCTTCTCAAAACTTACACTTGAGTCAAAAAATTCTCAAATGCTGTGGACATTTCGCTAATTGGACAGACCTGTAATGCGACACGTTTAATTGGATATTTTCACCTCTAATTGGACATTTTTGTAAATATCGAGTCCAAACTATGGCCCACATTGAAAGTTGCTACCAGACGACACCGTACCACTCTAATCGTCAATGTCCAATTACAGATCAAAATCGCCTCCAATGCGACACTGAGTGGTGCCTCGGCATGTCGCATTAAATATAAATTACTGTACAAACTTTCATTCGAATCAAAAGTACTCATGTTTTGTCATTTGTCGATTTCATTTGGAATTGCTCATTTCTGAGGATTTACATACAGTTATTCCGGTGGCCGATGATTGATTCTGTCGGGTGGTATATGAAAAACCGAAGCAAATTTTGGAAGAGAAGCGCGTGTATGTCACGGATCCCATTTGTTACCTTTGGGTTTTTATGTTTCTCGGCTAGCGTTAAACCATTGATCAAATCCCAGAAAGACTGCAGACAAAACTGAGGATGAAGAAATTGTTAACACATTATCGTACCGCAATAAACTCACATTTACAAAAATGGTTGAAGCCAGTGCTCTGTGGGAAAAATTGGTAATAAACTCGAGGAAACTGTCCGGATTGCTGGTTTGTTCACAATCACCCTTCTCGTGCATTTTGATAGCCGTTTTCACCACCGTCCAAATCAGTCCATTGTCCACCATATAGTGCGCAGCTTTGGGTTGTTTCGTGCAAATGTTGTCGATCAAATTCAACACCACTTGGAACAGTCTTGGATCCACGCACGATTGTGGTAGAATCGCCTGCAACACATTCAATCCACTCTCCTGCACGACATCGAACTGATAGTCGGAAACGAGCGATTCCAAGCCAAGCGCTGCACTGCTTTTCGTAACCCAACGCAGACAACAGTTTAACAAATCCACGTTCACACTGTGCGAACCAATCTGATTGCCCAAATGGTGCCAGAAGATCTTGAGCTGCTCGTCGGTGTAGTTAAGTTGGGCTGACGACCCGCTAGACACTCGATCGCTGATAACCGCAGTTAGATTGATGATCGCAGTCCGGATCCGGATGTTGGAATTGTTCGCCAGTATGAGAATCGTTTCGATGATTTTGTTGTCCGAGTCGAAAAACTCCTTCGCCTCGCTGTCGGGTAGGATCAGCAGGAAATCACACATCGCACGGAGGAAACTCTCCTGGATGAAATCGTTTCCCGTGCCGAAGTAATTTTGCTCGAAAAATTCTGTGGATTGAAAAGATTTTTTTTCTATATTTTTACAGGCTCAGTTACGTAGGTTTAAAGGACCCAAATTCTTAATTCTATTGTATGTTTAATTTTTAAAAGGATAATAGGAAGGGAAACCGATTACCCACGGACTCGAGATTAGTAGGGTGACATATTTTTATCATGAAGAAGAGAGAACATAAGAAGATTTGGACAATATTGATGATGGTATTGATAACATCCTCAATAGCTTTGAGGAAAAGACAGATTTGGGATATAAAAATGTTATAAGTTTAGTTTGCAGAACGTCTTTATTTGATGACAGTTGGGTTTGGAATGAAAAAAAAGAACAATTCAGGTGCCAAGTATGGACTACTAAGATGTACTATATACTAGATACTAAAGAGAACGTTTGCTTCGTTTTCACCCCCTCTCAATCGTTTAGTCCAAGATTTCTGCGTAGCTCCTGGAAACGTGTAGCATCTAGCGCCTTGGTGAACAGGTCCGCCAGTTGATCCATTGTGCTCACCGGTTCGATCTTCAATCGTCCTTCTTCTACGTGATCACGAATGAAGTGATGTTTCACGTCAATATGTTTGGTATGTTTGGTTTCACGGTTCTTGGCCATCCCTATACAGCCACGATTATCTTCAAAGATTACAACGGGTCCTACAGCTATCTTCAAATCGCCAAGAAGTCCAGCCAGCCAAATCGCTTCTGACGCAGCCGTACTCAGGGCAACGTATTATGCTTCGCTTGACGACGTTGCCACAGTCGTCTGTTTCTTACTTGACCAGGATACGGTAGCTCCAAAGACCTTAAACAGACAACCGCTTACTGATTTTCGGTCCACGGTATCAGCAGCCCAGTCAGCATCCGCAAATCCTACTAACGGTTCCGCATTCTCGTTTCTTGTATACTCCAGATAGAGTCCCGATGTTCCTTGCAGGTAACGAACGATGCGCTTCAACGACTGCCAGTGTTGATCAGTAGGTTTTTGCTGGAAACGTCCCATGTAGCTTACAGGATAGCAAATATCAGGCCGCACACACAGCATGGTGTACATTATGCTGCCACGTAGCTCTCTATACGGTTCCTTCGTCGCTGGTCCTTCACGATCCATTTGAAGTCCCTTCTCCATAGGCGATCTGCAAGGATTGCAGTTCTTCATCCCGAAACGCTCAAGTATCTTCATCACCTGCACTTCTTGCGAGAGTCGAAGTGTTCCTTGATCCCGGTTGTACTCCAGCTTGATTCCCAGAAAGTAATGAGCGTCACCACAGTCGGTCATCTGGAACGCTTCAGAGAGTTCTTTCTTCAGCCTCACAATCGAATTTAGCTTTCTTCCAGCGATCAGTAGGTCATCGACGTAAATGATGATGATCAATTCGTCCCCTTGCGTGCATTTCGTATACAGACAGTAGTCATGACTTGATCTGGTGAATCCCATGCGAAGTAACTGACCATTCAGCCGCTCGTTCCAGCAGCGGGGCGACTGCTTTAACCCGTACAACGACTTGGAAAGCTTGCACACTTTACTTCGATCAGCTTCTACTCCATCCGGTACTGCCATATAGATTTCTTCCTTCAAATCACCGTGAAGGAACGCAGTCTTAACGTCCATCTGGTGAAACAGGAATCGGTGATGAACGCCTACTGCCAGAACAGTGCGAATCGTAGTTAGCTTTGCCACGGGTGCGTAGGTTTCTTCATAATCGATGCCCGGACGCTGCAGGTAACCTTTCACCACAAGTCGTGCCTTGTAACGAACCTTCTCACCGTTTTCATCCTCCTTCACACGAAACACCCATTTCGATTGGATTAGCTTGATACCCTGGGGACAGGATTGCAGTTTCCAGACTCGATTCGCCTTCAATGAATCCAACTCTTCTTGCATAGCATGTAGCCACTGGTCACGATCATCTCTACCATCGATTTCATCGTAGCAGCTTGGAACATCTGTAATGTTTGAACCAGCAGAAGTTGCACTGTACGTCGAAAAGAAATTGAGAAACTTACCGGGGAGTCTGCGCTCCCGTTCGCTGCGCCTCAGCAACGGTTGACCCTCATCCATGGATTCGTGCTGTTCTGATTGCGAAGGGAGCGCCCCGGTGTCTGCAGTGTCTTCAAATTCGTCGTCAGTCTCGTCATGTTCATCAATGTCGGGCTTGTTATCGCTGTGGTTTTCATCATCGGAGTAGTGGGTGATTTCCCTCTCTTGCTCGTCAGGGAAGTATACTACCAGCGGTGAGTCCTTCTTGTCGGAGCATTTTTTATACGGAAAGCAATCTTCATCGCATTTCACATCACGAGCAATAATAATCCTTCTAGCCTTACGATTCCACAAACGATAGCCATTTGGAGCATAGCCTACCAGGACTGTTTCTTTGCTTCTCGCATCTAGCTTTCTTCGTTGCTGGCCAGGAATCCAAGCGAAGGTTTTGCACCCAAAAATCCGAAGTTTCTTCACGCACGGCTTGGTCCCATACTAGGATTCAGCCGGTGTTACGTCTTTGGGGAGTGCTGCTGTCGGACTTCGGTTAATCAAATAGACAGCAGTCAGGACAGCTTCTGGCCACAGCTCCTTGGGAACGCTTGCGTCGATCAACATGGTGCGCACTTTTTCAACTACAGTTCGGTTGAACCGTTCCGAGACACCATTTTGCTGTGGCGTATAAGCCACCGTCGGTTCGATTTGTATGCCCTTTCTACGATAGAAATCTTTCTGAACATTAGAACCATACTCACGTCCCTGGTCCACAGTTAAGGTCGATATCTTCAAGCCAAATTTCGCTGTAGCCATCGCCTCATACTCCTGGAACTTGTTGAAGACTTCGGACTTCTTCCGCATCAGATACAGCACGGCAAAGTGGGTATGATCGTCAATGAAGCTTACGAAGTATCTTGATCCATCCCATCCAGGAGGGTCGATAGGACCACACACGTCCGAGTGAATCCTTTCCAAGGGCCTGGATGCTCGGTCACGAGTTCCACTAAACGGGTCACGGCATTGTTTCCCTTGTACACAGGCGTCGCAGAAACTCAGCTTGGTACCACGAAACTCAGCCCCCGTCACCAGATCGTTGCTTACCATCTTCTTCATGCCGTCCTCACTTAAATGCCCGAGCCGTCGATGCCATAACTTATCCGTTTCCTTCTTGCACAAGTTTGCTGACGATTTCTCCAGATTTATCTCCAGTTCGTAGAGTCCGCCTCTCAGATGGGCAGTAGCGATGGTTTCGCCGTCTCTCTTCAACACTGCTTCTTTTCCGACAAAGATTACCTGTACTCCAGCCATCACTAGCTTCTTCACTGACATCAAATTGTCGCGTAGCTCCGGAATATACAGCACATCCTTCATATAGAGCGGATACATTTTATTGCTGTTCCCATAGATCTCTCCAACGGTCTTTGCAAGTAATGATTGACCATCTTTTGCCACATTAATCACAATCGGCTGTTTCAGCTTCTGAACGCTCCGGAACACCTTGCTGTCATTGACCAGGTGGTCGCTGGACCCGGAGTCGAGTTTGAACACGAGTTTTTTGTTCTTCTGCTGCGCGTAGTCCCGGTTCACCATGAAACTTACTGCTTTCCTCTGCGTTTCAGCCGAATTAGCTTCACCACCAGATTTCTGCTTACAGTCTTTCTTCAGATGACCGCGTTTGCCACATTTATGGCACTTTCCTTGAAACTTGAAAGTCTTCTTCGTTTTATCACCGGAGAAAGCCGCACCTTTCGCTTCGCCACATTCCTCATTTCGTTCCCGACGCTTCGAGTCTTCAGCTAACAGGCGTTGCTTCACAACTTCGATCTTGAGATCCTGTTCAGGAACATTTTCTAGGGCGGTTACCAGAGGGTCGTACGAATCAGGTAATGTCTGGAACAGCAGCACCACCAGGTCAGCATCATCAACCTTCGCGCCAGCCGTCTTCATTTGCCGTATCAAGTCGTCGAACACCATCAGATGCGGTCTCATCGGTTCGCCTTCTTTCAGCTTCAGCCGATTGAGCTGCTTCCTTATCAGGTGTTGAGATCCGATCGATTTGGTGGCAAACGTAGCTTCAAGTGCCGTCCACATTGCCTTGGCAGTCGACTTCTCCCTGATTACTTCCAAGCACTCGTTGGCCAGAAAACTTACGATTAGAGTTTTGGCCTTACGATCCGACTCATCGAACTTCTTTTTCTTCGCTTCCGCTTCCGGTGCATTCTCCGTCAAATTCTTCAAAACGCCGACCGAATCCAGATGCATCTTCATTCTGAAGCTCCAGTGCTGAAAATCCGGTCCGCCGTTGAATTGCGGAATTCCGCACACAGTGTTCGCCGTGGAGCCCATAACCTTTTATAAGTTTAGTTTGGAGAACGTCTTTATTCGATGACAGTTGGGTTTGGAATGAAAAAAAAAGAACAATTCAGGAGCCAAGTATGGACTACTAAGATGTACTATATACTAGATACTAAAGAGAACGTTTGCTTCGTTTTCAAAAAACAATCAGCCCTGTTTTGTGTTTCAGTCGGGTATACCGGGTAACAGCACCACGTTGAAGTGCAGACAGGAGAGTCTATCGCCGTCGTTGACTGAATCGCGGAAAGCCTTGTTCATCCATGATTCTCCATAGCTGTCGTCGGTTGATTGTATCATATGCGGCCTTGAAATCGACGAAGATGTGGTGCGTACACCCGAAATTGATTTTTAGCTCATGTTTTGTCGATTTATTACATTGAATGAGCGTAAAAATAACAGAAAATGTCATGACTCTCAAATACTGGCAAGCATTTGTATAATATATATGATACGACAATATAAGATTAATACGAGCGAGCGAAACAAGAGACACGTTTCAAATAAGCACGCATTACTTTGCCACAAATGTACACGGCCCAGACCGAGGTGGATATAGATCTCCTTAGAAAACACTTTCCAACTTCAATTGGTCGGTGTTAAGTCAGACCGAACCATGTGACAATTTTATAATTTCGAGAAAAACGAACTTGAAGTTCAGTGCTCTGCAAGTTTCAAAGCATTTAATTTTTTCTTTCAATATTGTTCTCAGAAATGTTAGCTACTCCCTGGCAATACCTTGATTTATGATAATTTAAAAAACATCAAGTAACATGCCAAAAAAGACAGTTATTTCGCTCCCTATACGTACATAGTCCACTCTGTCTGAACCAAATAAAGCATTATTTAGATTTAGTTCACTATGACTGAACAAATTCGAAATATTTCTCAATCAAAAACAGGTGTGAGTCAAAGTGTGCCATTTTGTTATAAAAATTAGAGTGAGATGGACTGCGTAAACATTTGGTTGCGTTCAGCATGACAATCTCTGCCATCTACTAAAAGTATGAATATGATTGCACGGTTTGCATTATAAAGCGTATACTTCCCATTTTCAATAATCTTAGGCAGTATTCCTCAATAGAATGGTCAAATTCAAATTCATTGTTATGGCTAGAGTCTAAATCGCAGTCTGAAAAAGCACATTTTGCGATCATTCTCACCGAAGACCAGCATTTTTCACTGATCCGTTCAGTTAGAGTGGACCAAGTTTATTTTTTTAATATACTCACATTTTACACTAACGGGTTCAAGCACATTTCAACAAGGTACCCCTTTAGCTTGATGAAAAAAATTTATTGGTTTGAATTCGGCGCTTGAAAATTGTTTAAATTCAATATACAAATGATTAATACCTGGTCCACTCTGTCTGCACATGATAGAGAGCCATTTCGCCATAGTAAATGGTACATGGTCCGCTCTGACTGCACACAATTAGGGGTTTTCGTTTATCAATCATAACAACTACGATCAATTATTCCTGCTGTATGCGTGATTTTTCAAATATGATTAATGTGGTATGTAGCTTACATAATGCCTAACCAAATGTAAGCATCACTAGCTATGTGGATAGCGTGGTCGTGTAAAACAGTCTTGCATTCCAGTCGGCCTTGGTTCGATCCCCGTTGACGTCGTTTGAACTTTTTTTTTTGGTGCAATCCCAAAAAAAAGATGAAAGAAAGAAACAAGGTTGTTTCCATACATACAAACATTTTAAAGCGTTGGGGGACAGATGACATTATTTGCTCATTTGACGCTACAAGGCATGAAAAGAGATGGTTGCTGCCGAAAATGAAATGCTTTTTAAGCAACGCTAGTTTAAGTGTAGGGACGTGATACTCGCGGCACTTTTGACGGATCTGCCGCAGTGTACAAATCTGGTCCGTCATCGAGCAGCCGGGCATGAACCCGGCCTGATAACTTTCCGCAACTCTACTTACTATTGACGATAGACGACAAGAGGAGAGGATTTGAGGCAGAATTTTGTAGGCACCATTCAGGATCGTGATTGCAAGGTAGCTCCCACAATTCAGCTTTTTTATGTTCTGCGTCACAAATCCTGACTATCACTCTACAAGTTTTCCCGGAGCTCCCTTAAAGAGCTCTGCTGCGAGGCCATCCTTACCAGCTGCTTTGTGGTTCTTCAGCTAAATAATGGCCTCCTTAACTTCACCCATCGTCGGGGGTGATAAGTCGTCGTTGTTCACTGCATCGGTGTAGTCCTCATCAACGCCGCCTTGGTCTCCTGCCTGCGCGCTGTTGAAGAGTTCATCGTAGTGCTGCCTCCACTTTTCGGTAACCTCACGTTCATCCGTCAAGATGCCTGCTTCCTTGTTCCTGCACATTTCGGCCCGCGATAAAAAAAAGCCTTTGTACAAAGCGTTTAGTTTCTTTAAAATTTTTCGCAATTCTCGAGAACGATGAAGCAGCTCCATCTCCTCACAGTCTTTCTCTTCCAGGCAACGTTTTTCTCCCGAAAGAGGTGTGTTTGCTGCCTTCGCTTGGCTCAACTCCACAAGGTCCATCCAGGGATGCATCGAACGGAAGCAGTCACACGCAGCTATGTGTACTGGCCGGATTGGATTGGATGAGGATGAGGATGAGGCCAGTTTCGCCAGAGCTTGTCCACACTGCGCATTAGCAGCTCGTTCTCTCCCCCGAAGGCGAATCCTGTACCGTGGTCATTACCCACCGCTTCGTGGCAGCGTGTTCACGCTGACTATACGAGCCCACTGGATGAGGAATTCTACCCCATTGTCGTCGACGCTTACAGCAAATGGAAATCTTTGCAACCCGTCAAATTGCGACGAAAGCAACTAACAACTTGCTTCGTCCGCTCTTCGTCAACAAGGGAATGCCGGAGCTTTTGAATACAGACAACGACACCCAAAAGCGCGGAATTCAGCCAATATTGCTGTGAGAACGGAATACAGCATGTCGCTACGGCGTCTCTCCATCCTCAATTTAACGGCCAGGCTGAAAGATTCGTCGACACTTTCAAACGAGCAATTCCGTAAAATTCCGTAAACGAGCAAGTCCGAAATATTCAGAAGAGAGAAGGCTATACCAAACGCAAACGCGCCAGAGGAGTGATCACCCGCCGAAGCTATGTATAATCGACCGTTACGGACATCCATGGATCTGCTACCTGTTCACGTGTCGCATGAACAGGTGCCAACAATCTGCACCGAAGCTAACTCTAGCCGACCAAGGACTTGCACAGCAAAGGATCCTGTATACGCTAAGGTCTACGCCAACATTAAATGGACTTGGGTTTCGGGCATCGTAGTCGAAAAGATAGGCTAGGTAATGTACAACGTCCAGTTGAACAAAAAGATGATTCGATCCCATAACAATCAACTGAGGGCATGAGCAGCATCAGAACCGGATGCTGAGTAAATGACTCAATTAACGAAGCAGTTACCAATCAACATCCTGAGTGGAAGTGGAAGTTGTCGTGTCCTGCATCGCCTGCTGGGTTGGCAGCTACATCGCCACAGCTAGAACAGCATGTCAATCCATGATCAACAACGTCACCAACGGATATGCCCTTGCCATTCCCAGCATTCGGTAGAATGAAGTCAGCATTATCTTTGTCTTCAAATTCAGCGGACTTCCAATCCGCATACGACTCGTTTCCTGCAGTCAAAGTACCTAGGCGCTCTTCTCGCAATCAAAAGCACCACAGGGTTCACCGTTGGCAGGCGACTGCCATCGGATTGATAACATCGATGTGTCACGAGAATGAGGTTAAGCAATTCCAAATGAAACCGACAAATGACAAAACATGAGTGCTTTTGACTCGAATGAAAGTTTGTATTCCATTTGGGTTGGAGGAAATATGAGTTTTCCGCAGCAATTGGGAATTTTTTGACTCAAGTGTAACTTTTGAAAAGGGCGTATCGATTTAAATAAGAAAAATCTTTGATAATTTATATCTCAAAAACTATGAGTCATACAGAAATAGTGTCTTAGAAAGAGCTATAGAGTATTGATGTTAAATAGTAAAAAATATACATTGAGAAAAAAAAGTACTTTAATTTGCAACATCTAAAATATGTATTTTGTGTTTTTTTTATTTATTCATATAAAATAGAAGTCATATAGAAAATTTAAAAAACTAGTCCAATGAGACTATTTTTGATATCTTTGTGAAGCATCGAACTTTGTGCATCAGCAAAAGCGATTTTCTGTATGTTACCAATCATTTTCAGCTAAAATTATGAATTCTGATGTGATTTAAAACAAAAAAGCTGTCTATCAATTCCCTTCTAAAAAAATTTCAAAATACATATATAAATTTAAAAAAGTTCGAGGGGTTGTATTTGAGACACTACCGCTTAGGACGTAGGACGTAGACAGTCCTTTTTTTAAATTTATTGGTTTATCGTTTCGGATATTATTTATGAATACGTCGAAATTTCTTAAATAACTCTTTAGTAAAAAGTTCCGAGGACCCTGAAAAGGTGTAATGGATTGCGTGGTTTTGTAGAATCATTTCGAGAAACAACGATTCTTTCCCTCCTTTACGAGAACAATACACTAATTGGTTATATGTCGCAATTCGTTTCTTTATATAAATACACGCAATGTACTGAGTATTTAACGAGAGGCATATTCCGTGAATCGCCATTAACAAGCATCAAACACGCGTCTAATAGATGCACACAGTTGCAGTGATAAAAATGAAACATCGAAACACTTCTTCTTCTTCTTATATGGCACTAACGTTCCTAGAGGAACTACGCCGTCTCAACGTAGTATTACTTGCGTCATTTTCATTAGTACTTAGTTGAGTTTTTTATGCCAAATAACACGCCTTGAATGCATTCTGAGTGGCAAGCTCTAGAATACGCGTGACCACAGTGCAAGTCAGAGGAAATTTCTTTGAAGAAAAATTTCCCCGACCAGAACGGGAATCGAACCCGAACCCCCGGCATGTTAGGTTTGACGCTAACCACTCAGCCACGGCAGCACACAATATCGAAACACACTTCATGTGAAATATTCGCTAGCGTTCACAGCTCGAGGGGAAACACGAAACACAAAACGAACAGAACAAGCAAAATTTGTTGTTTCGGGCACAGAAAGATTCTGAGAATTCTCCTCAGAGGAGATGCAATACATATACACTAGCGACAGCTTACATTCTATGCAAGGGTGTTCGTTTACTTCGCAATTATTCTCTTTTCGCTATCTCCCTTCGTTGCTTTTATTCTAGCGGCTGCATAAGTTGCCCGATATTGGCAGCTCTGTTCGGGAAAGCACACAATTGGACAAAACAAATGTATGAGGAAATGGGAATGCTTCCAATTTTCATCAATTTAAACCATATACAGACTATGGGATTGTAATGTATAGCATATCAAACAATGAAATCTTCTGATTCGATTGGTATGCAAATCGTTAAAATCCGTTCGCAGCAAAAACAGTTATTAACGTTAACTTTATTTCATAAAAACGTGACCTGTTTTCTGATTTGGCACCCTTAATGTGTCAAAATCGAATGTCAAAAAAAAAGAAGACAATTGATTAGAAATGTAGAAATGAAACAACTTTTTTTATTTTAAATCACATCAGAATTCAGGATGTTTGGCTAAAAATGATTGCAAACATACAAAAATTCGAAGTTTCGAAAATTCATAAAAAATCGATGTTCCCCAAAGTTCTTCAAAAATAGTTTTTCCATCTTAGACTCATTTTTTAAATTTTCTACATGACTTCTATTTTATATGATTTAAAAAAAACAAAAAAATACATATTTTAGATATTGCAAATTAAGGTTTTTTTTCGTAAATAAAAAAAAGAAAGAGTTTTTTTTTACATCAATACTCTATAATTCTTTCTAAGACACTTTTTCAGTACGACTAATAGTTTATAAGATACTAGCTAACCCGGCAAACTTCGTCCCGCCCATTTACTTGATTAATTCTCGAGTAATGCAGAAATTTGTGTTTTATTTGTATGGCAGCCCCCCCCCCTTTGAGTGGGGGAAGGACTGTCTAACCATCATAGAAACATTTATTGCACCCTAAAACTTTCACATGCCAACTTTGGTTTCGTTTGATTGATTAATTTCCGAGTAATGCAAAAAATTGTGTTTCATTTGTATGGCAGCCCCCTCTAAGAGAGGGGGAAGGAGTATCTTATCACCATAGAAACATTTATTGCATCCTAAAACCTCCACATGCCAAATTTGGTTTCATTTGCTTGATTAATTCTCGAGTAATGCAGAAATTTGTGTTTCATTTGTATGGCAGCCCCCCCTTTGAGTGGGGGAAGGACTGTCTAACCATCATAGAAACATTTATTGCACCCAAAAACTTTCACATGCCAACTTTGGTTTCGTTTGATTGATTAATTTCCGAGTAATGCAAAAAATTGTGTTTCATTTGTATGGCAGCCCCCTCTAAGAGAGGGGGAAGGAGTATCTTATCACCATAGAAACATTTATTGCATCCTAAAACCTCCACATGCCAAATTTGGTTTCATTTGCTTGATTAATTCTCGAGTAATGCAGAAATTTGTGTTTCATTTGTATGGCAGCCCCCCCTTTGAGTGGGGGAAGGACTGTCTAACCATCATAGAAACATTTCTTGCATCCTAAACCTCCACATGCCAAATTTGGTTTCATTTGCTTGATTAATTCTCGAGTAATGCAGAAATTTGTGTTTCATTTGTATGGCAGCCCCCCCCCCCTTTGAGTGGGGGAAGGACTGTCTAACCATCATAGAAACATTTATTGCACCCTAAAACTTTCACATGCCAACTTTGGTTTCGTTTGATTGATTAATTTCCGAGTAATGCAAAAAATTGTGTTTCATTTGTATGGCAGCCCCCTCTAAGAGAGGGGGAAAGAGTATCTTATCACCATAGAAACATTTCTTGCATCCTAAACCTCCACATGCCAAATTTGGTTTCATTTGCTTGATTAATTCTCGAGTAATGCAGAAATTTGTGTTTCATTTGTATGGCAGCCCCCCCTTTGAGTGGGGGAAGGACTGTCTAACCATCATAGAAACATTTATTGCACCCTAAAACTTTCACATGCCAACTTTGGTTTCGTTTGATTGATTAATTTCCGAGTAATGCAAAAAATTGTGTTTCATTTGTATGGCAGCCCCCTCTAAGAGAGGGGGAAAGAGTATCTTATCACCATAGAAACATTTCTTGCATCCTAAACCTCCACATGCCAAATTTGGTTTCATTTGCTTGATTAATTCTCGAGTAATGCAGAAATTTGTGTTTCATTTGTATGGCAGCCCCCCCCCCCCCTTTGAGTGGGGGAAGGACTGTCTAACCATCATAGAAACATTTATTGCACCCTAAAACTTTCACATGCCAACTTTGGTTTCGTTTGATTGATTAATTTCCGAGTAATGCAAAAAATTGTGTTTCATTTGTATGGCAGCCCCCTCTAAGAGAGGGGGAAGGAGTATCTTATCACCATAGAAACATTTATTGCATCCTAAAACCTCCACATGCCAAATTTGGTTTCATTTGCTTGATTAATTCTCGAGTAATGCAGAAATTTGTGTTTCATTTGTATGGCAGCCCCCCCTTTGAGTAGGGGAAGGACTGTCTAACCATCATAGAAACATTTATTGCACCCTAAAACTTTCACATGCCAACTTTGGTTTCGTTTGCTTGGTTAATTTCCGAGTAATGCAGAAATTTGTGTTTCATATGTATGGCAGCCCCCCCTTAGAGAGGGGGGAGGGGTCTCAAAATATCACGAAAACCTTCCCCGGCCCCAAAAACCCCTACATACCAATTTTCATGTCGATCGGTTCAGTAGTTTCCGAGTCTATAAGAATCAGACAGACAGACAGACATCACTCCATTTTTATATATATAAATAATAATAATAATATATATAGATAAATTATCAAAGATTTGTCTTACTTAAATCAATACGCCCTTAAGTTACACTTGAGTAAAAAATCAAAAGTCATATTTCCTCCAACCCAAACGGAATACAAACTTTCATTCGAATCAAAAATACATGTTTTGAAAACCTGCATTTTTCGGACGATTTCATTTGGAATTGCTCGGTTACAACAATAAACGGTTGTCGTCGTACTGGCCAAACTGTTAAGAAAGTCAAGTTTCGGATAGACCAAAAACATCGCAATTAATGTTATGAATCAAAAGTTTGAACGCACCAAATTAAGGGATAAAACTATGACAATTCCACTGTAAAACAGTGATATCTCCGACCTCTCTATTTGAATTACACATCGAGAGAGATCAATTGTTACCAAAAATAATTTACTATTGGAAGCATGTCGATGTAAAAGAAATTATATTTGCTAAAATACGATTCTATGGAATAAAACTACTTACTGAACTTGACAGGAAGTGATTGCGTTGATCGTTGGGTATCTCTACGCACACAACTCTTCGACATCGGTATGCGCTCCTTCGAGATTTGGCACGCGCGTGTGCTCTGCGTTCGCAATCGCCGAACTTTATGTCTGCCAGTCTTCAGATGTCGTTTCCGAACGCTTAAATCGGACAAGGCTTCATTCAATCGCGCATAGTTTGCCTCGTAATCGGCCGCAGGACCGCCTCTCGGTGTATCTGTGGTGGAATCGCTTGACTCAGATTTTCTACCGCCAAGTTTCGCCAGCTCGATGCAACTGGCCGTAGAATCGAAGGAAGAATTTGTGGTGGAAGTCGACAGTGCCAAAGGAATAACTTTGCGAAGCTTGAGTCGACGTTCGCGAAAATTCAAACGTTGAGCGATGTTGGTATCATTGCTTTTCGGGCTACGGCTCGGAATCTGAGCGTTAATGTTGAAGTAGAACTTCTGGCGATCGTGAGTCACGTAGCTATCGGTTGGCTTGTGCATCAGCAAAAGCAGTTCGATGATCTCCCTCAACAGATTCACGCTCGGAGGACTACTCGACAGGCTGGAGACCAACGCTACCAGTGAGTCAGCAGCAAATTTAGATATTTTAATGGTTTTCGATGGAATTACAAAATTCATTCGACAGAAATCAATCAATGTGGGTACCAGTCCGGCTGTAGCGAGACGTTTGCTGTTATACGCATTTCCGGGATGCTTCTCGCGAGTGACAACGGTAAGGACTTCGAACACAAGATTGAGCACTTCTTCCGAGCGGTCGTTCCATATGTGAAAGTTTTCGAAGAAGAAGATTATGATCTCCGGATATCGAACCCTGGCCATAGAGTTGCTCCGGACACTGTAAGCGTCATTTCTTCGAGTCAGAACGAGTTGGTCGAATGTCACTTCCAACAAAGCTGCCAGCACACAGATCTCCTTCCGACACTTTTTGTTCTTCAGTACGATCCCCACCAATTCCAGTAGATCCCGCTGGAGGAATTCGTTGTAGAAGTCGTGGTTATCATGAGCGACGCGCAGAAGTAAGTTTAGCGCATCCGCATGAACTCGCGAAGA
Source organism: Toxorhynchites rutilus septentrionalis (assembly GCF_029784135.1). Taxonomy (NCBI): domain Eukaryota; kingdom Metazoa; phylum Arthropoda; class Insecta; order Diptera; family Culicidae; genus Toxorhynchites; species Toxorhynchites rutilus. The sequence goes on from NC_073744.1 coordinate 4,082,170, forward strand.
TTCTGTTAGTTCAACGACACGCGCGAATGCGAACAATAGCACAGTGATACCTCCGGACAGCAGAATCGAACGCTGGAGTGATGGATTATCCTTCGGGAATACACAAGGCGAGAAGCTCATCATCCCGAGACTGATCTTTCCCGCACCAGGTTTGCTCAAAAAGAATTGTTCTGGTTTGAGAGCTGTGTAGTAACCGATGAGAAAACGTTTAAGCTGCTCGAATGCATTCCCAGGCTGAAGATCCTCGAGGGTCAATTTACTGAGATCAATGCTACCGTAATTGGGAATGCTTTCTCCGTTTGAAAACCCCGTCAAATCGATCCAGTTGGGTCCAATTGCGTATAAATTGACTAGTATGGAGTTGTCGGTGATACATTTGCCAAAAAGCTGGACATTTGAAAGCGAAAACTTTACTGGATAATCGTCTTCCACGCCAATACGATGGCCGATGGCCAGTACTGGTAGGGCAGTGTCGATATGAATTTTGCACGGATCCGTTATCGTTAGCGTTTGTTGCTGTACTCCATCCAGCGTCAGGACCACAGAAACGTAATCGTCGAGCTGCTGGACGGAAAGAACCAACATGTGCCAGCGATCGTCGGTCAGCTGGAGATCTTTCACCAAATATTGCCCAGAATTAAGGTCGTAGAAGTAATCATTCGGAGGTTTGCTAGTTATCGCTACCTTTCGTCCAACTCGTAGCTGCTTGTAGCAGTAAACACATTGTGCTCCTGGAGTATCGATGCGGAAGGCTTGCGCTGTTGGTTGAATGGGGCGTATAGTACTTTTATAGGTCCACAGATGTGACAGCTCTTTGGCACAATCGTCACAACACGATAACCCCAGTGCATTCTCTAGGTATAGCTTGGTGTTGGCACTGGAGATTATCAGATCGGGTTTATTGAAACGTACCGTGAACTGTCGTTGGCGGTTGAGAAACACTGATACGATTTGTTTTTCGCTTCCTACCGAAATTAAATGGGTCAGGGAAAGCCGGTTACTGTCCTGCTGATTTAGATTCAATCGGAACCAAGCAGAAGCAGTTGAACCTTCTTTATTCCACGGACTGAAGTTAACATAATTTAGAGGTATCATTTTGGCCGAGCAAGTGAAGGGTGACCGAATGTTGTAATAGCGATGATGCTCCCGTAGATAGTTGATCTTTTTGGACAACATAACATCACAAGTCGACACAAGAGTGCCATCATCGTTGAGATTCGGGAATTCAATCTCTGTGTAACATTCCAATTTGAATTTCGTATCAACGATATTCATCAGCTTCGACAGAATTAACCGAACCGGAGGATCTTCTAGGCTGAGTAGTTGCAAGAATTTCGTAAACACTTTGGGACTTTCCAAATCGGTTATCAACTCCAAGACAGATGTTTGCAATTCCTTTAGCAGCAGGTCACTCTTCGCCAGAATCGGGCCGAAACCGGTAATCAAGTGCAACGACCCACCCAAATGATCCCTAATTCCACCAAGCTTCAAAACCATCTGAGCGAGAACAGGGCACCAATTTTTCGGATTTTTTGCGCATTCTTTCGAAAGCTCCATCAGAATATCGACTACGATCGTGCATATGTTCTGATCAATTTTCACGCAGCCCGGTCGCTTCGAACGAAAACTGTTCTTCCTCGTCACCACCGAAGGCAGCAGGGGATCATACTCACAATCCCCCTCGTACCCATCATCGAAAGCCGTCGTGTAGCTTTCGTCCGTTGAGCTGATATCATCTTCCGCGCTGGCGGATTTCTTCCTCCCGAATGGGTGCACCGGAAAGAAGTACCCATTATCGTCCCCCAACACATCCACATTTTCCACGCCCGCTGCACTTTCACATCGAACTTCGGCAATCTTGAGCAACGATTGCAAAGCGTTCATCACATTTTTTGTCGTTTCCGGCGAGTCCCAGTCCTCGAAGGCTCCACTCAGCAGGAGCTTTTTAAGCTCGATTAAGGCGGATTGCATTGCGTCCTCTGCGAATGAAACGATTGAACATATTAGAGCGAACGAATTTGCCGACGATAAATAGAATCAACCAATGCGGTTGAAGGTGTAATGTGAACTGAAATGAAATGGGAAAAATATTTTTCTTTCGCTTCACTGCCAACCGCTACGTTTGTGTGGCTTCCCACATGTCTCGGGAAAAAAGCTATCCATTCACCGTTTTGTCTCAAATTCCGAACACTTCATTTCTAAATGTAAATTCACTAAACTTTAATGTTATAAATAATTAAATAATGGAAACCTTGACTACATTTCAACATCATTTGCAGTTATCGATACAGCCTATCTATACAGCCATCCCATATCAAACCGATATAGTGATTCTCAGATTTCCGTGAAAAGTGGCAGATTCGTTCTACATCGCAAAATATAAGATCGGTTCTTTAATTTTTTAATTAGGGTGTTCATTACCATTTTCCAGAAAAATTTGGTCCATTGGTCCAGAAAACCAATATTTTCGCCTTTTTCTCAAAAATGACTTTTTTCGAAAATTCATAAATTTTGAAACACTGAACCGATTTAGCCGATCGATACATCAAATTAAAAAACAATTATCCAGTCTTACTAAAATTATCTGATCGTAGTTATTGATTGCTTATGTTTTCTGTTGTTTTCATGGCTTTGGACTAGAGCTATATATTTTTATATTTTTTTCTTGGAAGCTGAGGATTTTTTACACAATATATCCGAAAATAAGGGATGTGTTTTTTTTTGTTTTTAAGCTATGAATTTTCATATTTAACCGATGATTAAAAATATCAAAATTTTCGCCTTTTTAAAAAAAATACTTTTTTGAAAAAATCATAACTTTTGAACTACTGGACCGATTGAGATGATCGACGTATCAAATTGAAGCCTTCACTTCCCCGTTTTTTGGATACGTTATGTAGAAAAATTCTCAGCCATTCCCTCAAGTAAATATAAAAAATATATATCGGCCTCTAGTCCAAAGCAATGAAAACATCAAAAATAACGAAAACAAAATCCACCTTTTCTACAAGTGTAATATTTTTCAAAAAGTACCAACCCATTTTCTTTAATTTTATATGTTGATCACTCAAATCGAACCAGTAGTTAAAAAGTTGTGATTTTTTTAAATAAGTAATTTTTGAAAAAAAAACGGCGAAAAAATGGATTTTTCGGACCACTTTAAAATGGAAACTAGCACCCCCTTGTGTAAAAAAAAAACGGGTCTGATATTTTGCGATAGAAAAATCTGAGATTGACCCTAAAATTTCAAAAAGTTACCCTATACAAAATGTTCATTACCTCTAAAAACACCCTATACAAAATACCAGCTCAATCGAATCTAAGGGAGAGTGGCGCAAAGCGGTCAAAGTTTGAGTTTTTTGAAAATCGAAAAATCACCCAAAGGAAATCGGGATTTTCGAAAAAAATTGTTTGATGCCAAATGTCTTAAAATGATATGAAATGTCGAGATCTAGTGTCATCTCGAAAAAAATATTTTTTTGTAAAAAATCAACACTCTAGGACTTAGTGTTTTTTTCGTAATACGAGACGAAATGTATGGTTTTGGGTGACAATAAAAATAGTTATCTAGATTTTTAATTCGGAACTTGCTGCGAAATGTTGATTTGCACGATAATATACCCTATGCTCATTCGAACTTCATTTATTAGTGTCGCAGACGCTAAAATTTGAGTTAAAAAAAACAAAAGATCGTCGAAAATCGGGGTTTTTAAAAAAATTGAATTGATGTGACTTTTATCGATATTGAGTTATGATTTTTCAAAGTTAACTGATGATCCGAAAAATCTTCTTTATTCCCTTTTTCCCACCAATGACTTTCTTCAGAAAATCATAACTTCTGAACTACTGGACCGATTCAGATGATCGATATCATATTAAAGTCGATTAGCTGGTCTTCTTTGTAAAACTGCACTTGCAGAAAATTTGGATTTCGCATGTTCCTATTTTCTGTCTTATAAGCTACAGCAATCAAAACATTTTAACTTTGGAAAATAATAACTCAAGAACGAAAAAAAATTACATTCCTGATTTTTGGATAACTTATGTAAAAAAAACCTCAGCTTTCAAGAAAAAATATGAAAAAATATAGCACCCTTGGTCCCGAGACCCTGAAAACTTAAAAAAACAAACACAATCAATAATTACGAAAACAAAATACAATTTTTTTGCGGGTATAATATTTTTCCAGAAAAGACTAGCTAATTGGTTTCAATTTGATATATCGATCCAGTAGTTCAAAAGTTATGATTTTTTTTTTAATTTTGTTTTTGCTGTTCGGAACTTGGGACAAAAGTGTTTGGAATTTGAGACAATCATATATTTAATTTTTCCCCGTAATATGTGTTTGTTTTATTGTAGTCAAATAAAAAAAAGTCTCTATTGTATCCAAAAACAAGATTAATCTCGTGAAAAAGTACCATTTTAGGTAATGAGACACTGTTCAATGGCCAACAAAGCCTAACACCCCTGCCCCATAAACCGCGAGTAATCGATCGAATCCTGCTAAATATGGAATTAAGGGGGTATTCTAGTGTAGAGACACAAATTTTGAACGTTTTTTCGAGCTCCATCAAAATAAAACAAAGAATGTTTTCAATATCCATTATATCATTATTTGTTCGTCTATCTTTCAACAATAAAACAAAAATTGAACGGAGAAAAAAATATTCATAACTAGAAAAGTTACAAGCTGATGAAGTGAGGGGGTTCAAAAAAAGTTGTGCCATGGCTTAAACGATTCCAGCTCTTCTGGTTATCTGAAACATATAAATCGAACAGATTCTTAATCAGTAAAGATGCCGCTATCGCATGGATTTCGGACAAGTCAAAAACCTCTTTTTTGACAACATTGCAGCCGTTTAAATTACAAAATTCGGTGTGAAACATTTTTTCTTACATTTTCCCATTTTTCTTTTAAAATTGTGCAGTTTTTAAAATATCATTTTTAGTGGTCCATGCGATAGAGAAATGCATACATTCATTCATTGTTTTAGCCGTACCAGGTTAGATACGGCATCACTAAAATGGCTCTCGTTAAATAATAGGATTTTAGATAAGTCCTTTCTAGGGTATATTCTTGAATGCCTAAACTACAGAAATATGAAGGAATTTTTTTTTTTGTTTTTTTCAAATTTCTAGACTAGAATACTGCCTTAAGTTGAATTTTTTTAAAACCGAATCTTGAATTAGAGGCTCCGCAAAGCTTATGCGGTTGAGCCTTACGAATAGATGATTTGAAAAAAGCTTAACTCCACGATTCTGTATTCCACCCGTTTTGCATTTTGTTCGAAACAAATTATGTATTTCATTTGAGTTATAATTTTGCAATCCCTATTTCGAACGTTTTGCCCATTAATGTTCGAAGAGACGCAGATCGAACGAAATGCAAAAACAACTCGAACGGAATACAGAATGGAATTTTATCAAGTCGATCGAAACACAGAATAGGGGGGTAAGTGTCCGGAATTTGAGACAAAACGGTACAAGACAAAGTTTGATAATATCGACACAATTATGGTTAATTTTTTTGTTTGGGACGAAAACCTCGGCCTACTATTAAGAAGAAAAATAATAATTACCGCCAATTTTCTCAGCAAACTAAATTGCTTCTTTACATATTATAGTGAATAATTTTCTTCGTTCTCCCCTATATGAGCCAAATCAACTCCTCAAGCGCAGAGCAACCAATATCGAATTACAGTATCTTCCACCATTGAACAAAACTCACCTAACTGGTTGTTTTCATATGCCAACAGTTGGAACGCGCTTAGCATCAGTTCCACCAGTATGGCTATCCGCTTACGTATGAATCCTCTGGTGGATAACAGCTGCTTGACTTGCTCCGGCAAATCCTCCTGTCGAGTCGGTGACTTTGTGCCGGTAATATATTCATCCACCAGTTCAACCACGAAGCTCTTGATGTTGAACATTTCCATCAGCGACCAATGTTTCTCCATCCTTCCGTTGTCCAATGTTTCCTGGGATGCAGTGGGTAGTTTCAGTACGGACTTCTCACGGAGAAATGAGAAATCTTTCTCCTCCTGGTGACTGGAGGACGTTGAATCGTTCCCGTAGAACATGTCTCCACTCGGCAGCGGATGATTTTCGAGCAATTGGTCATTGAAATGAAAGATGTTAAGAATGCTCCGACGTTCTGGGCTGGCCGATTCGTCGAGATCTGTCAGCTCGCTGAGTGGCGGCGGGCTTCGTTTACCTCCATGGTGCATAAGCAGACTGAATAGATTGTGGATTAGGAGCAGGAAGCTTTCCGCATCGTCAAAATGATTGACAAAGGTATCGTGGAAACGTTTGTTAACTTGTAGCAAGTATCTAATCAGCTTCCAGTGTTCAACACAAATCTGCAGCATGTCTGCGGTTGTCCCGTTCCACACCATCCCCTCTGTGTTCTTAGTAAACCCCACCTTCAGATTAATTTGCACATCACTTGATTTCAGAGTTCGGAAAAGTTGTTCGAAATATTGGGACAGTCCCCGCAAATTGTGTATTAAAATTCTCCCCAACTTATCGCTCACTTCATCGAACTGGGGCTGTTGGTGTTCGATTCCAAGCTTCAGAATAACCCCCACCTGGTAGATGAATTCCGCCAGCCGTGACAATTTTACGAACATTGTCAGATTCTCCTCCGTGAAAAGCGCCTCGAACAGACTCGCTCCCTTCAAACAGCGAGCCACAATTTGCAAACAACCATTCACAATCTCTTTGGTTATGTCTTCCACCGCTCCATCATCGCCAAATCGATCCAGTTCCTTTCGTAACTGCGGCAACACCAACTCAAACAGTACAACCTCAGCCAGCTCGGGTGAAATTACGTTGGCCACATCTAGGAGGTACTTAAGAAAAATCGGCATTCGTGGACGATCCTCTACTCGAGCGTAGGCATCGAATAGATCACAATGAACTGCAGTGAATCGTTCAACGAACTTCTTATTGGAATGCTCTTGCTTGCAGGTGTCACAATCCGATTGATCGAAAATCGCACGTATCACACTTCGATTGGCGAAATTCAGACATATTCGTTGCACCAGATCAAAATTGGTGCGTCTCAGCAGAACCTCAAGAGTTCCGATGGTTGCGTTGCAACAGCAGATTTGATTTTCACTGAAAAACTTTAACAGTGTTCGCTGATCGGACAACTTAACGACTGGGAACACGTTGAGCAGGATGCGTTCCAGAGCGCACACGTACATTGTTCGTGGATCTTGACGAGCATGATGAAGGCGATGGCGTCCTTTCGACATTCTTCTTCCATTGGTCCTGTTCGGGGCAAGCGTTTCGACGAAATTTCGATGCATAGTCAGCAGAATATCGATTATTTTCCCGTGAGTATTGCTGTTGGATGCATGCAGCAGACCGTAGACATGCTTGATGATTTCCAAATTGCTTTCGAGTAGTCGAAACGTTGGGTAAAAGTACTGTTCACTGACTAGATTCTCACAGAATTGTAGAAACGACTGGTTTACGCTCGAGACGATTGTATAGGTGAGATTGAAAATGAAATCACAACTAATCGGGTCCGAGCTATTCAGCTCCAATTCGATGCGCAGTATTTCCATGACTTGTGAGGACACTTGCTTCAAGCTAATGTGATCAGTTTCGATTTTATCGAGAAAAAATAAATTGTTTAAACTCAACATCAGGATCCCGAGCAGTTTATGTCTGATGATCGACCTGTTTCGTGGACATTCTTCGAATAATACTTGCTGTCGCAGACGATCAATTGCCATCCGAAGACAACTAACAGTAACGGATTTTTCATCGATCGTGGACACGTTTTCGTTCATCACCAAGCTTTCGAGCAGGTTGAGTATTGTAAGCGTTAGCTGATCTTGTGTTGAAGTAACGCGTGAATGCGCCAGTTGCATTTGCTCCGTTTGTTTCTCCGCATTGCTAGATTCGGTCGGACTTAAGCTCTTGATCACTTGCTTTTTGCCATTGCGCCATTCACTATTACAGGTACGCATCCCGAACAATTGCAATAGACGAGAATTATACGCAGGGCAATAAGGAAGCTCAGCTTGGTATGAGTCTCGCCACTTTTTGGTTGGCAGGATTCGAATAAGTACGGTAGCGAATTCACGATCGTTCACAATATCCTAAAACGATACACAACACGTTGAAGAACTGATTGGCAATCGCAACAGAATTCTACGTACCTCCGTTCCAATATGTTCCAGCGATTGCAGAATTCTCCCACCAACACCTTCCAGGAGAAATTCTCTCAAATCTTGACACCGGTTTTCGCCATAATCCGTTCCATTGATACTTTCTTTCTGTGGGTCGACAAAGATAGGAAACGAGTGAAAGTAAGAACAATATCCGACACACATCCACTGTACCCCGCGATAAGATATCAAATGACTCGTTTGAAGAGTGCATTTGCTTACCTCATTGCTGCTCAGAGAATTCACTTGTGTGGTGTCGTCTGCAGTGCTGTTCCACGCCGCGCTAATGGATTGGCTACCTTTGCATGATTTCTCATCCAAAGCGTCTCCGCTAACGGAGGCAACACTTTTCGGTGAATTACAAATCTTGTAAATAAACAGCAGTAAGTACCGCGATAAGGTGGATGATATAGACTCCGAGATGCTGCGAAATATTAACAAGGACTGATTTAATGCACAAAATTAAGGTAGGCGTCAAGACATCGGTGAAGTATGGCATTTTTTTCGCGCTACGCATAGTGATCCCCGATAATCGTTCGATTAATCGATTAATCGAATACTTCCTACAGATATCGATTATTAATCGAACGAATACTGAACAACCAATAATCGAAGCGAACGAATAATTTACGTCGATTAATCGATCCAAGCCCAGAGCAAAATAAAAGTACGGCCACTGCAGTGTTATCCTAAAAATCAATCATTGTCACTGGCGCTCGTGATCGAAGTTCAATGCCGTCAACGCGAATTGAGCTTCTTTTACGAGTTTAGGGGAACGTAAAAGATAATAATTGATTTTCAGGCGGAATGAACGCTTTTTTGTTTCCAGATGGCTTTCTGGATGAGAAATATTAATCTAACTAATTATTTCTCTCAGTATGACGATTAATCGATTAATCGATTATTTGGGGCGATTAATCGTATCGAATAACAAACTGCTGAAAAGTATTCGATTAGTGGATGAACGAATAATTTCAAAAATCAGGGATCACTAGCTACGCAAAGCCTCAATATAATTTCACAAGCATTTAAAAAACTATCTTTAGAAATTCAAACACTTCCGGATTGCAGAATACACGTTGATAAGAATTACGGGCTCATCACTGATAAGCCACTGTGATTAGCACCGCATCATACTCACACTGAGCGCTGGAACTGAATTCGCTGATCCTCGCTGAGCGTACCAAACGCTTGCAAGAATGTTTCCAATTGTGCGATCTGCAGCGAATTAGATCAACAAATGTTATCTTTTGGATGCAACACGAAAAATTATCGAACACAACTATTTAATTCACCTTATTTGCACCGGCAGCGTAGAATGTTCCGTTCTGGTCATTACAAACATCGTCGGAACTGTTTTCATCTTCGCCGCTGCTTACATTCAGAAAATTTAGCCAAAGAGTGTCGATCCCAGCGGGGGACATCTGTTGTGGCGGTGTTCCCGAACCCCTTACCGGCGATGTCATAATCACTGCTGTTTGTTTTCTTACCACCGAGATTAAAACAGCTTTCGTAAGGAAAATATTGATTGTGAGAATCAACGTGTGCTTCAGATATCAAGTGGCGTTGTTGTCAATATTTGTCCCGGTGAAATTTTCATGCGCAAATTGTCTATGCACCAAAAACTTTCGCTAGTTTCCCATTTTTACACTAACTATTCTCAATTTTGAAACGTGCGATTCCTTGGTAATCACTGACACAACTGCTGGAAGATTCATAGATCCTACTGTGTGCATTAAACAAGTTGTTTCGTCCTACATCGAGGAGCTGTACAAAGACACATGTGTTAGTATACAATTGAATCATATTGATAATGGTGATAATGCGATGGTATAATCGACTGTTTATGCAAATAGCTTTGCTTGCAAGAAACCCCGACTCTGATAGAACAAGTTGAATGTCCTCAAGTACAAGGTTCTTCGTGATCACGCAATTCTTTATAACTTTCGACTTACACTTTTTTTTACACGAATTCCTCCAAGAATTGAAACAGAAACAACAAATAACAAGATGTACGTAACTTTAAATCCTTTTGTTTTGATTACTTCTGGCACATATTATTTACTTGCCATTTCCAACTGTGTGTTCTCTCTTTTCTGTTTGCACGGTTTGCTAATTATTCAGTAGTTGCTCAATTTGCCCAATCAAAACAAACGTGACACGAGGAGAAACACTGAATGTTACCATCACTATAGATTGTCCGATTCTTCGAATTAAAAAAGTAAAGATTTAATAAAATATGTCAAATCGATTAAATTCATATTAGACCTTTTAAAAATCTTTTAAAAATATACACGGGTTTTTGTTCAATGTTGTTTTTTTTTCTTTATTTAAAATCGTTCTTTTGTCATAATTTTTTTTTCTCAAAATACAGTGACTCAAATCCGTAATCGTACTCCACCATTCAGATCTCTTTTCCCTTCTTTTGAAAGTCGAAAACAAGCTTGCGGAACATTCTATTTAGAAAAAAATATAGTGTCATATGAGAGTTAATATTTGGCTCAAACTCATAATCGTACGCTGGTTGAAATCTCTACTTTATTTCGGAGGCGTAGGCCAATTTCCTAATTCCATCATTATTATGTTCATCGCAACTATCTTTAGCTGTCTTTAGCCTTATCTACGATATTTTTGTGTATTCAGAAGGTATATTTATCATTTTTTTCATTAAGTGGTTTTTAAAATTGTTATTTTTAGAAATTTGATGGTTTCTAAATTTCCTACACAGATAGCTTCCTTAGTTTTTTACTGGGATTGATGTCGGAAGGTTGTGGAGGAATATAAATAACTTTTGAGTAATTGTAATGTGCGAACTTCATATGCCTTGAGCTCTGGGTCATTGTCCTGGCAAAAAAACCTCGATTCCATCTCATTTTGCTCACACTTTGATACATACTACACCTTTAGGGTGTTCAAGTAAACATTCTGATCCATTACACCATCGATAAAAACCAAATTGAGCAAACAGAAAGTTTGTAATGTGCCTAGGAACGACAGCTTGAATGCCCGAGCACAGAGGGACAAACCGTTTCTCAGCAAAAAAATATAAGTAACTCCAAGTTGATTATTCAAAACAGCATGAAACACGTCATTTACGTACTGGTAAGATGTTATTTCCATAGATAGGTCCTAATTTGATATTTTTGACTCCGATGGTTATCGTTTCATATGGAGGAAGCTAACGATGAATTAAACGTAAGAAAAAATCTAAAAACAATGTTCAAACATGGTGGTTGTAGAGGGATGATATTAGGGTGCATGTATGAGGAATTTGGTTTTCATCGACGGTATATTGGGTCGAAATGTTTACTCGATCATCCTGAAGGAAAATATGAAGCAAAGTGTCAATGGGATACAATTGAGGATTCAAGTTTTGCCAAGACAATGACCCATAGCTCAAGACATATGAAGTTCACACATGGTTACATTACAATTACTCAAAAGTTATTTATATTCCTCCACAATCTTCTGGTATATTTTCAATCTGGATTTATAACCAGATGGCGCAGCGAGTAAACTGAGGATGTTTTGGTATAAAATTCGTTCAAATTTTCTAGAAAAATGAGAATGTATCTTCAAATTTCCCGGTTTAATGTATTCTTTCCACGCTGAAAAGGTTAGAAAATCATCATTTTACAATGTGCTATGTATATTACGCGGGATGGCTTGTTATAAGTATTGTAACTTTAATTTTTTTCAACTAAGTGAACGATGAATAGGATGTTTTGCGCTAAAAATACCGCAAATCCTTCTCATATCGGTCCCTACATAACCAATGATATCAGCCAATTTGATATGATATCGATTTCATCGCAGTTATCCATTGTATCAATAACCGGTATGCATGATCAAACTTAGAATTTTCGAAGATTATCTGTGACTTTGGTCAAATCGCGTGTTGAAACCATCGTAAATATACAAAGCCCTAACTTTCTTACCATATACTGACGACATTTAATGACTGAAATGAATCTAAATTAAAATAAAGTGAATAGTCACCACCGAATCTTGCTTTTCAGTGCGGAAAATAAACAAACACCCTCACTTTTGTGGTTCTGAGCTCTAATATAGATGTCGCATGAGCTGATTCAGCTTTGCGTAAATTCGTCAATTCTACATACTTGTAAGCGCTATTCGGTCCTGATTATTTCCATTAACTTCTATTTAAAATCATTTTAGCCATTAAATGTCATCAGTAAATGGTAAGAAATTTATATTTTTGTTTATAGTATCGATCAACATCCGATTGGACCAAAGTCATAGATAATCTTCGAAATGTATATGTTTGATAGTGACTATAGGTTATGAGTACTAAGTCCTGGACATTTTTCAGAAGCTCAAATTGCGGATAATGACGATGCAATCGATATCATATTAAGTTTATAGATGTCATTGATTGTTCAGGGGATTCCTTTCGGCCGATACAAGAAGGATCTGCAATATTTGAAGCGCAACAAATGCCACTCAGCGTTTGCCTAGTGAAAAAATGTAAATTACAACACTTGTACCGAATCATTCGTTATATGTAATGAATGAAACAATGTAAAATTCTCTTATGATCTGAAACAGCTTATACGACATCTACATTAGAGCTCAGAATCACAAAAGTGAGGGTGTTTGTTTATTTTACGCACTGAACAGCGCGATTCGTTCGTGATTATTTTCATTAATTTTCATTTAAAATCATTCTAGCCATTAAATGTCATCAGTAAATGGTAAGAAAATTAATTTTTTTGTCTATTTACAATGGTCTCAACACGCGATTGGACCAAAAACATAGATAATCTTCGAAATGTTTATGTTTGATAAGGTTATGAGTACAAACTTCCGGGCATTTTTCAGAAACTCAAACTGTGAATAATGACGATGCAATCAATATCATATCAAGTTGTTTGATACCATTGATTATGCAGGGGATTCCTTTCGACCGATACGAGAAGAATCCGCAATATTTGAAGTGCAACAAATGCCACCCAATCTTACCTGGTAAAAACATGTAAATTATGATACTTGTACCGAATCATTCGTCATATGTTATAAATTAAACAAAGTAAAATGGTGATTCTCTAACCTTTTAGAAAGAATACCTGAATCCGGGAAATTTGCAAAAAATCAGATTTTTCAAAACAATTCAAACCAATTCCATACAAAAAAAAACATCTTCATTTTACTCGCTGCGCCATCTGGTTCCAATTCTAACGTTAATTCGTCAATTGACGATCTAATGCAAAACGTAAACGATCGGTGAGACATCTGGGTTTTGTTTTTGAACTAAGAAGATAATGGTTACATCAAGATGGTGGAGTTAACAGGTGTCTCGTAATTTACACTATTTAGAAAAGACGTATGAGGAATGGCAAGACGAAAGGTTCGGATTTGTTTATGTTATTACCTCCGTTGGTATGACTACATTTGATTTCGTCGAAGGTATTTGAAGCAGTATAATAAATAAACAGTTGTCGTTGAAAATAGTAACCTAGTAACCTTTATGCATATGCTTCCGCCAACTGGCTCAGCTGATTTATTCAGAGAATGCTTTGATGGTGGTACCGCCACTGGCGCATAATTTGCAGCTTTGTTTTTTGTGCTGGTTCATAACGGCAATCAACCGTGCCGGCGAAACTATAGTCAATGTTTAGTGTTGTTTGGATACTATCTATGAAAATAAATTCAAACTTACGGGATACGTCCGAACGGCAATTCTGACATTACGTTTTACCTTCCACTTCACTTTCCTTGGGTTACATTAGCATCATTTTCTTAGTTCAAAAACAAAACCTAAAACTCATAAACAAATCACGTATATTTTACTTCCGGGCTTTCCATGGTAGTTCTCACATGCAGGAACCATGTATTTTTCTACTCGTCTTGTTTTTTGTTGCGCTCTCTAATTTCCTTCTTTGATTCAACCATTGTCAGTTTTCACTACTGAAAGAGGTAAGAAAATAACATGTTATATATAAAATTGCGCAGAATAAAATTTCTGCGCAATTTTATATATAACATTGTAATTTATGGAAAGAACTACAAACCATCCATAAACTCACATTGCAAAATTTAAAACCATAATCACTTTCACCGCAGCGCCGCCTAGGTGTAGATTTGTACGTTAGATTGCCAATTACTGTACCCGCATTTCCCCTACATACAACTTGCTCTTTCGGTGTGTAAACCTGTCAGGAATATGTTTGCTTCTCTCTCCCGCTTCAGTGTTCGCTGAATTCAACAGTTTCTCTGGTTTTTCTGCTGCAGTGGAAACTGGAAACATACAATCCATACAATTGGCGTTGACGCCGGAATGGTGTCGACATCTGGATACGATATCAATTTGTATGAGGCCAACTATTCTCCATCAGATTAGTCGACCCTAAGGCAGTTTTATATTGCTAAAATTTGTATGAAATTTTTTTCTTGGCGTTATTTACCTACTAGAAGTACGTTGTTCTGACCCTAATTTAAACTATTTTTATGAATTTTCAGATATTCTCATCAAAACTTACCATTATAATACAAAATTACCTTTAGACACAGTTTGTGTATGATATTTTTTCAGTACTTGCAAGCAAAAGTGATTTTCATTTACACAGAGTACTAATTTGGTTGGGTAAAAATAATTTTCATTCATAATTTTTATTTTAAAAGCGCGTTCATTTCTTCTGCAAACCCATATTGTCATGCCTACTCCCCCATTTCGTAATACGAAGCTCAATGCCGTCAACGCGGATCAGTCAAAACTCTTCCTTGCCTTCCTTGCTGATACGGTCATATCGCGCTCGATAAAAATACGCATACGCACAGCGCATATTCACACTCACGAAAGCTAATTCAGAAAGTAAGAAAGCTGCTATTTAGCTAGATATTGCAGTGGACATAACTGAATTTCACGCTACTGTCTACATTCGATTGTTATCGGACACGAAGGACCCATTTACGGACGATGGAAATGGATTACGATAATATTTATCTGAATAAGCTCCCGATAACTGCGGCGACGGGTGATAGCGCCTGGAATCATTACGCTCTTGTGGAAAGCACCTGGGGTGAGCGGAAAATTTTGCTCAAGATTATTGTGTTTAGTCCAATCTACAATACACCTTTGAGTTTTCTGAGTGAAATCGATCATGAAGTTCTGCAGCAGACGGCTATCCGGCTGGAGAAAAGTTTGAATGAATTTCTGGCGGAGACGAAGATGGCTCTTTGCACCGATGGCGGTGCCACTGGATTCAGCTACTCAGTTGAGGACAACAATTTCGTGTGGAGGAAAATAGGTGGGCCACTGACGGTGACATACGGATCGGTTATATTGCTTCGATCGCCTTGCTTGCTATCGGATGTCCTACAAAACTCTATCAACGTCCAGAGCCATCTACGGGGTGTTGTGCAGCTGAGGAATCAGATATTGCTGGAACTAAAGGAGGAACACGAAGAGCTACTCGAATTTCAGCGTCAGCAGGAAGAGGATAACCGTCTTTATGAAATCGAACTGATAACCAAATGTATCAGCATTTTGAACGAGAAGAAAGAAGTGATAAACCACATGAAAAAACAACTCGCCGACGATGACGATGAGATTGAAGGAGATCAGCTTCAGCAGCAACAGCAGCAATCACAGCCACAGAATGAGCTGAGAGAGGGACTTGAAGGGCGTTCCACAAGTGCTGGTGGTGCTAATAATACAGCACATGACGCGGAATCCGTCGGTCGTAAAAGTTCGTCGGTAATTGATTTCAGTGATTCAGATGCCTTCGATAGCCCGCTACATGATCAGGAAGAATTGGAACACAACCTCCCAAAGAGGACCAAGTTTCAGCTGATGCCACCCAGAAGTTCCACCTCAACGTCTGCTTCTTCGACGGTAACAACGAGGAATGTCGAGGGTGGCGGCGGGGAATCGATAGATGTGTATAGTAAGGATACCGAAGAACTGTTGCAAAATATGTAAAAACTTGATCGCTCGTTGAACGGAATGCAGCTATCATACACACTTCTTTCCTTTAGTGATTTCTTATTAAGACCAATTAGTGCAATCTCTATCGTACTTCATATTGTTTTTTTAATCCAACGGTTTAAGTTGAGTTTTCAATGATACAAACATTTGATAATATAGTATAATATAATATTTATTTCAATATTACGCCTTTCGCAATGTAGCTGGAGGATATCATTCATGTGCGTTCGTGTATTTGTGAAGATTGTGTGAATTTTTTTAACTTTAAACTCATCATTCAAGTGTCATATTATCATATAGATTAAATGGGATAAAATTTGTGTAACAGTTTTATTTAAAATTTTTGAAAACAAATAAAAGTAGTATATTTCGGACTACGCGACAGCAATATTTTATACTATGTTCTGTTTAAGCATTTCGCAACAGAAAAAGCTTTTGTTTGTTTCAAGTGCACGAAAGTAAAAAAATCTCGTCTGAAAAGGTGTGATAATGTTCAAGTTTATTCAAACGTTTAATTTTTCTCCCCTTTTTTCATTAACTATTTTGACTAGTACCTGTTGGTGGAAATCGATGATATTGAATTGCGAACGCAAGGTTTTTGAAGTAATAAAGGAATTCGCGCGGAGTTGGCTGGCTCACGTGGGCTTTCCCGTGCATACCAGTCTAGCCGCCAAACATCTCAAACATCTTATCATCTTATAGTTCTGTTATAACATCTGTTATAGTTATCGCATAGTGTAGGTTACTTACCTTACTTACATTAGGTAACAGCTGCCACGATTTTTTGGCGATACAGGATGTATCACACCTGAATCCTGAACGTTTTAATCCGAGATTTTCCACTTTCCCATCAATCTCCAAGCAAACATCTATCCCATCTTTTAAAAAATGTTACCTCCGCTTTACTATTGTTCAACTGTAACTGCCCTTACATCACAGAAAAGGCTGTGTAATTACTGACTTAACGAAGTGTATCTATTGGCTGGTATAAAATATATTTTTCAGATAACTTTTTATTCGCTAGAGATTCTTCCTCACAGCCTACTTATTCTGCGTCTTTTGTCAACAGAAACTACTAAATTTCTTGTGTGAAAGGTCCCGAATGAATACGTATTCCGACAGGGGGCTCAGCGTGTTAAGGGTTTGGAAGGTCGAAAAAAAAGCTCATGCTTTCAGAAATGTTGTCGTAAAGGGGTTTTTCGATATTTGATTTCGTTGGAAAGTTACAACCAAAAGTATGAGGTCACCTCAAAGGATATAGTATTGCTGTACGAATTTTTTAACGCGTTTTATCTCAAACCATGTTTTTCAGCTTGTGGGTGGTATCAATATCTCAGGATCTACTCGACCAATTTGGCTGAAATTTGTTATCAGCATGTAAAAATTAATTATCTAAAGCGTTTATTTTATTTATTTTGGCTTAACGTCTTCACAACATGACCTGATTCACATTTTTTCGTGGTTATCTCTCTCCAATTCCGCGGGCACCCAGTGTTCACCATGTCATTGCTTGTTGCGCTCCTCGTCGTCTCGTGCCTGCCGGATTCCTGATAAACACCATTTTTGTAGGATAGTTGTCCGACATTCTTGCAACATGTATTCTCCAGCTTTGATCACTTTATGAATACTGGGTTCGCCGGTGAGTTGCGTGAGATCATGGTTCATCCTTCGCCTCCATACGCCATCCTCCTGTACATCGCCGAAGATGGTTCTCAACACCCGCGGTTCTGAGACTCCAAGTGCTCGCAGGTTCGTTTCGAGTATTGTCTAAGTTTCGTGCCCGTAGTGGACAACCGGTGCTATGAGCGTTTTGTACGAAAAACATTTTGCACGATTGCTAAGTCTTAACTTTAAGTGTTTGTGGAGACCATAGTAGGTACGAATCCCATTGATAATGCGTCTCCGGATCTCGCGGCTGGTATCATTGTCGGACGTTACCAATGAGCCAAGGTAGACAAATTGATCCACTACCTCAAACTCATCGTCGTCGATCATTACACTTCTACCTAAACGGGTCCTGTCGTGCTCGGATCCGGAAGCCAGCAGGTATTTGGTTCTAGACGCATTGATTTTCAGTCCAATTCTCGCTGCTTCGTGCTTAAGTCTTATGTAATGTTTAGCTACCGGCTCAAATATTCTACCGACAATGTACACGTCATCTGCTTCGCTGATGAATTGATTGGATCTATCGAAAATCGTATCACGCAAGTTAAACGCCGCTCGTATAAAAACACCCTCTAGCGCAATGTTGAACAGCAGGCAAGAGAGACCATCACCTTGTCAAAGCCTCCTACGGGACACGAATGAATCAGATAATCCACCCGATATTCGCACACAGCATTGTATTCTATCCATTCTAGCATTAACCAGTCTTGTCAGCTTCGCGGGTCAGCTATTTTCGTCCATGATTCTCCATAGCTCTTTTCGTGTTATTGAATCGTATGAGGCTTTAAAGTCGATGAATAGATGGTGCGTGGGGACTCTGTACTCACGGCATTTCTGGAGGATCTGTCGCAAGGTGAAGATTTGGTCAGTAGTAGACCGACATTCGATGAAGCCGGCCGGGTAACCTACCACGAATCTGTTTGTCAGTGCCAATAGATGACGAAAGATGATTTGGGAAAGCACATTGTAGGTGGCATTCAGGACAGTGATTGCACGAAAATTTTCACAGTCTAGTTTGTCTCCTTCCTTGAACATAGGGAAAATACTCCCATACCCAGATAACTAACCAACTTTTCAGGGCCTTTTTCTCTTGATAAGTTCCGCTCCGACGCTTTGCCAGTTGATTTGTTGTTCTTAAGTTGTTTGATAGCATTCCTAACTTCACCTATCGTTGAGGGTGGTACATCTTTATTATTTACTGAATCAACGTAATCGCTTCCATCGTCATCTTGGTTCTCTACCTGTACGCCATTCAGGTGTTCATCGAAGCGTCCTAAAGCGTTACATAGCCGTTGTTTGATATCTCATTCTTTCGTTTTTTTATGAGCTTCTAAACAGCGATTTTCATGAAAAATAAATATTTTTTGACAAAAAATGGGCGCCATTTTGTCAATTTTTCGAATCGCCTAAGGAACGCTTTAGGTATTGTCCTAGAGCTTCAAAATATTCATTAGAATTTAATCCTGCGTCACCTCGTTGCTTCAGAACCGATACCACCAATAAAGTACCGATTTTTAGACAGCATCTACGCATCCAGCTGTCAACAGCGTAATAATACATTTTCAAATATACCTTAAAC
This sequence comes from Toxorhynchites rutilus septentrionalis, assembly GCF_029784135.1. NCBI lineage: Eukaryota > Metazoa > Arthropoda > Insecta > Diptera > Culicidae > Toxorhynchites > Toxorhynchites rutilus. Next base: position 4,101,545 of record NC_073744.1, read on the forward strand.
AATAACCAATATAACCGAATACTTCATTTCATTCATAACACCCGAAAAAAATCACGAAAAGTCATTATTTTTCGACCTTGACATTTCTTAGGATTGCAAGAGACAAGTAACATGAACACATATTTAGGTTCCTGTAGATTTAGCCGATGATCGTACCTTTTCCCTTTCCCTGCTAATGTCCCTCATTAGGATTTGTACAACCGTCTCATCGACGTTTTTACTTACATTCGTCCTGTCCTTTTTTATCTGCTCAAGGTAATCGGTTCCCTTGTTCTTCCACCAAAATATTACAACGGGCCTTATTTGCGAACAAGGTCGAACGCGCACAGTCTCCTTTATTCCGCGCGGCGAATGAACTTATGGCGAATGACAACCTCGCCTTGTCACAGAAAAAAAAACCTCAAAATAATTCATCCGTATTCGTGGAGCAATTTACTCTCTATAAGATTAGCAGACCCGGAAGCATTTTTGAATTGTTGAAATTTGAATGAAAATTATCACTCGATGTTGTTTGAATACATAGAAGACATAGTTCTGATTTTAACTTTACTTTTTATTCTATGAATTTCCTTGCATTTCCACCAAAACTATATCCATAATATTAAATTATCACACAATTTTCGTTCAAGATTTTTCTCAAATTGCAGAAAATGTGTTACTTTTTTATATAGAATACTTAATCAATATGTAGAACATATTTTCATTTGAAATTTTTGTTTTAAAAGCGTTTTTTTTCCACACGGATATCCATTACCATTTTTGCTTCACAGAAATAAAACACGGAGCTCAATATTGTCAATGTCGAATTGCGTGGCAATGCTGCCACGTTTGCACAACTCCATTGAACTTGAGTCGAACCAATTGTAGAACGCAAAGTTGCAACAGGTCTGGAATTTCTGAGATAATTACACTATCGATTTCCTCAGAACGTATGTTGTGGACACACGAACTAAAACTGTGTGGATCCTCGCTTCTTCCACTCAACCGAATACATCCCGCAATAAGTGGGACCGAATCTGACCAGATTTCATTTTTTGTTTGAACACACGCGCTGTTATGTCATGACAATGCATTGAGTTTTTCCCTGCCAATAGCAAGGCTGTATCGGCTTTGTTCATGATAGCGTCTCGCAAGAAAATGTATTCTTCCCCATGGACCCCCTTTTGTTTTTTTTCTTCGAAGCACATTTTCTCGTGTCATTGTACAGTTGCCTACTATGTTTCCAGCAACGCTTGCGCATTACATCTACACACGTGCTCTCCCATCACCAGCTGGATTGATAATAATAGCGTGATTGTGATTTTGTGAATTCTACCAAGTGTAATTTGAAGTATTTCAATAATTCATTATGCTCACTCAAGGCTTCCAGCTCGCCAGCGATGCGCCTGGCTTCAGAAGAACTGAGGTTACTTGCGCATGTATGGATGAAAGTTCGTAGAAGCAGACGTAGCGCCATCTGTCATTTAACAACGTAAATAAATTCGTTCTGTTAGAAAAACGAACAATGGTTGATTTTTGTATTGTTCAAACGAAAACACTTAAATCGCGATTACAAATAGGGGATGGAGATTCAAATTGGGATTACAGTAATCGTTCGCTAACTGGTCCTGGTTCGACTGGTCTGCTTTTTAACTGGGCGAACGTTAACTGGTCCTTGGACAAAAATAATGACATTATTTTCGCATGACGAAAACATTGATTAAACTACAGAAAAATAATTTCCTCAAATTATATTTCATACCTGTTGTCGCACTCAATGCGAAACTCCCATTGGAATCCTTTAGTTTATCCAATTTCATGATCAACGCGAATTAAACCATTAATTGACGCTTATTTGACGTTTAACATGCCAGACCAGTTAAAACGCGAATGTCGATAACTGATCTTCCCTTTTCGCCCAGTTAGTGAATGTTTACTGTATTTGTATATATAGATAGAAGATTGAACAACATGTAGTACCGATAAAATCTACAAAGCAAATCATGAAAATGAAACCACTTCCGCTAAGTATTTTAAAGATTTTTATTCACGAATTTTTCTTTGCCGTATTCCTCTGGAGTCCGTGTGTTGTATTGGTTGTTGTAAGTTTCTGCTTATATTCTTGTTTCTACTATACGAGCTAACTCACTCGCTGATCCAATCAATCAATCAATGCTACCTTCTTCTTTTTTATTTCCTCAATAGAACGGTAAAGATTATAAAATATATATACGATAGTATTAGAAGTGCTGATGTTATCAATTAACGTTTTGTTTCCTTTGCTGTAAGCGAAACGATTCGTACAAATAGGCTGCCTAAAAGAACAAAACGAAAATACAGAGGATATCAAGAAAGAAGACTAAATCGAAATCGAAAAAGCGGCAATTAACCAGTATACGATAAATACATCCAATATAACGTTTTCATTTCTTTGCATACGACTAAAATAGTAAACACAAAAGAATCTGCTCACTATACCGTCACGAATAAATCTAACTAAAACCCTAAAAATTGTTTCTTCTCCTGTTTCGCCTACCATTATAGTGTATATGTTTTATTTACTTCTCACAGACCAAAAAGCTAATGAAGAATAATATTCATTTATTTATATTAAAATGGATTAGTGGGTTCAACTAATTCGCTACTGCTATGGAATTTGCGACCTTATGAATCACCAATTTAAATATTTGAGAAATTGGTACATGGTGAACAGGCGAACAGGCGGCGAGAGTTCCACACGAAGTTGTTCAAGCATTGTTCCTGCACGATTGATGGTCATATTCGTGTCTGCTCTTTGTGACCCAAACACACTTGGGTCGTGCACAAATTTCCACTTAACGCTCCCCGTTCAATCAATCGATCGAGAATGAAATGAAAACCAACTGTCGCCGTGTTTGTTCACTTGCCGGAGAAGTTTTCTTTCCTTGAAAAAGAAATACCTTCTCCCACATGTTGGTCTAGAAAAATTAGAACTTCTTTGTTAATTTATTTAAATTTTACCTTCGTGTGTGTGTGTGTGTGTGTGTGTATTATGTGTTTTCCGAACTCTTGTGACCTTTCATCCATTATTACAAATCGACTATTCTTTTCTCCCGGTTGGTTCTCTCTAGTAAAAGTATTTCCTCTAGTGAATAATATTCTTCTTATGTTAGCATTTATTTCCACCAACTTTCCGCAATCTCTCCGTGTCGCACATGTGGTTTCCATGGATAGATATCTGTTGAATCATATTGAACTGATTTCTGTTTCTCTTTTCTGTTTATTGATTTCTATAAGAATTTTTTTTCTTTTTCACTGCTGCTAGGTGATGAGAATTACTCGACGATAAACGCGGCAAGCAGCACTGCTCTGTTCTGTTGTTATTCTTGTGTTGCACAATGAAGAGGAAATGGTTCGGTAGGGGTAGTAATAGTTGTGTAAAATAGTAGTTTCAAAGAAGTAGATAAAGCAGAAGCCTTTTGCCGTTTTGCTGCAAAACGCTTTTTCCACTTTGTTTCTTGTTTTTTTTTGTTTGGAGGGGGAGATGTACAAGAGAAATAGAACAAACAAAAGCTGTTCAGCAGCATCCGGACTTGGCCTCGACGTTGCGGCCTTTGTCAATCTTGACGGCACTGGGCGCCTCCGGGGCGCTGGACGGTGGACCTACGCGATTCTTAATTTCTGCCGCCATCGTCATGAATGCCTGCTCCACGTTGGTGGCGTTTTTGGCGGAAGTCTCCAGAAATGGGATACCTAGCTGATTCGCGTATTCCTAACGGAAGAAGAGTGAATTAATTAGGTTTTTTTTTCAATGGTATTTGTATGGGCAAAATAAGGACAACCCACCGTAGCCGTGGTCGTGTCCACCACCTTCTTTGTCTGCAGATCACATTTGTTGCCTACCAGCAGCTTATTGACGTTCTCACATGCGTAGCGCTCGATTTCCTCAAGCCATTGTTTGACGTTGTTGAATGATTCCTGGTCGGTGCAGTCGTACACCACGATGATACCGTGTGCGCCCCGATAGTACGACGACGTTATCGTACGGAAGCGCTCCTGGCCAGCCGTGTCCCACTGGAAGATACATTAGCAATCGTGTGTTAGCCGAATGAATACTTTTTTTTATATCTCATCACTTGATTTGATTACAACTCACAATTTGCAGTTTGATCGTTTTGCCATCCAAGTCAATGGTCCTAATTTTCTGTTATAAATAAATGAAACAAAATATCACATTGATTGTTAACATGAGCGGACTCCACAAATACTCACAAAATCTACACCAATTGTACTGATATAGCTCTCCGTATACGTATCATCCTATTGCCAGAAGAATTCCCATTGAATGCCAGGAGATGTTCGACATCATTCGTCGTTCGACGGGCGGAGCAGGAGTAAAATCGTCACAGATTAGCTCATTGAAAACTGATTAGAGAGTGCGGTGGACACTCCAAATATACTCACAGCAAATCTCAATAAAAGGCAAGACTTTCCGACGCCCGAATCGCCAATCAGCAGCAATTTGAATAGATAATCGCTGAAAGTAGAGAGTAATGGGATAAGATTACTTATAATGATTCGATACGCTTTTCTTAGGGTTATCCCTCATCCCCGCAAAAGGTTTGTTTTGAAATGGAAACGATTACAAGCTGCTCTACCCAAGGATTTGGTGACCAAAGCTTTTCCGGACAGCACAGCAAAACAGCAACATAACAAGAGACCAAAATTCGCTGACTAGACGCCAATAATGGATCTGGTAGAATGGATGAAAATGTATATGCTAATAGTATTCGCACAGTGTTTGCTTTCCATCACTCTCACACTCTTTCCCTTGTTCTCTATGGGCACGGCTTGTCGGTTTGGGTTTGGTTCTAGGCTCTTCAAATCGAATAGTGACACGATTAAAGTGCTGTGCCGTGTGGCGATTTCGAAGAGGGGGAAATATCGTAACCTCAGAGAGGCACAAGCAAAAGGGAGAGATAGCAGCATATACGATTATGCTGTTACGTTGCATGCTAGACGACGGTGGTGGGGTTGGCCTCTCTCTCTCTCGTTTGGGGATATCAAAAGCAAATTAGATCAATTATCCGGGAATGGCTAGAGAGATCGGTAAATACTGCATGTTGTTTGCTATGTCTAAGGAACGACTTCCGATGCATTTCTCCTATTTTTTGTAATTAAGAATTAACACCTTGTTATGATTTTTGAAAAAAATCTATCATCTATATATTGCCCACCGCTATAGTGGTTCTTAGATTTTCGTGAAAACTATCGCAAAATATTATGGCGGTTTTACATTAGGGAGATCTATATAGATGGATTTATTCACCTGAAAATAGATGTAAACGGGTGAGAATATATATGATACACTTCTTCGAGGTATATATGAATAAAATGCATAGAATAAATTCAGGCATATGTAAACGCTGGTGAATTTCTCACTGGTGAGAAATTATTAAAGTTGGATGCAGTTCTACTTCAAGTGAATAAATTCACCGAAAGTATGAATATATTCATTATATAAGTTCGCGCTAGTGTAAACGGTTAATGCGATTTCTATAAATCTCATCATATTTCTTCACACGAATATATCACTAGTCTAAACCCACCCTTAGTAATTTTTATTTTTTCATTAAGGTGTCCATATCCATTTTAGGACGATCCCAAAAAATCCCCTATTATTCAAAAATGACTTTTTCGTGCAATGTTCTTCCAAAGAAGCCTGACTCATTTTCTTCAATTTGATATATCGATGATATGAATCGGTCTAGTAGTTCAAACGTAAGGATTTTTTGAGAAAACTCATTTTTGAAAAAAGAGGAAATGATTGATATTCGAACTGTCGGGTTTTTTTAAATCATAACTCGAAAACGAAAAAACGCCTCTCTGATTTTTGGATATGTTATGTAAAAAAAAAACACAGCTTTTAAGGAAAAATATAAAAAATCTAGTGAAGTGTATAATAAGATAATAAGTAGCAAAACTATCTCCACCAAGGATGAAAGTTAAGCTAATCGAGACCGGAAATATTGATAGAAAGGGCTTCTGTTGAGAAGAGCGCAAAGCGAAGATAAGTGTGTGTATATTTAGTTGCTTCAAGCCATCGATATATGACTTTGTGTGTGTGTGTGCGTGCTTCATAGCTTGTATGTGTAAATAGCATCTTCGCTACGCTAAAACCCCATTTGTACCTGCTCCCGTGTGCATTGGCACTGTCGCGATGCAACAATCATCTTATATTTTGATGCTACGATGGACGATTGTTTGGTGGTGCAAATTATGCAGCCGCGATGATAAATACAAACAAAGAGGGAGTTAGCGGAAGAGAAATATTTGCACTAGAGTATGAATAATTAATCCCTGCAGAGGCAAATATTCAGACTTTTTCTTTATTCGAAGTAGTTAGCATCGCTTGTTTCCGTCATCATAAGGGCTTCGTTGGTGCCTTTGATATTGCATCAATTCATCGAACTAACGCTATGGCGAAGCAGGCGTTAAGGTTGTGCGCCACATAATTATTTGAGGAATATCAAGCTAAACCATAATGATGTCATGCTGGAATGTTGTGAGCTATTTGGGTTCGCGTGCCAATCGCAAAACTGACTTCAACAAGGATGGCATTTGCGCTTATCTTGATCATAATGAAGCAATGCAACTCTTTTCGTGGTTATTGAGATTAACAGACAGAGATTATTTCATTTATTTAGTCACCAAGAAAGTAAATTCGTTCTAGAATTTTGTATGTGATTTGGTTTCGTTTGCCGGTATCAAAACTTTTTCCACTAAGGATAACAGCTGCGCTTATCTTGAGCATGAAAATGTAATGGAACCTTTTTCGAGGCTAGTAATATTAACAGAAGCGTATCTTTTGAGAACAGCGCAAAATGAAATGAAGTGTTTATATTCCTAATCGCTTCAAGCCACCAATGTATGGCTCGGTATGCATGTTATATTGAACGCTTGTTTGGTGCTGGATGGTTTACGATGTACGAACGATGTCTAGAGGTGCGATTCCACTGAGATTCCAAAGCATGATGAGATATGGAATAATAGTGTCGGAGCAACAAGTATATAATCGCCTGTAGCCGAGTGTATGTCAATTGCGAAAAAGGCCACCGGAATAGAGTTCTAGGTAAATATTCAACGCATTGACATGAAACAAAGTGCGACATGCGATCTGTTTGTGTATTTTTCTGCGAGGGCAAGAATGTATCACCAATCAATTATCATCAACTGATTCTACAATAAAAAACCATTTCAGGGCGACCAAACCATTTTACTAAACAGTTATTTCTGAAATTTCGTGGCATTCTAAAAATAATATCCGAAGTTATTAACAAGCGACTTGAATAAAATAACAGCTTAGTTCTACGTCAACAATGCCTTCGTGACTTGGACACAACCTCCTATATTTTTTTCCTTGGACCATTCCAAAAAGTTAGTCCTAAGATAAAACGTTATATATAGTTTTTCAAATTGAATCGCATGTAGAATCCATTATTCATATTACTTTCCTTAAATGGTCACGATTTCACAAAGTATTGAAATTTCATAAATTTAAAAAAATTTATATCTCTATTTTAGGGAGTCTGACACGGCACTACTATACGTCAAACTTTGTTAATTTAGATGGGCTTTCCGAAAACCAAGTTTAAAAAAAATCGGAGAGGATCGGGTCAGCGGCGGGTCGATTCGGCATGCAATTGCTCGACGGGCGCTGTATCCAACGAAATGGTAGACAACCTGCTTCAGTCATAATGGAGTGAATTGGGGTAGTTTTGAACGCATCTGAGGCTTGTCTTATTACTTCATTGTACGTTGTTGATGAAATGCGTTCCATTGCATCTAAGTTGATACTAGTGAAGTCTAATCCGTACAATAGCTGACCCTATGTTTAGAAGGGTTGAACGACTGCTTCTGACTAGACGACATCCCAGTATTCGGAGTATGTCCAATCTACGATCGCAATTGTGTTTGATCTCCTTGAAGTGTTGAAGAAGAATGATTTTTGCGTCTAGTAGTATCCCAAGAATCCGTAACTTTCTCACACATGGAATCCGAGTACCTTTAACTTTGATGGTCCGGCTTCGCTTCGTATGTTTCATATTACAAATGTGCAATGATTTTGATTTTGCTGCAGCAATAGAAAATCCAACACTAGTTGTCCAGTTGGTAACTTTAATAACTGCATTTCGTAACAGCACCTTCCGCACCTCTGTAGAACCTTGTTGCACGCCGACACGAATGCTTGATATAGCTCCATTAGTTGCAACTCGAAATGTTCTGTTGCTGAGGAAACTGATGATGATGTTCAGCAAATGTCCGGATATATTCCATGATGTCAGTGTCTGAAGGATTGCCGGTCTCCACGTAGTGTCATAAACTTTGAAGATGTCGAGTGATACTACTTCTACATGCTGGCGCTCGTTGTGGTTTAGTAGTACTTCCAACTTTGCCAGGTAAGTGTTGGCACCTTTACCCGCGCGGAAGGCATGGTGACGGGGACCAAGTTTACCAATGGTGTAAGTTCAGTGACGAGCCGACGTTCGAATATTTTCCCTGAACAGCTGAGCAGGGTAATTGACCACTAGCCCTCTGCTTTGCTCCGATCTCTATCTAGCTTTGGAATCGGAATAACTACTCCTTATTTCCATTCGCCCGGAAATGTTCCGCTTTTCCACAGTTGGTTGCATAGCTTGAGCAGTGACAGCTTTGCTGAGAACGGCAGTCTTCTTAAAAGTGGATAACTGATGTCATCATTCCCTGTAGATGATCCTCCTCCACGATCCAGAGCGCATAACAGCTCATCCATCGAAAAAGTTGGTTGAATCTTGTCCATACTTGACTGCTAGGAGTTTGAGTGTTTATGATCTTCACGAAATTTTTCCAGCTTTTCAATTTTGCTCCGCAAATAATTTTAGGGCTCACTGAACGAGTGGCTTGAAATGCTCGGATTTCTTCAGCTTTCCGTGAGTCATCGTCAACAATTCTCCGAAGTGCGCGTAGTTTCTTTCTGCGGCTTTTTCTACATCAGGATTCCACCCAGGAATTGTCTTAGCTCCCTGTTTTCCGCTGGTTCTGGGTAAGCTTGCTTCGGTGCGGATGTGATAATATGAGTAAATTGTTCTACGGTGAGTGGTTGCAGAGGATTTAAAGTTCTGTTGCATATATTTTCATAATGTTCCCAGTCGGCTCTATCGTAGATCCATTTTCTGCGAAATTGGGGTTCTACTGGAGTTCCAGGTATGTCAACTATAATTGGATAGTGATGCTATAATCTGAAATTGTTTTCCATGGGAATTTGCTGGCCCGTTCCTAGCCTACCGGAGGATGAGCAAGGACTCAGCAGGAGTTGGTATGGTGTTCCAAGATAGTTTGCCGTAATTTGATGTTCCCACGTGTTGGTTTCTTGTAATCGTACCACTGTTGGTTGATACTTAGCAAGGAGAGTCTGCAACTGATCTCGATGTGAAAGGAGCCCATTGATATTCCATTGTATAGCATTATATGCTCTATTTGTATTACTTTTCCCGCTAATTTTCTCTCATTGACTTCAGAGACTGCTGCGAAGTTACACAGAACTGCTACAGTGATAGACATTCGTTTAGCCGCACTTGAAAAAAATACTTGAAACACTTACAAAACAACAAGGAATGTTCTTTTTATCGGGATACTTATTTGCTGTAGTGATAGAATATTTAAGTCACTTTCATTGAAAGGACGTGCGTCACAATCACACACACAAGGCGGCATCGGTGGATATAAACATTCGACGGTCGTTTTTTTCCCGAGACATACGTTCGGCCGCAGGGCATAAAAATCGAGTTTTCGCATAATCACCAATCCTTTATCTGTGTTTTTGTAAAAAAAATACTTGGGAATGTTCAATTTACGAGTTAAATATTAGATGTGCAACATAAGAAGTTGGTCAGATTAGTGATTTACGTAGAATTTAAAGGAATAGCGAAAGGTATTCTATTGACGGAAGAGGGGCGGAAAATAATAAAGATATTTAGTGAACAAAAGTTTTCTAATCGCTCGATCGTAACAAAAATTGGTCTATCTGAGAAAGTGGTAAGGAATTTCTTTAAATAGTGCCAGAAATATGGGATATAACGACCAACAAATGGGAACACCAAAGTTACTTTGCGTCTTAAAGGTCGAATAAGACACGAAGCAACCAGGAAACGATGTCCCGCTCATACATGAGGGCAGAATCGGTTGTTCCAGTAACGAAGAGGCGTATTGCGCACATCTTGAATGAGTCACCAAACATCATGTGGAAGAAACCTCAAGGGACGCTGAAACTGACCGCCGCCCATAAGCAGAACCATCTCATACATGGAATGGAAAATAGTATGGAGAAATGTTGTATTTTCCTACGAAAAAAGATCAATTCGGATGGTCCGGACTGTTACAGTTGCTATTGGTACAATTTAAGTCAACGGCATGTCGTAAGATGGAAGCAAAACTCTAGGGGCGGAAGTTTGACAGTGTGGGGAGCCGTTTCCTATCACAGCAAGCTTCTCATTTGTTTCATTTTCACCCGAATGAACTCCGAAAAGTATCTTCAATTACTGGAGGACGTTTTGATTGGCCATATTGAGAATAACGCTACCGAGGATGTGTTTTTTTTCAGCAGGATTTTGCATAGATCCACGTTTCCAAGTAATCGAAGGCATGGTTTGCTGAGGACATTCTGCTTCTTGAATGATCTGCTGGCAGTCGATTGCAATCCCCTAGAGAACCTATGGAGAATCTTTGCCGAGATGGTCTATGCAAACGGATGGCAGTAATTGAGGAATGTTGGGCTATAATCAATATGGCAACATTTTAAAAGCTGTCTGACTCGATGCCAAATCGAGTTTTCAAAGTGATCCGAAATGGAGGTGGACGTACTGAATATTAGCTACCGTTTGGACTCGAAATTTGCCTACAAATTTTCATTTATTGAAATTTTAGGATGCGGCTAAACGAATGTCCACCCTGATTCCACATATTTGAATTACTTAGAAAAAAAAATGAATTTATACATTTTTAGAATGAAATCGATGAAAATAAACAATAATCGTCTTTTATGAGCAAAACTGTACAAATAATTGACTTATTCTTAAAAATATTGAGGAAAAATAGGGTGTTCTATGAACGGAAAGAAGCCACCAGAATAATGATAAAGAAGTTCACTGAATAACGATGGTTTGGATCAGAAAATCATATTCTTTAATAACGACTCCTGCTCAGCATTGCTTGCATATAGGTAAAGTGATATGTATTTTCGCCAAAGTAATGCAGAAGTACAATCACGAATACGAGCTGTGACTGCTGTGAAAAATCACAGGGAATGATAAGCCGGAATTCATCTACCAACTGTAAGCGACTGTGCAAGAAAATGCAGAGAAGACAATTATAGCTCTAGTGAGTGAAATGATTGAACCTTTAAACTAGATAGAATCTTCTTAATTCCTCGTTCAAGTGGCGTAAGGTCGAGCTCTTGACAGAAAAGGCACAAAGCAATCGCCTTATCAATCTGAAATTGTCATATATATCCCAAGTCCTTTGTAGTTCCACTTCTGTTGGGATTTTGTTAAAACCCTCAGCGTTGAGGAAGTATTCCCACCTTAGAATGCAATCGAGTTTCACATTAAAATTGGTCGTATACAACTGATAGTCTAGTTTTGCCACATAACGCTGTTGTTGTTTCTGAAAAGCATGATCTAATTGCCAACATTTTAAAGAAGAGTATCATACCAATTGTGTACGACTAGAAGATGCAAGAAACTATAAATTGTCGGAACTAAAAACGATGTTTTGATACAACACACGTTTTTGATCTGAAACTACTGCGAATATCAGCTCACACCATGATGTTGAGATTCTTTGTTTTCTCATCAAGTCTGTAGGTCTGAACGCATCCCATAGGAGAGAATTTAGACTACCTGCCTTAAAAATGAGCGTTGATTTTGGTTTCTTGAGCGGCTTAATATGTATCTAAACGCCTTTAGCTTTCGCTCGTTTCCGTTTTGTGATATTTATTTATGGATATAAGTGTCCATTCATACGCGAAGTATATTCTCTGTGTCGACTATGGGGTATCTTTCAGCAATATTCAGCTTCAACTCCTTGTTTCGCCTAAGTATCGATGATTGATGGATGATTGTCTTCGGAGAATTCTGTTGAAATTTATATAAACGTTAAATCTCATGCAATGGTTGAATATGTTGTTAAATTCTCAATAAGATTGTGTTTTGTATGTATTGTAATTTAACAATTACACGAACTCAAAGCGAAGCGATGTTGCATGAAATACATTTACCTTCGACTCCGACCCACAATTATCCGTGCGTGGTTCAGATTCTCGCCTCTTCGAGCAGATAAAGTAAACAAAATAACCGAGCACAAACACTGTTTTGCGTTGTGTGCGCCAATTTCCAATTCCAACACCTTCCCTGAAGACAACATAATAAGGGATGATCCCATTTGAATTTCAATCGATAATACATGTTGCGATTTACTGCATACGCGACGAACGAATCGGTGCGAAGGGTAATCATACACCGTGCCATCCTCAGGAATAATAGAAACACTGGTGTTGGTTTGTTTTATTTGGTCCCCGCCAAACGGTTCGCAACCACCCTCTAGTTTTTAAAACAATGAATGGAGAAAGATTACTGACGGTAGCATTTGTAGATATGAGGTTACTGGTGACAGCTCAATCGTTGTTTTAACATGATAGTGACTCATTATTTCACACATACAAACTGGGGATGTGATCAACAATGGTGGAGGAGTCGCAATAATGACTTATGCAGCGAATCAGCTGCGTTCTGGAATTTCCTTTGTTCGATATGATTAGCAACAGTAAAGCAAAGCTTATCACTTCTGATAGGCCTAAATCCTTGTTCCTGGAACGCAGAGCATTAGAAAACGTACGCCCATGGTCATTTGTCTTATGTATGATGGTTCATTCTCTCTCTTGAGAGGAACTCCGAAATACATGAACGGAAGGGGGCAGACAAAGTGAAATCAAAATCGATTGCTAAGCAAATTGATGATTTCGCTAACCAGGAGAAAACATCTTTATTGCGTCTTTCCGTGACACTGTTAGTGTTCGGAAAATCGGTTCTCATCTCCTACCACGATTGAATTCAAAATATTGCATTCTTTAAATGATTACGAACAACGTAAGAGCAGCAGACGTCGTCATCATTATTACTAAGCAAAATGAGAGCGACGATGAAAAATGGAACAGGAGTGTATCGGAAGCGGAGAGGTGTTGTGTTGGATGTGGAAAAATGGTTAGTGAAACAAAAATTCTAGACTCTGGTGCTGGTGGAACACTTACTATTCGGGGCTCATCGCGGATGCGGACATTTCTTATTTAACAACTCGCCGATCTGGAACAATATATCCTCACTATAGGCCACACGATACGTAAAGATTCTGCACTAAATTGATCCACCTTTTTCCACTTCTCTCTCTGAGACAGCAGCAATATCAGTAGTTTTTTTCTCCTTTTTCTCTCTCACAGCGTAACACTAACCATATAAATTCAAGACACTTCGCGATGGAGATTTTTCTTTGCGACTGACGGAACGAATACTTTTTGAGTCTCTGACACGACGACGACGACAGCCGTTGCCAACCGAAACGCACTGAAACGAACGTCACTCGTTGTTCGATGGAGTGTCAAGTGAGTCGCCAGCCTTTTTTGCACTGGGCTTTAATTAGAGATGTCCCATCCGCTCAGGATCTGTTCAAATAAATCACTTCATCTTAACACTCTGTCAGGAGCAACTAATCTTCCGCACATCTAGAATTTTTTGGATCTCAAAACGTCCTCCCCACATCCCTGAATTGCTTCTTACGTATTTTTATAACATATAGGTCTTTATTAATAGTGCAGTAAGTTACATCTAATTCAATATGTAATACATTGGAAAGACATGTAATGCGACACGTCTAATTGGACATTCCTACATCTAATTGGACATTTTTGTAAACATCGAGTTCGGGGCCCAGATTTTGGCCACACATTGAAAGTCGCTACCAGACGTCGACACTGTACTACTGCCATCGCGAATGTCCGATTACAGGTCGAAATCGCCTCCAAGGCGACACTGAGTGGTGCCTCGGCATGTCGAATAAGATGTAACTTATTGTAGTTAGCAACTATTTCTGTAAGAAAAAAATGCTTTTATAGACAGAAAGGTTTAACACTAAACCTACCGACGTTTCATGTATACCGAGTCAAGTGACTTTTTATGAATAGTTAGTGAAAAATGACTCGATTTATATAGTTTTGTTGAGAAACGTGGCATACCATAATCCTCCTGTATATTTCGACAGTTTAGGATAGCAATTATTACTAAAATAATGAAATTATAATTTTTGACACGTGAAATAGCACTGTAGCTTCGAATGGTTACTGTTAGCTTGCTTGAATAGTCAGCAATACAATTAATTCACTATTCATTCACAAATACAGCAAAATATATAAAGCAATACCAAAAATGTGTAATGCAATGGTTTTGTATCACAACCACAAATACAAATCTTTCTAATATCATATAAATGTTTGCACGGTCAAATAACCCGTTGCGGTAGTTAGAACAGATTGCATATATTTCCCAGTAAAAAAAATAACAAGAGAGGAGTAAACACTGAAAAATACATTCGATGTATGTTTTAAGAAAAGTAGTGTAGGTAAATTATGTTGTGACAATGTAATTTGCAAAAAAAATTGACTAAAAGTTTAAAATGGGTCATTAGACCCCTCGTGGTAGGTTTAGTGTTAATGAATCAAGCAGTGCTTCTCAGGCTTGATGAAATGAGTTTAACAAAAAAAAAACGAACTGATTTCACTTGCAAATATAAATTTAAAAAAAATTATTACATTATCAAAAGAGAAGTCAATACTCAGTCTTGTCCGCCTCAGAGCCGATACGTTTCCGATAAGACCCTTGTAGCTAATTGGTTCACCAGAGCACAAGTCCAACCGCCAACCTAGTTTTGAATAGACAATGAGTATCCCGTAAATTTTGCTTTACGAAAAAATCCTAGACCGAACTTCACAAAACTTTTATTTTATATCCTTTATATATAAGCAACACGCGCGTGGCACAAACTTTTGTAGACTGCTTTTAGTTTTTTTTAAAATACTACTACAAAAGTAAACAACGAAATAATAAATTAAAATAGTTCATCATTACCAAGACCATGACTGGTAAATCCAAATTCTTAAAAAAGTAATATTGAAAAACAAAAAACAGCGAAATCCGTTCAAAAAACTTCGTCAGGTACAGTGTTCATTGAAAAAAAAAGTATTAAAAACAACAATAAACTGTTCACAATAAGCTCTTGGTCAAAAAATTCAAAAAACGTTATTCGACTGTTACGAAAATACAGCTTTAATGTGTGAAAAACAGTGCCTCTTGAAGTGTTGTTGCGCATGTAATATGTCTTGGCATCGAGTTAAATACATTTATTCCTTTCAAGTATAACGAATTTTGTGTAGCACATGACAAGAAATAAGGTGTTCTTAATTCATTCGCGTTTCTAGTGTTATATCTATGAAAATTACTTCCTGTTTCAACTCGATCACACAAATATCGAGACAGAAATCGTTACCTACTTTAAAAACGAACACCGTAGTTAAATGAACAATTCTTTGCTTCACGGATAACCAAAGCAGAGCGTCCAGCATCAAAGATGAGGAATTGGACCTATTACATTTTAGAATCAACCGCATTATTTTGTTCTGCAAACGCTGTAATCCCGATATTTGTGTGTAATTGGCTTAAAATAGAATGGAAGTACAAAAGTCTAAATAAGGATGTAAATGCTGTAAATGGTCAAAAAATGTAAATGGTAAAAGAATCGTAGCTCTTCAAGTCATATCGGAGCTGAAAAGCAGCGGTGCTGAAGAACAGAGGAGCTGAACAGTTGCGGACTTGAAGAGCTGAGGAGCAGTGAAGTTGCAGTGCTACAGAGCTACAGCAGAGTTGCCAACTATAATTTGAAAAAAAATCAGGAAGAATGAAAATAAAAATCAGGATAGCTCAAATATGGGGCTGTCCGAAAAGTTAATGTCGATTTTTGGGAAAACAAAAACATCATTTTCAATCAAAGCATTATAATTTAATTTTATATCCATAGTTCTGTTTCACAATCTTTCACACAGCTTAAATATTCTATTCTCCCAGAACATGTTTGCTTCCTCGTCGAAAACTGCTGCGAGCCATACATGTGAGAAACAGGTTGCTTGGTAGTAGTTCATAATACAGAATCCATTCCAAATCCCACCAGAAATCGAGTATACCTTCCTTCGGGCGAAGACCGGATATGTAAAAGAATGGTATGGTTTCGCCTGACTTTTTGATCGTTTATATTTTTTCCGAAAAACCTACAGCATCTCTACAGTCAATTGCAGAGAAATCAATATTAAAATTTTCACTGAATTCATCATACATGCTTTGGAATAAATCTTTACTCAACAAATGAGGAAAACATATCAGCAGTGGAAGACTTGTTGATTTTTTCCTAATTTTTATTATATTTAGAACGGTTATAGATATATTCATCATAGCCCCATCATTATAGTTTATTCTACTTTGAACCAGACGAACAAATTACATATGAAATCTTTTTATATTGACTGTGGATTCAAAAATTTTCTTGGGTAAATTCACACTCTGAAACTTATTCCTACACTAATAACTCTGGGGATACATCTACATACACATTATCCTCAATAAAGCAATAATGTTCCTCAAACTTAAACTCGTTGTAATTTCATAAATTCGTCAGACAATCCGATTTCATGAAATTTTCTAGCACTGCTTTAGGAAGCTACGAAACAATTGAGGGTAGAGATAAAAAAGTTTAACTTAATGTAAGATATATACAATATACAATATACGTTATATGAAAGATCATGTTTCATAAAGGTACCATTAGAAAAAAAAAATCCAGGAACGACACGAACGAATTTTTCACTAATAATCAATCACACAAACAATCACGATAACACGTACACGCAATAGGCCCTCAATTGATTAAAAGCAACGCAAAAACAGTTTTTCCAACTTAAAGATTTCATGTTTACCTAGTTCATGAATCGCCCTAACTTCCTCTAGAATTTTTCTGATAAACAGGAAGTGTATTAAAACTACGCGGAATTTAAAAAAAATATATAAAATTGAGAATGAGCTTTGCATTTAAAACTGCGAAAATTTAATTTTGTTTTGAATTCGAAATTGAGTATAGCATTAGCCCTGCGTTATGTGTATCTTGCTAGTAAATAAATTACGATACTGTTATACTTTTCCACCTATATTTAATTCAGCTGCGCTCATACGCAAACAGTGCTTTTGGAATCAGATCGCTCCCAACCAGTTCGTTCGGAATAAGTTCGTGCGCAAACCGTTCGCTCGCTATCAGTTCGTGTGGCGAACTACCTTTAAAAAAAGAACTACCACGATCGTTCACTTTTTTTGGCGAACTAGTTCTTTCAGTTCAGTAAATCAAATGTCTCCAAAATAAACCATTTCTTCACATCTGGCATCACTGGCTAGTGGTAATCAAAACAACATTCATAATAGCACGGATAAAAATAATCAGTGTATTTTGAATACACTTTGTCCAAATTTGATTCACCTGTGTCGGAAGAATGTTATCCCAATACGTCGAGGAACTGGAACAGGTTCGTAGCAATAGGTTGATAACACTATTTAGTTCAATGCATAAAATTTATTGAATGCGGCAGGATCCATTCGAGGTGGAGGAATTCATCGAGCGGCTCTGTTGGCGTACAAACAACGAAATCGGTTCCGATCAGTTCGATCCGGATCTATTGTATGAAACGTTTGTGGAGACCATCAAGGATCTGAAGATCCTCCAGGAGCGTCAGCAGCGCAAGTGCGACAATCTGGAAGATGCACTCAAGGAAGAGCAAAAAGTATTCGTGAAAGCAATCGATAAATTTGTAGGGAAACATCAGATATCGGTGGATTACTTTCATCAGCTTGACGAGAAGATAAACTCGGTTGCCGGGAAGGTCATCCACTTGGGCGAGCAGCTGGAGAATGTGAACATTCCGAGAAGTCGAGCCGTCGAGGCACAGCTGCTTCTGAGTCATATGGGGGACTTTCTGACACCGGGTCCGATCGTGAATGATGTATTCAGTGACAAAGCAAAATTGTTCGAGGCGGCGGATATCATCCAAAAACTGTATATAATTTCACAAGATTTGCCTGCCAATCGGTTCGCTAATGCTAAAAAGAAAATAGAGGGAAAGTATGATGATATTGAAATGCAGCTAATAGAGGAATTTGCCACGGCACAGAAGATGGAAAGTATCGAGCGAATGAAGGCGATTTCAACGATTCTGTCCCAGTTTAAAGGGTATTCGCAAGTGATCAATGTGTACATTGAACAAAGCCAGGCGGTTACGTATGGCGGACGGGATGTATTCGATGGTATTGTTCCACTTTGCCACAAGAACTATAAAATCATCGAACAAGTTTTCAACTCTCCGGATCAGGTTATGAGTAAATTTATTCTTAATATTTATCAGTTGAAAATCAATCAGTTTGTTCAGACAAAGCTGGACGACAGAAAGGACGAGAATAAGTATTTGAAAACGCTCTTTGAGTTGTATTCGAGAACATTAAAGCTATCAAATGAGCTGCAGGAGTTTATGAAAGAGGCTGATGACGATCTTCTGCAAAAATTGACGGCTAATATTTTCTCGACCCATTTGGCCACGTATATTGAGATAGAGAGCCGAAGTTTGGAGACAAAATGTCAGCTGGAGCTGCGTAAATTTTACGAAAACAAAAACCACCAGAAGAAGCAAGTGGAGCGATTCCACGAGCTGCGGCGAGATATGCAAGCATTTATTGGAACGCGCGCAAACATTAACATAGCCCAGATTGAAGATTACGGTGGAGAGACTTTCCTGTCTGAGGAATTGGCTATAAATCTACTTCAACAATCGTCCTGTGCTCTTGAACGTTGTTGTATTTTATCGAAGGAAGCGGATCTTCCGAAAAATATTCTGAAAATAGTTGATATTTTGTTACGATTCCTTCTTCATGAACATGTCGATTATGCACTCGATCTCGGGTTACAGGCGATTCCGATTGCCGAGTGCAAAACGACGCCTCAAATATATTTCTTTGATGTGGCACAAAAGTGCAATACCATCGTTCATCTGCTCGAGAAAACCTATAATGCCAGTGTGATCCCTAACGTATTATCGACTCCTCAATACACTGATTGTATCCAGAAGAAACGGCTCTATCTTGAATCGATCGAGAATAAAATTGAAACAGGATTGGAGCGCACTCTCAATGTGATCTTTGGATGGGTGAAAACATATCTCCAGAACGAACAGAAGAAGACAGATTTCAAGCCGGATTCCGATGTCGACACAGTTGCGTCGAACGCTTGCTTAGCTGTCGTGCAGTATATTAATCCATTGATTGCTCTAATGCAGCGTACAATTGATGGTGAAAACTTGACCGCCGTTATGGCGGAATTTGGCGTTCGTTATCATCGGGTAATTTTTGAACATCTTCAACAGTTTCAGTATAACACTGCGGGAGCAATGTGCGCCATATGTGACGTGAACGAATACCGGAAGAGTGCTCGACCTTTGCAGTCATCTCTGGTGACTCAGCTGTTTGATGTTTTGCATGCTTTGTGCAACCTGCTGCTCGTAAAAGTTGAGAACTTGCAGGAGGTTTGTGGCGGGGAAACGCTGAACTATTTAGATAAATCGGTCGTAATGAATTTTATACAGTTGAGGAGCGATTACAAATCTATCAAGATATCGAACTCCCTCAAAGGCATATCGGACCAGCGGGCGATTTAAAAAGATAAATATGTTATAACAATATCGTAAAATTCCTTATTAACTAGAAATAGAAGTGAATAGTCTACAAATAAATTTATATTTCGTTTAGAAGTTTTGAATACATTATTAATTACTTACAGAGTCATTGGCTTCTCTTATAGAATCTTCCGCAGAGTCATATACTTCGATGCTTTCCTCTGATTTTTTGCGTTTTCCTAACTGACGTACCTCGCTAGAACCGTTCCCATTCAAGGCTCTGCTTGTTACCGCTTGCATCAAAGAAGATATCCTCATCATACCCATTGAAGATAAGAAAGTTGCCTTTTTCATTGTGTGTGAACGCACATGTCCCTTGGAAGGTTAATTCAGACCGCTCGATATTATTATAGTCCTCGAAATACTGACGGGATTCATTAATGTGTTCGTCAATTTCTAGCATCACTCCGTAATTTTTGCAATCTGTAATTTTGGACGAGTCGATGCTGATTCTGCAATACTGCACAGCTTCAATACCATTCGTGCAGTTTTTAATGACAGTGTGGCTCAGCTTGATTTTACAAATTTGGTTGGTATAGATACCAGTGGAAAAGTTCTTCACGAGGCAATTTTCAAAAGCAACTGATGAATCACCTGAAAATTGTTTCAGGTTAGGAGTCACTGAAAATAATGCGGAATTTGTTTCAATACCCACCAAGCATTATTACTCCCTTATTCTCAGCAGGTTTGGGATCTCCAATGAAACAACAGTTTTTGAAGAACACATTGCCTTTTTTGACTACTATGCCGTTCCGGACGTTGGTGCAGTCAAACATAACATTCTCGAAGGAATAATCTCCGCTAATCGAGAGCAGTGTGCAATCGTCATCTCTTGAACAGATAACTGTTACATCTTGGGACGTGTTCAGAGCAACTTCCTCGTTAGTTCCTGCGAATCGAATTGAATTGATTGCTCGCATCGATCCTTTGCTACCAAGATCATCAAGAAACTTGACGGCATGTCTTCCAGGCGGTAAGTAAACCTCGTCCCCGCCATTGAAACAGTTGAGAACACTTTGAAGAGAATCGATTATTCGAACTAGTTTATTCTGAGCAATAAACGACTTCGCTGTATTCAGGTACTCAATTTGTCGATCAATAGTGCCGATCAGTGACACGACGAAAGCTTCCGTTCCTCCATGCTCGCTGGGAACTGATCCTGTGAAGTAACTCTTCGCGTTAGAAAAATGTACTTTCTCGTATACATCCCTCATAGATGGATCAGGATTCTCCAAAATATCGATATCGTTTCTGATCGCATTCATTCGAAGGTGGATCTTGAGTAAATCAGTTGCCAATTCATCCGCATTTTCATCTTCTTCCTCCTCTTCTGACTCCATCTCGAGCAACTCTCGCTTCTTCTGAAGATAGCGCGCTTCGATCAGCAGAGAGGAAATATGGGAAGCCAAACGATTCGACATGGTTTTATTCTTCAAGTCACAGTAGAACCTAATTCTGTTCTGTAAATGCTTGCTGGCCCAATCAACTCGCGTGTTTTCATCGTCATTGTCCCAAGGAAGCCAAATCTGTTCGTAGAAGAATCTCACCTGATCGATATAATCCGCCGTGCGATCCATGATGAGGTTTTCATCCTTTTGCTCTCTGAGAGGCCACAGTTCTACCAGTGGAACGATTTGTTTCGCCGGGAGATGCACATCATCGTCCTGGACATATTCTACCAAAAATATAGCTTTAAGGTCGTCAAATAAAACCTACAACGGCAATCAAAAGTCAATCTCCTGTACGCATTACCGAAACCACATCGCGCATACTTCTTCGACTGTACCAGTTACGATGGTCGGAAATTTAATGCCCAAGTCCTCACAAATTACTCGTGAGACTCGCCAGAGCGCTTGCCAACCGCAGGGTTCGATGGCCATTTCGAGGCAGAGGGACCACTCCTTGCGCACTTCTGCTGCAGGAATCGATAGGCCGCGGGCGTTGAGCACTTGCATTGCTTCCTGTTGCCGTGCGAGGAGCGACTTCTTGAATTCAAACACTTCCATTGCTCTATCTACGAATCAAATGAATGGATGGTACATCTTCAATCGATTAATCTCACCTACCTTAAGTGATGAAGTGATGATTTCCTAGCAAGTGCTATTTTTCTTCGTGAATTGGTACCGATTTGGAATGTGGTGGAGCTCAATGCGAAAACAGTAACGAGTTTTGTTTGAATCAGGAATCAAAACAAAGGCAGCGCTACCTATATGTCGTTGTATGATAAAGAACCTCTGGTGAATTTTACACACATATGGCGAATAATTTATTTTGGGTAAATCGTGTAGTAATAACATCTCAAGATGCCGCACTGAGAGGAAAATTTAGTACATATGACCAATTTTTTGGTAAATATTACCAATTGGCGATCTAACGTACAAATCTACACCTAGGTGGCGCTGCGGTGAAAGTGATGATGGTTTTAAATTTTGCCATGTGAGCTTATGGCAGGTTTGTAGTTCTTTCCATAAATTACAATTTCATAATCATAAAAGATTATTTGATTGCGATGAGTTTGTAAGAAATTTAATTCTGCGCAATTTTATATATAACATGTTATTTATTTACCTCTTTCAGTAGTGAAAACTATAAAAATGTTGACAATGGTTGAATTAAAGAAGGAAATTCGAGAGCACAATCAAACACAAGTAGAAGAATGCACGATTCCTGCATGTGAGAACTACCTTGGAAAGCCCGGAAGTAAAATATACGTGTTTTGTTTTTGAGTTTTAGGTTACATTAGCATCATTTTCTTAGTTCAAAAACAAAATCCAGATGTCTCACCGATCGTTTACGTTTTGCGTTAGATCGCCAATTCGCTAGTCATTTTCTACCCTACTAATCATTGGTACATCCTACGAAAAAAAATTAGTAGACACAAATGTCGAACAAAACTATGGTTTGTAAGTCCATTTTTTGCTCAATTTCGGCTTTAGTAATGGCTGATTTGTTGGCCCTCCATTGGTTCAATATAATTTTGATTTCAAATATTTTTATTCTTATTAATATTCTTATTCTATTCTTATTTTTATAAAATATTGAAAAGCTTTTCGTGCAGGCTTTTAACAAGCGAGTTGGGTATCACAGTACTCAAAAGTGCGCTTTCTCGGACACTTGCGAAATTTTGCTGGATCGCAAATTGCATCAATTTGTTCTCATCTTCGAAGATGATTTGACGCCGGAAATTGGCACCACGTCGTGCGTACCCACATTCCGTTTTGCCTGCCAAGATCGGGTCGATGAAATGTCAACAATCGACCTCAAATGCTGCCACCTTGCAATCGAGTTATCGACCTTTCATATGCATTCATCGAACAACTTGACGCCACTTTTTCGCCAACATGTGCAAGGCGTCGACCTGCTTGCAGCGCTGCTTCCAGCACTGCTTGCTGCTTGTTTGTATTGGTTTGTTATTGAAAATGAAAAGGAAATACATTGATCGATTTTAATCATTTTATTGAAAACATAATAAAAAACCATGTATAATAAACATAAGGTATATAATGGAATCGGTGCATCCGGGTTGTCTGGATTGACGATTCAAATCCGACTGAGTACATTGATGAATAACTCCTTGCCCTTGATGACACAGATATGTGGCTGAGGAGGATTCTTCAATGTGCGTGAAGCACGGGATCTCCGATGGGCTCCGAAATTGCTCGAAATACTGTCGATGGCCAGGTCCTGTTGCTGTTGCTGTTGATGCTGTTCCCCGGAATAGCACCCTGGACTTAAAGGATACTGCTGCGGGAAAGCTGATGCTGTTGGCTGGTGTGACAGAAGTGGAAATAAGCAATGTGGTGCTGAGGGAAATCATCTTTCTCACTCGCCGATTGATTGAGTCGGATGTATTCATAGCTGAAACAAAATAAAATGATTAGTAAGTGAAAAGCAGAAATGAATTCCCTACTCACCAGTTGTATGATCCGGATAAAAATGCGAAAATTAAAATATCATGCGATTACGTTCGCTTACCTCGCCTATTTTCATTCTACTATACAACGGAATCAGTGCATTCGGGTTCCTCCGGGGTGGTAATTCAGCTGAGCAAGTTGATAAATACCTCCTTGTCGTTGAGTTTTCGTGTCTGAAGAGGATTTTTGAATGTGCGCGAAGCACGGAACCTCTAATGGGGAAAGTTCTTCGCAAACCATACCATGGTCAAATTCTGCTGCTGCTGCTGTTGATGCTGTCCCCCGGCATTGCCAACAGGGGTTGGAGGTTACTGCTGCAGGAAAACGGATGTTGTTGGCTGCTGTGATAGAAGTGGAAATCCGCACTGTGGTGATGGGAGAAATCATCTTTCTCACTTACCGATTGATGGAAGCAAACGAGTCGAATGTATTCATAGCTGATAAGACAAGATAAAATAATTAATAATTAAAAAGCCGAAATATATTTCATACTCACCAGTTGTATGATCCATTTGTTTTTGTTTGAGATGACAGTTTAGCGGAGTGGAAAAAAGAACCACCAGTGATGCCATTTCGTTTGTTTAATTATTCAGTATTTTCGACTAACGAACTATCCGCGTTGACGATATTGGGGAATAGGCATGACAGTATGGATTTGCAGAACGAATGAATACACTTTTAAAATGAAAATTATGAATGAACATGATTTTTCCTTAATCAAATTAGTACTCTATGTAAGTGAAAATCACCATTGCCTGCAAGTGGTGAAAAAACGTCATAAAAAAATATGTTTTGAGATAATTTTATATTATAATGACAAGTTTTTTTGAGAATAGCTGAACGTCTATAGAAAATAATTCAAATTAGGGTCATGACAACGTACTTTAAGTAGGAAAAATTATGCCAAGAAAAAAATTTCATACCAATTTTGGCAATTATAAACTGATTCGGGCCGACTAATATGATAGAGAATAGTTTGCCTCATACAAACTAATGCCGTATCCAGATATCGATACCTCATCGTCGTCATCGTGAATAGGTAACAGCGTTACGGTCGTTGTTAGGTCGATGTTTTTTTCGTCGATTGGATTGTGGGACGGGTCTATGGTACTAGGTGAGGCCGTTTCGTCATTAAGTTGGTTAGGGGAGCGGTATATGAAAACAGCACGGAAGAAAGCAGAAGGGGAACTATTTCCTTAAAGCGTGAAAGAGACAGACTGATCACGAGCAAGCTTGGGCACAAGCGTATTGTGTTTTGTTTACAAACAAAACACAGTAGATTTCCAATATGGCTGAAGAGTGATTTTAGCACGTTGGCCCACCTTAGGATATACTTCTACGCGCCTTGGCTCCGACTACACTGTAACAATGTTTTATATTGAAGGTAGACATAACAGTGGCAACTGTGTTGCCAGCAACATTTTAGCGCTAGCACTTTTACGGGCACGTGACAGCTCTCAATTCTATGTCACGGCCAAGGCGCGTAGAAGTATGTCCTAAGGTGGGCCAACTTGCTAAAACCACTCTTCAGCCATCTTAGAAGTCTACTGTGTTTTGTTTGTAAACAAAACACAATACGCTTGTGTCCAAGCTCACTCGTGATCAGTCTGTCTCTTTCACGCTTCAAGGAAATAATTCCCCTTCTGCTTTCTTCCGTACTGTGTTCATATACCGCTCCCCTACCCACTTAGTGACGAAACGGCCTCACCTAGTACCATAGACCCGTCTTGATCACGGCTTTTGCGATCAGTAACATAAGGCTGATTTAGACGATGCCAGTCAGCGCGCTAGTTGAAGTATCCAGTGAATAGAGAACAGACACTCTGTTCAAGTTAGAGGCCAATTACTTGTTCGATACTGGTACAAGTAACTTGAACAGAGTGTCTGTTCTCTGTTCACTGGATACTTCAACTAGAGCGTTGACTGGCATCGTCTAAATCAGCCTATAGAGACAATCAACGTGATACTATGTTGAATGTTGAATTTGGTGTTGGAAGGATTGAATGTTGTTAAAACAGTTAAGATTTCTGAAGTTTTTCCCATCCAGTTACACAGGAGCTTTTCTTATATTTGCTGATCCAACTTCGCTCAACTTCCTTGCCATCGGTCTAATCCAGTCACCAGCAACGCCATTCTTCGATATCAGGGAGAAAATTACGCTTCAATTCTCACTGTCAGATTCATAAACATATCGACCGGACCCTCAACTTCACCTCAATTTTAAAGAAGTTGTGGCCAAAAATTTTTGAGTAGCAACGAAGTCGGCTAAGATTAAACTCAATTGGAGTACGAGTCTGTCGTGCTAATCATACTGATGATTAGATTTGATCGAATCAAAATGAATACAATATATTATTGAAATAGGGCCGTTAGCCTTTCCTCTTGAATCAATTTCAGTACACACATACTTAACTACGGCTTCTTTCTCGATACAATTCAATTGATTTTGAATATCTTGTGGACTCAATCCTTCCAGTACCATGCAATAAAAGCAAGGGTGTGATCTGGTGTACTTAGTAAAAATAGGTGGGGCACCACCACGAAAGGTATAGGGAAAACAGTTTTTTCTACCTTTTGTATACCTGGACTAATTTAGTCACATATTACCGACTATTCGCCGGACGAAACTCACATTACAGAGAGGTGATCCTTTTATTGCTTTCTTACTTATTACTACTCTTCTCATATTCTGCCTAATCTTTTGGCTACATGTTACCAGCAGGTAGCTATACTCTCGAGGATAGAACGGCAGAGAATTGATCAGCATCAATGATGTTCGTCTTTTAGCTTGAAAACACACAATGAGATATTGATACATTGAGCGTGTTTAATCTTACAGCTAAACACGCTTTGGAAAATACATTTCACTCCAACGTTGTTGCTATGTAACGTGAGGTTGCCTCTGAAAGTATGAATGGTTCGGGGCATTGAAGTATAACAGTCTGTGTGCATATGTATAGTGAAAGATTTTCACAAAAAATCACATATTGAATTAAAAATTGTGAGTGAAAAGTGACTTTTCTTTATCAAATAAATATTCTATGTAGCAGAGAAAAACGTTTTCCGTAAGTAGTGGAAATACCTTCGATTAAAATAGCAACTGACAATGATTTCATATGATAAATATTCTATGAATGCTACGTATGTCAAGCATTGAAAGAACATTAAGTAATTATTTTCAATCTGATTTCTTACAATTTAAAAATGCCTTCAGGCGTGCTAATCTATCGGGTATCATCGGATATCTTGTCTGTTGCACTGTTGACCGCTCTTCGCTTGTGGGATGGGGTGTATTGTGCTGGAATACGTAATGGAACTACTTCTTGACAAAGTACTATACTGAGGTTCAGCAGACGGTTGTTCATCTGCTTGTGAGGCGTGGTGTATAGTCATGCCGTTGCTCCGTGTGGGCGTTCAAAGCTGTCCCACATTGCATATATGTCAAGGACTTAATCTATACAATGATTTCGTAGATTCCGTTCAATAGTGATATACATTAGGATTGAGCGATCTCGGATCGATTTTCAGAAGATCGCTCTTTTCCATTCCGATTTCCGATTTTTTTGGATCGATTTTTTTTTACTCAATAAAATCGAGAAAAACGATTTTTTTTGCTTTCGATTTTTTCGATCTTAGATTTCTATCTTTTTGTAGATTTGTTTTTTTAGTATACATCGATTTCAATCACACCAATTTTTTTTCAAACACTTCGGATCGCATCTTCTATTTTTGCTTTTGATGTGTCATTATAAATATGAAATTTGTATTCCCCGTTTAAAGAAAAGACGACACTCCTATAGAATAAGCAGGTAAATTGGAAAAATAGTTTTCGAATTTTCAAGGATCGATTCTTTGGTACCGACTTAATCAGTGGATCGATTCCTACGCCGTTCGCCCGATTCTAATATACATCATAGGAATCAAATGAAGTATGTTGCGAATAGCTTCATTGTTTTATAAAAAAAACTTTATATTATTATATCAATAGCTTAACACAAGTAATGCAGATTAATATTATGAACATTTCCTTAAGAACTGCTGGATGTTAAGAGCTAAAGCTTAAAAAGCGTTATTCACATTCAGAAGCGAGTTATGTTTGTGCTCTCAACGCTCGATTTCGAGCTCAATGTTCATATACTGCATCCAGTAATCGCATGGAAATTTCAGCAAATTGTCGAGGATCTGAAAATAAATTAATATTGGGTAATTTTTCCTAGACATTCACATATTTTTCAACATACGTTAAATTGAATGAGGGTTTCCGCGAAGATGGCGTGCCCATCAAGCTTCTCACTTGAATAACCTACGATTGTGGGCGCGAAAACTCGAGCAAGGTTCTCCCGTGTCATCTTGATTTCTTTACAGCCGATAATTCTCTGGAGATGTAACATTAGAAAGGCTAATGTATCCCGATTGGGCTGAGGTAGCCTTTCAATTGCACTAGATAGTGCCCTCCGCTTCATGCTTATGGGCATCGTTTGAACGGCGTTGGAGAAATCCCTCAAAACAACCAGTGGTATCAGCGGGTCGGACAGCGAACGCAGAAAGTCCTTCACACAGCCACAGAGCACATTTATATCCACAGTGCTTAGGTCGGGTAAGGTTTCGCCGAACAGAAACTGTTCCTTCAGCATGCGAATTCCGAGATCCGAGCCGGGGACCCGATAGATGCCCACCTCGTTCAACCCTCTCATTTCGATCTCGTTGACGCAATGAACAATCAGTGGTGGAATCATTGGGGCAATGGTCGGTGTATAATGAGATAATTCACCTAGTTGATAAGCCCTGTTATACGGAACGCAAAGAGTTGACAATTGTTCCGCGCAACCCGCGTGGACAACCGCTTTGCAGTCTCGGCAGCGCATACCGTGAATATTGAAGCGGAATCTGTCGACAAAAGGTAAATCAAAACAATTATAATTTTCAAATCGGATTGATGATATAGTTAAACACTTACCTTTCGTGACAGTTTGCACACGTATTTGGTCTGAAAAATGTTTTCCGCATGAAGTTATGTTTTCTTTCCAAAACAGGACTTATTGTGGCTGATTCAGAATTAGAATCCGTCTGAGCTTGGGTAAATAAGTTTATCAATCGTCTCTTAGGAAGCCTTCGATTGATTCTGAATAAACGAAAAAAATATTTTTTCAATGAATACATTGCAGAAGTTGAGTAGAACGTACCTTTCTCTTGAAGACTCTGGCGATTCATCCTCCCTTGAATCAGAATCGCTCGAGAAAACCTCTCGCTTATGTACTGACACAGGTGCAAACATCACTTTTGGGGTTCGTTGTGGTGACACAAATTTATGAGTATTCGATTTCGCTAATATTTGTTCATTGTTCTGTAGATCGCTCGTTGACCCAGATGAGGACCCGGAGTTTCTCATATTGCCGAGATTAACAACTGTAACGACACTTCCCCTGTCTGAATCATTATTGCTGTCCCCATTCATACCAGTCGCAGCACTTATCGCCGCCGATAATCGATTCATTTTAACAGAAAATTCATCCTCCGACTGGGTCAATAAGAAGTCCGACAAAAATGAGCGCGTGGAATTCAGATCGTTGATATCTTGTTGACTATGAGCAGATGAGCGTTGGCTGGGTATAATACTCATAGAAGCTAGTTGCTCCACAATATCACCGTTGATATTAGGATCCTGTTTAACACATGCGCAAAGTGCGGCCAACTTTTTTTCCTGGAACAAATCAGCCCTATACACATTCAGAAACGTGGATCACCTAGCCATACGACTTACCATTGATTTCCGTTTGTATTCCGCATGCTTTCGTGCCTTGCTTTCTTTTTCGTGAAGTTGGCGCACACGAAAAAGATTCATCTCCAGCTTCGACATGCCCCGCGTTGCAGAATCAAGCTCGCGTTGCAGTCGTTGCGCTTCCTGTATCGCCTTGAGCCACTGGCATCTGCACTCGTCTTGTATTTGTAAAAATTTCCAAAATTCTGAAAAAATAAAACCGTTTAATTTCGATAGAACCGTTTCTGGGTTTTTTTTAATCGCACCTATCTCAGCCCTGCCACCACGATCTGGGTCGGAGGCGATCGCGTGTTGGGCTTCCGCCCGGATGTTGTTCGGCACTTTCATAATAATTCAATGTTCGCACGAAATCACGAAATCCTTACAATAATGAATTCAGGGAGACCTTCACCGCAGAGTCTGATACCTAGACTGAAGACAGAGTTTGCAAGAGACATTTCGCGCCCCGGGTAGGAGCTGGTAAAAGATGTGAATATGGAATTCATTACCTGCTATCGATAATCCGACCAGAAAAAGTGATTACATACCTGTTTACTGTTGTTTTGAGGAACGGAAAAATTTCACACATAGATGTCGCACAGGTTGTCGTAAGGAATTAGTTCTTCTTTAAAGCTGCTAATATGAGAAGCTTCAGTCAACTGAAATTTGGAGTTCTTTTCCACAATTTATGTTGAAAAATAGGTCACCACTGTTCGTTTATGATTCAAAATATCGAGCGAAACATCTCACGAATGACAGGCCGATCCACGACTCACGAATGATCCACTTTATGTCTTTTTTACCTTGGACCGGGTGTGTTGGTCTGTCAGGCCATGTGTTACTGATAAATAGAAGAATCGACTTAATTGGGTTCCATCCAGATCGATTGGGAAGGTTCATGGGGTTTTAACTCCATAATATACTACGCGTACTACCATGACATGGAGCCAAGAATATTCGATGCAACCGTCGAACCGGAACCATATGCCATGTGCCTTTTTTGTAGGAACAACTGCAGAAGTCAGCGAACCTTTTTTTTCTCAAACTAAGTGTCCAATGCATTGATAAATTATTGCTTCAGTTTATTCGCTTTCAACGAAGTTTAGACGAATTCCGCACCGATATCATAAGACAGTGCCCCAAATGTAGTTGATCTTGAAAATTTCCGTTGCGTTGGAAAATATTAACACAATGACGTTCCTCCCAAAAGCATGGACTAATCTGCAATTCAAATGCGAGTAAACATAGTTCTCTAATTCGAATTGATCGATTGGTGGCCCAAAAACTGGCTACGCTGCAGCATCATTCATGGCATCGGTGACGATTACCGTGGGTAAAACAAGTATAAACAACTACTCGAGAAGGTAGTCCAAAATCCTCAAATTTCGTATCGAGAATATGCAACCACAAAACCCAACTCGCCGTTGTGCGGTTGTGTGTTTTACGCGCGATCAGCTAATTAAGCGGTTCGGTAGAACCTGCCGAACATGATGATCATCTGCTGGGTTGATTAATACACGATGATGATTCCGTTTTGGCGTCTGGTTTTTGTGTGCGTATTCTCCACTGGCAAAATGCTCGGAGATATTTGTTTTGAGCTCTGGGATTCCCTCTCAGTGTTAACGTTTTCGACGACGCGATCAACCATTCCCGCAGCAATTAGTTGTATTGAGTGCGCGGTGGCAACAGGAGTGATCGCACAGTTTCCCATCGTATATCGTTTACGCATTGTTTGCGGAGAAACATTATTTAGAACCGGAGTCGTTTGATATCATATATGAAGATCATTTGTGCGAAACAATGAAATTCACCGAAAGAAGAACATACGTTTCGGTATTGCTTTTGGTGCAGTTTGGACTGACGATTGTGAATGCCCGTAAGTTTTAGGAAGGTGGAAAAGAAATAAAAAAAGCATCACAAGACCAGAGGTTATCAGTAGTACTTGCTTCTCAATCTAATACATGCGAACAGGTTTTCCCGAAAGCATCACTTTTATACAGCTGTATTCCAAACATTTCCGCTCGGTTAGTCAATCCATGTCCTTTCGTAAAAAAAACAGCTAGCCTACGAAGACGTATCTTTGGGGGTGCAATTCTGTTCTTGTTCGCCGCACTCAGAAAACCAGAATATCTTGTTTTACTAGTAAATTAGCGAATTATTGCAGCAAACAAAAATGATTCATCAGTTTCGCGATCATGGATCACACACACATTGTTTAGGGTAGATATCTGAATGATGTGCTTTTTCAGAACAGCCGTGTACATCGTTTGATGGAAAAGCCGGCAGCTGTATGCTCTTGCGTTCCTGTAATAGTCTTTATACGCTGATCAGAAAAACACCGTTACTACCGGAGGATCGTTCTGTACTGAGCCGAAGCCAATGCGGGTGGTCCACGGCTGAGAACCATCCGCTGGTCTGCTGTACGGATTCTTCCGATAGGCCTAGTAACAGATCACTTTTGCCTGCACAAGGTGTGTGTGGTATACAAACGGCCGATCGTATCGTAGGTGGTGTAGACGCAAGGATTGACGAATTCCCTTGGTTAGCGTTGCTGAAGTATGCCAAGCGTAAGTGAACATGAATATTTGGGTTGCGTAATCATTTAGTGATTTTTTTTCGTTGAACTCAGCGAATAACGTTTTCGGCTTCCATTGTGGCGGCGTTCTGATCAATGATCGTTACGTGCTGACTGCCTCACATTGTGTAAACGGAAGAGACATTCCGACCACTTGGAATCTGTAAGTAGTTGCTAGCCCATTTTATTTGCTTTACTGTTAGGTTTTGATAAATTTCTTTATCCAGAGCTGAAGTTCGCTTGGGAGAATGGGACACGTCGACCACGGTGGATTGTGAAGGTCTTGGTGTTGACGCAGACTGTTCACCGGATCCAATAGACATACCCATTGAACGCAAAATACCTCATCCGAGTTACAATCCTCAGTCACGCGAACAGTACAATGATATCGCGCTGCTACGTCTAGAGCAGCCTGTAGCATACACAGACTTCATCAAACCGATTTGTTTGCCGAATACGGCGGAACTGAGGACGAAGAGTACTGTTGGACTTAAGTTACACGTCGCTGGGTGGGGTAGGACGGCAACCGAGCGGTTCAGTAACGTCAAACAAAAGGTCAGAGTGGACGGTGTGGATTTGACGTCGTGCAACGAAGTGTACAAAGAGGAGAGAGTTACGCTGTTGGACGGGCAGCTGTGTGCAGGTGGGGAAACTGGGAAGGACTCTTGCCAGGGTGACTCTGGTGGGCCATTGATGGGTAATGCAGTGAATCAAAACATACAATATTGGTACCTGGTAGGATTAGTTTCCTTTGGACCAACACCGTGTGGGCAGCAGGGGTGGCCAGGTGTATACACCAGTGTGGCCAAGTACACGGATTGGATTGAATCGAATCTACTAGAGTAGGACATATTATAATTGTATAACATTTCCAGACAGGATATTTGGTGTAACGAAATTGGTGCGAACAAAAGAAAGACGATCTATTTGTGTGAAAGACACAAATGTATTTTTTGAATATTAAAAAAATCTGAATGATCAGATCGAACAATCATCATTTTGTGTTTTTCCACCGATGTATCCAGACGTACTTGTAAAATGTTGGTTGGAAAAAAATCCGTTCAAAACGTGTACGGTGTGTAACAAGAGTAATAAAAAGTAAGGGTGTGGATTTTTTTTAGTTATGTTCCTCATTTTTTTTTATCCCTTTTGTTTATTTTAGGCTCATTAGCATTTTAGCTGTAACAGAGCCGAATTTTAATCGTGTACATGTCACATATTTATCATATCTATAATTAGCACATTACACAGTTGCCATTTTTCGGCGTTATGTTTCCTTTACAATGCAGATTTTTAATCGCCTGCGATATACTCACGCGCGATATTTTTCAGAGAAGCTCTTTTCAATGGTGCGCGGTATTGCGCGATAATCTGTCATAATCTGTCTGTCAAACCTGCATCCCTTTAATCACACTGCCATTTTTGTTATAGACAAGGTCGTACTAGATTGGTGGAACAAAATTATATCGTTAGAAGTGTGTATGCAAGTATTCCAGATAAATAATAATTGGAAAACTAGCTAATTCAATAGGATATTAACAAAAATATGTAAAAATAATTATGATTATGCAGCAATATGCTTGCATTAGTTGATCGACTTAGCTCTCACTTATTGAAGCGGTTCATATGTATATAGCTGAACATTCATTTCGATATATCATTCCTCTTATCTAGCATATCTTGTTCCACCTCTCTGATGTATGTAGCGTCTCCTGTCAAAGCAACGCGATTTTCGCAGCAAAAGCTTGGGGAGTTCTACCTTTTTTCGCACTGTCATGGGTGATTTCGCGCTTTGCTCTGATTGGTTGGCGAATAAAAATCGTTATTAAAGAAAAAAAATCGCGCTCAATGTGAATCCGATTGTGAATTAGAGTATTCCCTTCTATACCATTGCAAATGGTACACATTTACACAGTAGCCATTTAGGCGTAAGAGTTTTCTATCTGTCCATTATCCAGTTAAGACTGGACAGCGGAGACAGTCGTTGATCCATTGTTGAGTTATTTATAGAACAGCAGCCCGATGTTTCTTGCAGAGCAGCTGTATGGATGAATCGATCTTATTTCGACCGTGGATCGATCTCCATCGCTGATGATTGTTTGCGTGGACGTAGTTATTCTGTAACAACACAAAGATGGTCAATGGGGGCCCTGAGTTTTGAACTCACGATCGATCGCTTACTAAGCGAACGTGCAACCAATGTGGCTACGGAGACCCCGGACTTGTTCCTCATGTCGATCATCATTCGAGATGGGCAAGGGGAATCCCGCAACCGTAAGGTGAGGAAGAAGAAATCCGGTGACAAAGCATTATCGCCGGAGAGTGAATCATTTTCTGAGGGACGTGGTAGCCCTACAAACTCTATCCGTTCACCTAGTGAACGCTCTTCGAGTGCGTCGGAAACTTCCGAAGCAACCAACTCCAACAGGAATCGACAGATGGATGTGCACTCGCTACATGGTGAAGCAGCCAATCTGCCGAATACATCTACGATGCCAACCAAACCTCCGCCTCCAGCTGTCATCAACAAGAAACCTCCACTGATTATGATGACGAATGTTCCTTTCGACACGTTATGGACGGAACTGGAAACCAAAAAGATTTCCGCGGAATTCAAACTGTGCAGCGTTGGCACTAACCCTTTCCCGTACAACATCGCGTCTCACTCGTGGGTACTTGAATAACATAGGGCGCTAGAACGCTCAGCAGGCTAGTGAAATCACCTGATGTGTGACGTATTAAATAATACGGGAAGGGGTTAAGGTGTCTGAACAGGAGCTTGTGAATCGCTACAAGCTTCAACCCATCGCCGTATTTCCCATGAGGAGGAAGGGGGAAAACAACAAACAGTGCCATGATCGGC
Organism: Toxorhynchites rutilus septentrionalis; assembly: GCF_029784135.1. Taxonomy (NCBI): domain Eukaryota; kingdom Metazoa; phylum Arthropoda; class Insecta; order Diptera; family Culicidae; genus Toxorhynchites; species Toxorhynchites rutilus. Next base: position 4,136,507 of record NC_073744.1, read on the forward strand.
TCTACCTGGTTCACTTTCGTCAAGAGACCGTCAATGCCGGAGCTCTGCAAACTGTTCGTACTACCGTTCCGTCAGTGTACGTTGAAAACCGTACCGCGGTTCGAAGAACAACTTGACCCAGTGCGGACGCCGCTTAAATTTTGGGCACGGAACACGAAACTGCAGCTTGAAACCACGATGCAGTCTGTGCAGTCAAGCCTACATCACACCGGATTGCTAGCTGGATGGCAAAGCTGCAAACCCGTGGTATGGATCGTTGGTGCCTTGAACGCGAAGAATACCGCCAAATTCGGAAGAATGCATCTGTATCGAACCAACTGGGAAGAAAGCGGAACACCGCTCCGCCGCCACCAGCGATAAACGTGTAGAACTATCCCGTATTGCACGTTAACATCACTGCTCCAGCTGGTTCTACACCGACCAACCAAAGCTGGGCTCAAGTAGCAGCTAGAGTCACTTCACCACGAACTACGCCGGAAACCATCGTTGCTACTCATCCCAGTGCCTCCCCATCAGCTGGTTCAAGGCATTTAGTTCCAAGGACCAGAATGTCCTCATGTTGCGCATCCTTAACAACAGCAGGAAGATATGAACAACGAACTTATTTCGACGGACAAATACACCATGGAGCAGCTGCTCGATATCTTCGACGAGATGATTGATTGATTCTTTGTTTTTGAGAGGCTTTAAACTTTGCAGTTCATTTGTCTCCAAATTCGACGAGATGGCTATCAAACTCGCCAAATGTCGAAAGCGACAAGAGCAGGTCCGTGCTCCAGGCTATCTGTTCATCCGGTATAGCTGCTAACACAATCAGCATGTCGAAACACATCTAAAGCCGGAGAACAACTGACAGAACTTCTTTCAGATCACGCCGTGTTCCGTATGGATCGATCCGCGAGCCGTTACATTTAGGTGAAACATCACCTGCCGGTTGCTGCCTGATCTTCATCCTAAATTTGTCGAAGCAATCGGGTCGAAGTCAGCACTACGGTTAGGTCAGTCATCGTCATTGCGGCCTACTGTCCCGAATAAGACCGCGTACGTGATGGTACGGCCGCTCTTTTCCGGAACGATTTTGCCAAGCTGACGAGGCGACGAGCTAAATTCATAATCGGAGGTGATTTGAATGCTCGGCATCAAGTGTGGGGCAATCAACGGCGGAACCAGAACGGAACCATCTTGGCGGAAGACTTCGAGACCGTGCACTACAACATTTTGGCGCCGGACAGCCCAACGTGGATCTCCAGATCGGGGGTTCATTCGATCATAGATTTCTTTCTGACAAACGTGGCCTTACCAGAGGATCCAGGATCCAGATATCTAGATATCTATCACCCAGTGGTGCTGATGTTGGGTGCTTCTGCTGATGCTGTTTTCCACCGTTCCAGGCGGAATTCTCATCGTGCAAATTGGTTCATGTTCCAACGAATTGCATTAATACCGCTCTACCTTTGGATTCCCCTATGGCGGTTGATCTGGCGCTGGAATCCCTTCAGCAAGAAATTGAAATTGCTCGTGACAGTGCGGTTCTAGTCCAGCAATATCAGGTGAGTACCTTTCTCCAAATAGAAGTCACCATACAATATTTGATACGTATTAGGAATATTTACTTACCGGCGTCAAAAAAGTTTCATTCAATAATCTGACCAGGGTAATTCGGGAAAGGGTGAAAGAACTTAGTAATAAGGAATTTCAGAGAAAACTTCAACAAATTCTTCCGCACTCTAAACTTTTCTGGTCTTTAACAAAAATATTAAAAAGAAGACCTAAACCAATTCCTACCTTGTTCTCATCAGGAGACTCACGAGAAGGTGGTCTTTTGCTGACTTCTACTGAAAAAGGTGGATGCGTTGGGGCAACAATTTGTTTTGTCACATAATCTTGGGCGAAACATCGTTAGCCCTTATGAGCAGGCTGTCGCTGGAGGGATTGTCATGGTTGGTCAATTGAACAATTTAATTCCGGAGGAATCAAGAGTCACAGCTGATGAGCTGATAGCACTTACCAAATCGTTCAAGAACATGAAAGCTCCTGGTTTCGACAACACCTCCAATATTGAGCTCAAGCACTTGAGTCATAGTTCATTCGTGTTCGTAGCGAAAATTTTGAATGCTGGGAGCTTTGCTACTTTCCTTCAGTATGGAAGCTATCGAAAGTTATACTAGTTCTGAAACTGGGAAAATATCCTTCTATCCCTAAGAGCTGTCGGCCCATCAGCTTGCTCTGTGCGCTCTTTAAGTTGTTCGAGAAATGCATCCGAAGCCCAATTCTTTCTTTTGCAGATGAGCATGGTGTTCTTCCTGGTTTCCGTAAGGGAAGGTCCACCATCCATCAACTCACTAGAGTTACCAATATTATACAGCGGAATAAATCGCTGTCCAAGACGACAGCAATGGCGAAAGAACTCTGTTCCTTTAATTTTTTGTCGAATGGGTCACCGAATGTGTTGATAAGAGCGAAACTCGAGGGAGAAATTGCCCGATTTAGGACTGTCTTTATTCTATAATGTTTGCTGTATCAAACATTTATTCGATGGAATGGAAAAACATGTTATTTGAAAGTGGTTGAATAATCTTCAACGAGAATTGTGTCTGAAAATAATCTGATATTCTAATGACGAGTTTGAAGATGAGTAGAAGATGAATCAATGAACAGTTCTACGATTGGACCCATGATCGTAAGTAAGAAAAGTAAGAAAGAATGTTTGAAAGTTTGATGACAAAAAATAAATTTTGGGCGGGACGAAGTTTGCCGGGTCAACCAGTATCATATAAAACATGCATTTCATAATGCAATTTCTTTATCTAAAATTAAGATGCAAAGCAAAAGTTGTTCACTTAACTTGATTGTTGTATAAATCAAAAATGAAAAAATATATATTTATGTAAAAAAAATGTTCCGAACAATCAAACAAATTTTGTAGGGTTGTTTTGTTGAATATATTGACAATGAACACATTTTTGTACAAGTCGAATCTGAGTCAGTTGATAAATGGTTTGTTTTACCTCTCATAAACTTTTTTCTTGTTTTCAATGTTCTTAGAATTATTTTCTGCTGTAATAATATTACTTAATTCTAGATCATTTGTGATCAATCTTCATGAGTGAATTTATTATACTTTAAAAAGTCTTAAAATGTGTGCCGAAAGTTTTTTTTTCCTATTACATGAGCATTTACTAATGCATGTATTATTTGGTGGCCGTCATTTTTAGTCCAAAGACGTGTTTTAAGTGCCGGCGTCTTTCCCGTAAAAACTTATGCAACTCTCATTTGCATTGGCAACAATCGAAAATACACTCATCAGAGTTCTATTTGCTGCGAGATCCACTCAATGTATGACGAGATTCGTGTGTACACTCCGGGAAAATTGGACACACCACAGGATCGTGGACCAAACGAGACTAGACCAAGCAGCACAAACCGATCCTGACCGGAGCTGGCCTCGTTCATAAGGGGGCCTCCCGAGTCGCCCTGACAGGCATCCCTGTTTTCCTGACCCTGGACACACATCTGATTGCCCGACACAATGATGGGGGTGCGCGAGTTGACACTGTAGCGCGCATACGCGTCGGCACATTGGGCCGTATCGACGATGGGCAACCGGAGCCATTGCAGCGTGGGGCTTGGAGTGTTGCTTCCTACAAAAAAACGCAAAATAGTAACTGACATCAAATTATATACGACATAATCCATTCAACTTACGATTACTGGTAGAACCCCATCCAGCGATGACTCCCAGACTGCCCGTCAGATTTCTGGCATAGTTGGAATATTGGTTCATTGGAAGACACAGAGGGCTCACGATGTTACCCGTCTCGGCAGTTAGCTGCAGTTTAACGATAGCAATGTCGTTGGCATATTTGGGAGTGTCGTAATTTCTGTGCGGAAACAGCCGCTCGATTCCAAAGTCCTGATAACGGGACCTACAACGACTGTCCGTAATAGAATTACACTCAAGGTCACCCACTCGGACACTAACTCTGAAATGAGCAAATGACGAATTCTTTTTATCCGCATTGAGGTAGTTTAGATTGTTTCTTACAGTTCCAGTTCATCAATGAGATTGGTCACGCAGTGAGCAACGGTTATCACATGTCGATTGGTGATGAGTGATCCCGCGCATCGATATGTTACTCGGCCCGACGCTAGAAATAAATAAAACATCGTTATGTTTGCTCGATAAATTCTTCTGCAATGCTCACTTCTGTTTCTGTAGGCTAACCGTGCTACCCACGGGAACTGCCCAGGAATCTCTGATTCACCACCGATGATCCTGGTGTTGACAGAAAGACCGCACAGTGCATCGTTCAGCACTGGTGGCTGAAAACTGGCAAAAAGTCTCTGACTTGTTGCGACTATTGGTGCTTCCGTTACTCCTATGCTGACGGGCTCAGGACTGGCGCGAATGTCACTGAGTCCTACTTGCGAGGGTCGAGCAGTAGTGGTTCTCCGCCGAACAGATGGAGCCACATAAGCTCTATTTCCCTGGCCATAGTTTTCTCCGCTGGAGATCACCGGAGGGCAGTTCTTCAATGTTTTGGGATCCTCAAATGATGTGAAGAAACTATTTTTGTGCGCATTCCCGTTGCTCACAAATCGAAATTTATTTCGACTCAGATAGTTGAGATTGTCTCCGAAGAAATTGTCCCTTCCCTTGACCTCGAATCCTGCCACATCGTCGGAAAGCCAACTGTCATCCAAGGGGCAGCAGATGGTCGGCTCCCAACCCGACCCCCGCTCGCAGGTTAATTTCTTGAGTTTTGCATTGAATCCGCTGTAGCTGGACTTGGGGGATCTTAACATTTCTAGAATCCTTGGACAATATCTCAGCTCGACACATTCGCAATTGAGGGGAGACTGGCGAGCGTAGGAAGATGCCGTTTCCGAGTCTGCTCCATCGTGGTCGAAATGACGTACGAAATAGTGATCGAGCAAGGCCGTTTCGCCGCTATCGTAGTCTGCCTGTGACCTTCGTGAATCTGCCGAGGCTAGAATGTAGAAGGGAATCTAATTACTAGCGTGGCACCTAACGATATACAAAAACCGCTTCTACACACCGACAAGTGTGAAACCAGTTCCATGCATTGATTCGTTCTACAAGCACCAAATAATTAAACCACTGTTACATAAGGCTGAAGAGAGAAATCGATCAATGGCAGGGTTTGTGCTATTGTATCGTAGAGGTGAAACAACCTTTAGCTTTACACCCGCATTTTAGTCAAGGTTAGCACGTGGCGATTAGGACCGGTGCCGTCTTTACCAGTGCCGATTGGCTTCCACCCCCGGCAACACAAGAAAGTTCAATGATGCGTAACCCACACTCTACATAGGCCAGACTATCGCGCTAGACTATCGCGTTGATGTGACCGATAATTGCAAACGCTTCGTTTCGCGTCGCTGACCAAATCCATTGATTTTAATAGAGCAGTTGGCCATGGTCAAGATCGAACGCGCCTCTGTGGTGTGCGGAAGACATTAATTTGTGGGCCACGCGAAAATATCGGATGATTGACAAATACATCAGATAATTGAATTGGTGACCAATTAGATGAGAAACGCAATGAAACATCCTCTCGCCAGGTAAGTAACGAAATAATGTACCTGCGCGGATGGCACATCCAAAGTAAATAGAAAAAAAAATATAAACAAGCCGATCGAGTCACTCAAGGCCTACTGCAACGTGGGTAAGTGAAATGAAATGTGCTCACTTCGCAGCGACGGGTCAACCACTGAGAGCCCCGTTGCGCTCGAAATACCTATCACAACGGACGTTGATTGCTTGGCCCCTCCGCGGTGGAAGGTGGATGTCTCACGATCACTCAACTCATGTGCGATTATCTAACGAGGTTTTAAAGTGACAAATTTTCGCTCATCAGTGTGAGGTTTTTATGTAATTTCCTCTCGAATGGTTTTCTTATTTTCTTTAAGCAGCTATCAGCACGTTCATTGAATTGATTTCACATCATTTCGTGTTCTGAAAAGTATATAAAATCTCTCAAGTATGTAAATCTCTTCTATTGCCGGAAATCGATTCTCTTGCAGCAGGGTTTTGATTCGAAATGAACATTTTTCCTAGAAGCATCCAAGAGTAAACCATGCAGACTCTTTGAATCGTGATGATTTCGAATTCAAATCAAGTTTCAATTATAGAGACTTTTTTTCGCAAATGCTTCTCAGCCTTCATAAGAGAGTCTTGTCTGCACCGAGAGATTGGTCTAATTGCTGTGTACGGAGTAAAAATGTGGTCTTGTCCGAGGTTTATCTATTTGGGTTTTGATGTTTGCGTCTATTTCTTCAAACCAGCGAGATTTTTGGTATCCCTGACTAGAAGTTGTCGGTTATTCAATACACCACTTCTCGGAAGCTCTGAGTTGTTCGGGAAGTTATTTAGTTTTTCCTTCTCAGCCATTCCATTCCAAGCCGATAAAGTGGTTCTCAGATTCCCATGAAAAGTGGTAACTTTGTTCTTTTTTAATTTTTCGTTAGGGTGACCATCTCGATTTTAGGGTCGTCCGAAAAATCTTTTTGTTTCATTTTTTTATTTCTAAAAATGATTTTTTCAAAAATCCATAACTTTTTAAATACTGGACCAATTCAGATAATCGTCATAACAAATTGAAATCAATGAGCTATTTCTTTTTGGAAAAAATATTACAAAAAATAGGATCCTTGTCGCATAGATCTGGTATATTCACATAGCAATATTGAACGAAGACTGGAAACAAGGTAATTTCGAAAATTCATAATTCAAAAACGAAGAGAAACACATCTCTGATATTTGATATGTGATGTAAAAAATCCTCAACTTTCAAGAAAAAATATAAAAATATATAGCGCTTTCTATCTTTACCCATGTAAACCATAAAAAAGAAATCAATAATTACAAAAACTTTTTTTTTGCAAATGTAATATTTTCTCGGACTTATTTTTAAAATTTTCTACATGACTTCTTTTTTATATGATAAAACAAAAAAAATACATATATAAATTTGAAAAAAAATTAAAATTAGAAAAGACATAAATTAGATTTTTTTTCCAAATATCTCGAGATAAGCTGCATTTAGAAGGAGATTAATAAAGAGCTTTATTATTTTAAATTACATTAGGATTCATTATGTGTGGCTAAAAATGATTGTGATACAAATGAAAATGATACAAAAATTCAAAGTTTCGAAAATTCATAAAAAATCTATGTTCCACAAAGTTTGTCAAAAATAGTTTTTATCATCTTGGGTTAATTTTTTAAATTTTCTATTTTATATGAAAAAATTAAAAAAAAATTAAAAAATACACATTTTAGATAATTAAAGGGTTTTTTTTTTGTAAATAAAAAATAGAGTACTATTTTTTTTCAGTGTATATTTTTTTCACGTTTCCACATCAATAATCTATAACTCTTTTTAAGACACTATTTCGGTACGGCTCATAGTTTTTGAAACATAAATTATCAATGATTTATCTTACTAAAATCGATACGCCTTTTTCAAAAGTTACACTTGAGTCAAAAAATTCCTAATTGCTATGGAAAACTCATATTTCCTCCAAACCAAACGGAATACAAACTTTCATTCGAATCAAAATACTCATGTTTCATTGTCATTTGTCGATTTTATTTGGAATTGCTCGATACTGAAATGGCAAAATGGCCTACTAATTACCTAGTTTTACGTAGTATTGATTGGAATACCGAAAATTTTCTTTCATATTTTTTTTCCAAAATATATATATTTCTTGTTAAGGTTCACATGGTGTTAGCTTGACGGGGCCGGGGTACAATATTTTGACAATATTTCTTATAAGGCGTCGTGTACAAATTACGTAACGCGATAAGGGGGGGGGGTCAAGGTTGCGTTACTTTCTGTGTATTAGAGATAGGAAATTGCGTTACGTAGGGGGGGAGGGGGTCCAAAATCCGGATTTTTAGCGTTACGTAATTTCTGCACGACGCCTAAGCTATGTTAGTAATATGAAACCGATTACTCGCGGTTGGCTAGAGGTTAGTATTACAATTTGTTGTCATAATGGGGATGTTGTAGTCTACATTGTTTTGTAAATGTGCGCGACACGGGATACTTCCTATTGGGATGCAGCTGATCATTAATCAGCAACGCCCCCCTAGTCTGTACCCCACATCTAGCATTTTGCGTCTCTCTCGACTCGAGGAATCCAGTGTTGAATGATCACTAGCCGGCACAAACATCAGCTCGTGTAGAGTTGTCATGAGCGGTACAACCTTTGGCTCTTGTTGAATGATCAGTGGACTGCCCGTGTATCTGTAAAGAGTGTGTGTATGTATTGCCGCAACTAAGTAAAAGTTTATAGATCGGATAGGAGGGATATGAAACAGGGACACAACGAAGAGAACATTACACGTTGACATCGGAGTTTCTGAGGAACAGGTATAAGTTAAACAGAAGATCAGGATCACGGCTACCTAAGATATCCCGGACGGGGATATCCGATTGTCTGCCTTGTGCTCTCAGTGCTCTAGAGAACTGAGAGCGAACAGCATGGAACCGGATACGCGACCAGACAATATGCTCGATGTCGTGGTAGCCATCGCCACAATCACGAAGATTGTCTGCTGCGATCCCAATGCGATAAAGATGCGCGTTTAGGTTATAGTGATTGGACATAAGCCGAGTTATCACGTGAATGAAATCGCGACCTACATTCAATCCCTTGAACCATGCACTCGTCGAGACCTTTATATATTGGAACACTTTGATTTCAAATGTAGGATTTTTTTGTGGATTTTTTTGTGCCCATCACTGAATAGCGCATTGAAGAATCTATTCGGTAGTTGCAGAAAATCTGGTCCGTTCAAGCCAGGTGGGACAGAATGTTTTGATGCCTTTTCGGAGGGAAAGAGGAAGTGTTAAGTGATGTGTTGAAATAATATGTCTTAATATATCCCTCTATTCTTGTACATCGGTACACCCCTCGGCATAATGTTCATTCAATAGACTACTGTTCATCTGAATATTGTGTTCATCTTGGGAAACGTATGTCTTTTCTACGTCACCTGTACTTCCCATGTGTGTCACTTTTTTGGAACTCACTTTTCTGTGGATTTCAACAGCAGCAGATCGTATCTGTGGAACAGCTATAAAATATCTTTAATTTTTGGTTCTTCGAACCGGACTGGTCCACGGTAAAATACATTAATTGTTAATTTGTAGTTCTATAGGTAGTGAAATAACATTTCCGAGTTAAACGACACACGAGCCGATAAATAACGAAGAACGAATTGCTTTCACACATAGAATGCAAAAAACTTTCATCAAAATTGCGACAAACAAGCTGAATAATGAAACGAAAATCAGGTCGACGTTTGTTCAATAAAACACATGGGTCTTTTCTGAACATTTTCGATGATGGATTTTAGGAAGAGCCATCTAAATTTTCCATATTCATGCACATGCGAAATCGCTTCAGTTTGATGAAAACGAAAATACAAGCCAACGGAACTAAATCTATTAAAATCATATTCGAGCTCACTGGGAGTAGCATAGAACTTTTGCCACCCGTCAGGCTGTTTCTTCAGGAACAGTACCTCCATCGTACAATATGCTGGACACAGACCGCTGTCAAATGCTAGAAGCTATAAGCTATATAAAAAAATCTTTTGTGAAAACCACTAAAGTCTTGTCCAGTTAGAATCCGTACGGAAGAAATCATTTATATCTCGGAGATAGAATGACATACAAAAAAGAGTGATCAACCAAAAGAAAGATATATTCTTGCACTTTTACAAAAAAATGTCCTTAAAATTATTTTTCTTCATTTCTGATGAAACTTCTCACTTTTCTGGTGATTCCTCCCATCAAACGTTGCACAGCGGCAGTGTCGACCTCTGTGGCCAGTTTTTTCCAGAATCTGGTCATCCCTGCAGCGTCCCGAGCCATTTTTCCGGTCTTCTTTAGCTTCCGCTTCATAATCGCCCAATATTTTTCAATTGGGCGGAATTGGGGGCAGTTTGGTGGGTTGAACTCCTTCTCGATAAAATCCACCCCGTTGTCGCGGTACCACTGGAGAACCTCCCGGCTATAGTGGCAACTCGCTAAGTCAGGCCAAAACTTAACGGGACCATTGTGTGCCTTTATGAAAGGCAACACACGCTCCTTCAGGCACTCTTCCTTGTACAATTTCGAATCCATGGTCTTTGTAGTGATGAAAACCGGCGTCTTCGCACCACAGGTGCATATACCCTGCCAGATCATCATCTTCTTGGCAAATTTGTCCATGAACATGAACTTGAATTTGGCGGGGACATCGCCTCGTGCCGTGGAAAGATAAAATTTTTGTCCCGGAAGTTGGCCGAAGTCCATTTTTACATAAGTTTCGTCATCCTGGAGCAGGCATCCATGGTACTTCGTTAGTACCTGATAATACAACTTACGAGCGCGAGTTTTCGTCACTAGACTCTGCTTCATCGTCCTATTTGGTTGCTTGATTGCTTTGTAGGAATGAAGTCCAGCTCGGTGAATGATTCGTCGAACGGTACTACGAGCGGCACCGTATTTCTGAGCGATATCATGTTCGGACAGTCCAGGGTTTGCTCTGACGGTTCTCAACACCTTCCAATTCAGCTGACGATCGTAGGTTCCGCTTCGACGCTTCTTTTGAACCGCCCGGTCCACGCTGTTCCGCTCGCGGAATCGTCTGAGCACATCACATACGGTAGTTTTAGCGATATCCAACTGTTTCGCGATCTTCGCACCCGACCACGTTGGATTGTCAACGTGGGTGTGCAAGATTAATTTTCTTCTTCTGTCTTCCATGTGGAATAACTCCGGACTTACGGCACGAAAAAATTTGAAACTTTTACCACCAGAAGAGGAAACATTTGTAAACAAACCGCTGTAAAAACTTTCTTGCAGCGGCCACTGACTGTGCCGCTGTAAAATGTGCAACGCGTACGGATTCTAACTGGACAAGACTTTATTCCTGCGAAAAGGGTTAAATTGGAAGGACGGACACAGCATAGTTTGCAGAGGGGACTTCCATTCCCGTCGGGAGATTTTTCGTCAAAGAAATTTTCTCATACTTCCACTGTGGTCACGCGTATTCTAGAGCTTGCCACTTCAGAATACATTCAAGGTGTGTTATTCGACATAGAAATTCCATTAAGGTTCTGAACTATACAATTGTCATCAAACTAGGCTATCATCGACTAACCAAGAAAATAATTGTTCAGGAGTTTTGTGTGTGATTAGGTTTCTCATGACAGTAGCAAAACTATCTCTACCAAGGGTGAAAGCTAAGCTAATCGAGACCGGAAATATAAATAGAAAAAGCTTCTGTTGAGGAGAGCGCAAAGCGGAGATAAGTATGAGTATATTTAGTTGCTTCAAGCCATACAGCTTTGTGTGTGTACGTGCGTGCTTCATAACCCGTATGTACAAATAGCATATCTTCGCTATGCTGATACCCCATTTGCACTTGCTCCCGTGTGCATTGGCCCTGTCGCGAAGCAACAATCACCTAACATTTTAATGCCATGATGGACGATTGTTTGGTGGTGCAAATTATGCAGCCGCGATGATAATAAATATAAACCGAGAGGGAAGCAGTGGAAGAAGAATATTGTCGCTAGGGTGTGAATAATGGATCTTTACTTATGCAAATATTCAGACTTTATTTTTAATTCGAAGCAGTTAACATCGCTTGTTTTCCGTTATCATAATGCCTTCGACATTACATCAATGCATCGCAGATTAACAGACCGAATTCATTTCATTTATTCAATAATCAAGAAAGTAAATGTGGTTCTAGAATTTTGTATGTGATTGGGTTTCGCTTGCCAGTAGCAAAACTTTCTCCACTAAAGATAACAGCTGCACTTATCTCGAGCATGAGAAAGTAATGCAGTTTTTTTTAGAGACCAGTAATAGTAATATTAACATTATTCTTTTGAGAATAGCCGAGTAGCCGAGTGTATTTCAATTGCGAAAAAGGCCACCGAAAAAGCGTACGAGGTAAATTGTAAATGCATTGACATGAAACAAAGTGCGAAATGCGACCAGCTTGTGTATTGTTCTGTGAGGGCAAGAATGAATCATTTATCAATTATCGTCAACTGATTCTACAATAAAAATCAATTTAAGGGCGACCAAACCATTCTACTAAACAGCTATTTCTAAAATTTCGCAGCATTCTAAAATAATATATGAAGTTATTAACAAGCGACTTGAATAAAATAACAGCGTAGTTCTACGTCAACAATGTGGTCGTGTCTTGGACGCAATCTCCTATAATTTTAGCCATCAAATACCAGTAGTTTCATGAACGTGGAGTCAGGCTACCAGATTTTCATCCAAATCTATCTGCCAGAAAGCTTCAAGTATGAATCGTGTTCGCCTTTGCTAGTTATATTTGAATTTCTTACGGAATTCAACCTCACAGATAAATTTCTACATCATACGGATTGCTAACAACGGATACAATCGATAGTAATTATTCAAACCACTTCATGGGCAGTCAGATCATCATCAATGTCACATCTCTTCTTAGTTTCCATAAGGTATACCTCATGATTTCGAGCATCAATAACCGAGCAGCCATCAATTATATTGACTTCACTTGAGGAGCACATGTAGCCTCACAATGTTCAACTTTTCAACTCTGTGGCGACTCGCTAATTATATACATTAAACAAAAACAGATCAGGAAAAAAATCGACACTCAACGCGTTTTCCAATATCAGCCGCACAGCAATGGAACCAATCGAATGTGAAGGATTCAAGACCCTTGTGCAATGGAATTTTGGCTCGGTTGACTTTGCTGCAGGCTCATGGGGCACTAATGTGAGTACACTTTCCATTTAATTGTTGATGGTCTTCATATTGAACACTAGAATATTTGACACTTCAGAACGTCCATCGTTTCACTGAACAATATGTATGTTCACTATCTCGAATGATATGGTCGTGAACATCCTACCGATGTTTCATAGCTCCATTCATCTTCCACTCAATTGTTGTCCATCAACATCTGTTCGATTCGTTTTCGATAGTAGCACCGAACACAATTGATAGCGCCGCTTAAGCTGGTGCGGTAATCCGCATTACGTTGTTAAATCGGTTGTATAATTAGCTGAATCTCCGCCAGATACGGGTCCCGCCAAAAATTTACAACAAGCTCAAAAGCCACTTCTTTGCCTCAAACTTTCCAATTGTACAAAAACCGGACACACGCGTGTTCACAGAACTTACCACTGTACCAGCAGCAGCATACAATTGCAGCAGCCACGGTAAGGATCTGCATCGCTCGTAACACCATTCTCGACCGCACTCAGTTACGGGTTGCGTAGTGAGGGTGCGGGTTTCGGAGGAGCCAATATCGCCTTGATACTCCTACCAATAAACTGAACGCACGCACCGTTTTCGAATTTTGCACTAATAATTTATAGCGCCGGTCAATGGCATTGACTATGCGAACACATAATTTGATTTTCCTTTGGTTTTCTTTTTGGGTTGCGTTAAGCAAACAAAATTCTCGGTTTGCCAGAACTGACCACTTCTTCTGCGATATCGACAACACAAAAACGCGGTTTTGACGAAAAGCGCGGCAGTTGCCTCTCCAGCTGATCTTTCACTCGGTTATAAATTCGAAAATTTCAAAACGGATCGAAATACTGCGACTCGTTGCGCGATCAGTACGCGACTGTTTTCGGTGGAACTGCAACAGTGGCAGTTAAAGTGTTTATGAACAGACGAAGAATTTCTGCGATGGTAAAGTTCGTAACCACGTTGTGAGCACTCCAGGCTGCATGGGTTTTGCGGAGAGTGACTTCTGAGGCCTCGTTTAAGTGTGTTAACGGTGACCTGTTGGTCGGTCGATATCGCGCACACTCGTAACGGTGGGAGACTTTATATTTCTGTTGTCTAATTCTGACGGTGCAGTATTGTGATCAATGGAATAGTAGAATGGAATATTTGCGGAGTGGCTACCGTCACACGTATGGAGTGATGGAAGTTTCTGGTTCGATTCACGATTCACGTTCTGACGTTCCGAATTGCAGTTGCACAGCAGTATCTTTGAACTTTCCATTCATTATACATTTCAGGCGTATAATTCAAACTCGAAATCTCAGCTAATTACTCAGAACTGGTAATCATGAATTAGCTCATCTCAATACCGTTTTGATGAAATAAAACAAATTACGAACTTTTCTTTGAATACTCCGCATCATATTTTTTTATTAATCCGTTTATTTTTACAGGCTCAGTTACATAAGTTTAAAGGAGCCATACTCTTAACTATATTTCTACTAGCATATATTGACATGTTTCCTTAATTCTATGGTTAATAAAATAGGAAACCGATTACTAGCGGTCGACTCGAGTTTAGAAGGGTGACACATTTTCATTAGGAAAAGGATGGGATGTAAGGAGATGTGTGTTCACACTCACACTCACATTCTCATCCACACTGACACTTCACATTCAATTCTTAAAACTATCCTTACATCTAATATGTATTTACAATTTAACTTATTCTAATGTTAGTAGGAAGCGAACCGATAGCTCGTGAAGAACAAAAAGGAGGGGAAAAGGGTGTATGAACATTCACACTCGAAGATCGATAGCTTTAATGAAAACATATATTTGGGACATGTAATCAAGGTCTAACCGAGCCAACACATCTCTCACCGGCACATTGGGCTGCTTTCCTCGAGCCCGAAAGGAGTTTTCTAAATTCGATCTGGCGACAAAATACAACTCGCACGACCAAACAACGTGTTCGATGTCATGGTAACCATGGGCACAAACGCAGAGATTGCTGTCGGCAAGATTAAAACGAAAAAGTAGCGCGTCTAACGAACAGTGATTGGAAACGAGTCGGGACTCAAGTCCAGACTTTTGAACCATGGTTTGAGGCTAACCTTAGGGATAATTGAGCGGAGCCACCGGCCCAATTCATCTTCGTTCCATTTGCGTTGCCAGTTAGCGATGGTATTTTTACGGACTAAAGAATAACATTCATTGAAGGCGATTTGACGCTGATAAATGTCGCCTTCAATCGCACCCATCTTTGCTAATGAGTCAGCCCTCTCATTACCCGGAATTGAGCAATGTGAAGGGACCCAGACAAAGGTGATGACATAACAGCGTCGGATAAAGCACTCAAAGTTTCTCGTATCCTCTCAAGGAAGTACGGCGAGTGCTTTTCCGGCCTCACTGAACGGATAGCTTCGACAGAGCTAAGACTATCCGTTACAATGTAATAGTGTTCAACAGGTCGTGAGGCAATTCAGCAATATACACTGAGCAAGGATTCTGAAGACTGTGGGAGATGCTAAAAAAATCGTTGAACACTCCAAATCCTGTTGACTCATTCATAGTGGACCCATCAGTAAAGTACATATTATCACAATTGATACGCCCATACTTTGCATTGAAGATCGTAGGAACGATCCCCGATCGGTGATAATCTGGAATTCCATGGATTTTTTCCTTCATGAACAGATCAATATGTACAGAGGAATTGATGTAGTCAGGAAAACAAACACGGTTAGGAGTATACGAAGAAGGATCAACCTGCATGAAGATGAGTTCATGATATGAGCTCATAAATCCAGAATAAAATTTAGCCCGATTTGCTGCTCAAAATTTCCGATCACAAATGGGTTCATAACCTTACACCGGATGGCATCATATTTTAATAACACCAAATAAAACAGCCTGAACGGTTATCATTTCTGCAGTAGTCCGATTTCTCCTGATACCCTCTGTTACCTTTTTTATACAATTTCTCAACAATTCTTGGTTGAATAGAATTTGTGGGAAATTGGGTAGGTTGATGACACTTACAATGAAACGGAATCCATGGAATCCTCAGGCTTCAGTGACAGCCGCCAAACCTGGTCAAGACATCCCAGGTCCTTTATGTGCCTCAATGTAAGTTGAATGCGATTTTTGAGGTGGTTTTGTGTTATTCACCTTCGAGTACATACATCCTAAACTAACGTTTAGCACATGTTTTGTCATCCCGATTTATTATATTAAGGAGTGTATCCAAAAGTAGTCTTAAACATTTAACACGTTGTTACACACAAACAGGTGAATTTTTTTTTGTCGTGTAATTTGAGCACACTTTGTTTACATGTCAAAAATCGAAATACAAGTAATTTAGTCGCGGTCATGAAGTTGTTTTCGAAATGTCGCGGATTGATTTGGAAACTAAGAGAAAGGGCCTGGCCGGGTAAGGGTTACTCCCTTACCCCCCAAACCAAATCACTAGCTGTATGGCAAATATTGTAAAGGATATTAAATAAGAAATGTTGGTGGTTTATTTGAACCCCTATGTGGTTTGACGTAGGATCTATAGTGAAAAACGTACTTTTTCGTTTATTTCACGCCACCCTCAAAAGATCCGAGATAAAAATTTGAAAAAAATACTGAATGTGCATCTTACTACGGTGTATCAAGAAAAATTATCAAAAAAAATTTCATCAAAAATTTTAGTACCAAAAAAAATATTGAAATTTAGAAAAAAAAAGTTTGAGATTAAGAGATTCAGTACTACTCTAATTCATATTTAAATGTGTTTCTACGGCTTTTCTAGATTGATAAAAATCTTCAAACTGTTTTTTTTTCAAATATCTAATAATAAAAATAAAATTAAAAAAAATACACAGTACAAAAAAATGTTATAGATTTTCTGGCATTTCGAAATTTTGAAAAAAAATATAACTTTGACTCCTGCTCAAATTTTTATTTAAATTCGTTCGTATGTGTCTTTTTTCTACATGTGGCGTAATTTTTCCTGAATTTTTAAGAGCATTGTGTGACACAAAAATAATTTTCTTCATCGTCTGCATTATTATTTTTATTTTTTTGTAAACGATTATTTTATTGTATTCGTGGTTTTCAATTGAAAGATTAAAATTAAAAAAAACAAATCGGATTTGTGGTCTCAAAGTTATATATTTTTTTTCAAAATTTCGAAATGCCAGAAAATCTATAAAATTTTTTTTGTACTGTGTATTATTTTATTTTAATTATTAGATATTTGAAAAAAAAACAGCTTGAAGATATTTCAATCTAAAAAATCCGTAAGAGCACATTTAAATATGAATTAGAGTAGTACTGAATCCCTAAATCCCAAAAAAAAAATTTCAAAATTTAAATATTTTTTTTAGTACTAAAATTTTTGATGAAATATTTTTTTTGATAATTTTTCTTGATACACCGTGGTAAGATGCACATTCAGTATTTTTTTCAAATTTTTATCTCGGATCTATTGAGGATGGCGTGAAATAAACGAAAAAGTATGTTTTTCACTATAGATCCTACGTCAAACCACATAGGGGTTCAAATAAACCGCCAAAATTTCTAATTTAATATCCTTTACAATATTTGCCATACAGCTAGTGATTTGGTTTGGGGGCACTTTTTACTTCCTTACCTAACCACTCTTTGGAAATATAAAAAAAAAATTTTTTTTGATACCGCGCAACACTGAAAAAAATCACACATATCTAGAAAAGCCGTAGAAACGCATTAAAATATGAATTAGAGTAGTACTGAATCTCTAAATCCCAAAAAAAATAAATTTCAAAATTTAAAAAAAAATTTTTAGTACTAAAATTTTTGATTAAATATTTTTTTGATAATTTTTCTTGATACACCGTGGTAAGATGCGCATTCAGTATTTTTTTCAAATTTTTATCTCGGATCTATTGAGGATGGCGTGAAATAATCGAAAAAGTTCGTTTTTCACTATAGATCCTACGTCAAACCACATAGGGGTTCAAATAAACCACAAAAATTTCTTATTTAATATCCTTTACAATATTTGCCATACAGCTAGTGATTTGGTTTGGGGGCACTTTTTACTCCCTTACCCGGCCAGGCCCTTTCTGCAAAATTGGTGTACCAAAAGGGTTGTTACTTACCACAAAATAGCAAAAAAGTTAAAAATTTATCCTGAAAGTGTTAAACGAATCGTCGCAATATTCAGTAATGAGTGTTCTTTCGAGGATCTCAGCAGAAGTGGACGAAAACCCGGACCAAGTAATCCCGCGTGTCCACGTATGCAACAGGGGAGGGTTCTAGTAAATGTCCACGCTTGTCCACGGAGGGGGGGAGTCTAAAATCGTGCTTTTTCTGTCCACGTGGTATGTGAATAGTTTCAATAGGCAGACCTTCTTCTCATGGAGGTTTACATATAGATTTTTAACTCGCCGCTGCATAGCTGCATTTTTGCATGTCACTCTTATTTACGAATAGTTAATTACCACTTTCCAAATGTTTTTGTATTATCAACTGATCTGTAATATTCATTCATTGCAACACTGTGTTCACTGTGTCAGCTATTTTAAAGTCAAGTATAATGAACATTACTAGTCAGATTAATTTTCTGTCTTGACCGCCGATTGACATTAATCCAATTCCGCATTGATCTATGATCTGCATCAAAACAGTAAGGGCAACCCACACTGATTTTTTAACAATCCAACAGATTGTGGGGGAATGGTTGGTCCAATTCTCATCAGTTTGCTGAACTTAACTCTCATAGAAGAATCCACCAACACTAGCACGCGTTTTTCTTAAAATCGGCCTCACAAAATTCAAGAAAGTAATCTTATTTGGGAGTGTTCTATTAATGAATATTTTCAATATCATATCAGTCATGTGAAGGTTCCAACATTTTGTTCAATTTGATTGTTATGACTGCTCATGTTGACCCATTACATTGAGCTCTTCATACGTTGGCTCTCTCTGTGATTGATTCGCCAAATGGATGGTGGAAAATCCAACTCACGTCGTTTACCTTTTTCTCTCCATCCTTTCGGTGGATATGTTTAATTCAAAAAGACGTTTGTAGCTCTATGGGGGATCACATCAACCGTGAGTCAGCAATAATCGCTGTCTGATTGTGTCCGAAAACTATCAATAATTATCGAACCGTGACGAGGATGACTCCCTGCTGAAGAACCCTTTCTCAGCAGGAATATACTTCCGGAAAGACTTTGTCGCACTAGAAGCGACGAACACAAGTGAATCATCGCAGAATAAATTTCAACGATTTCTAGTGCACATACTCCCCCCTATGCATCCAATTAATTTTGTAGCCATTGTCTAATCGGTTAACTAACGGATCAATGAACTCAATCTCATGGTAGGATTAGGTACGCAATTATTTCGGGCAAGATAACTTAGATCAAACATGAGAGATACCAATATTATCGTTGAACTCATCGTTCATTCTCGCTGAAGGATGCTTTTGTGTTCTTTCCGCGATCCGAAAATGAAGATGCAATTATAATTGGTATGCGTGTTTAGTGGTTCTTTCAAGGGGAAGGTGAAGGTTTCGCCCGTGTCGGTAAGATCCAACATTGAATGATGGACTACTTCCCAATGGTGCGCTGGCACCAAAAATACATGTTCCTTTCTAAAGTTCATATCAAGTTTTGTTTTGCTCTTCTTTGCCAATCTGAAAAGAAATAGATTTGATCGATCTGCCGAAGTATTTTACACGTGGACAGTGTCACTTATTTGGCAAATACCATGATGATGTGTTATACATGACCATTTTTTCTTAATAATTGTTGCAACTAACAGTCAGTATATAAACCAATTCAGAGGAACGATTATTAAAATGAAGAGATCTGTTAAAATGTCACACATTTTACAATATTTTTCAGAGTAAGAAAAATGTAAAATGTATTTAAAATGAGTATCTCATCCCTTCGATAGCATTATTTAATTGTAGAAAAGGCTAACTTGAATGAGCAACAAAATACATGCGAAAAGAGAACCAGCAAAGCTATTGCTTGAGAAGTTCTATTGAAACATTCTTATGTGTAAAATCAGTGGTTTCTGAATTCAGTCATACCTAGGATTAACTCAAATGTATGATTAATCAGATTCCACTCCTGGATGTAACTGGTTCTCTAGCCTTCATGTTAAATGACCAATGCACCATTATTTTAACATGCGACTATTATGTGTTTCACTATCGTTATACATTCTTGTAGGCTTCATCGCGATTGAGGTCCTGGGTTTTCCATATGGATGATTCGCAGTCACAACAGAATGTACCCGGACATTCTCTCGATTTAATTAATGATTTATTTTTCAATCGACTAAAGTCAGCTGAGGTAGCTGCAGAAAACAAAAAAGTTGATTGCAGTTCATTCAAACATGTAACGATAAAATTGAATCATTTTAAGTACAGTATACGTCATGAATACGACTCGAAAAAAGATGTGTTTTTCCAATTTCAAAATCAACGATGTGCGATGTGATAGCATGTGGCTGGTCCACCATGGATACCAATTGGATGACAATGTATCGTGGTTGATTGTAGATCAGCTGCTACTTTCGTTGTTATAAATGACCATGAATTTTATTATTTTTTTTGCATTATAAATAATTTCCGCAAATTCAGTTATTGAAAGTTGAAACACCGAGGAAAAGGTTTATTATTTTATTATCATCCACTGTTGCTTTCTCTCCCTATTTTTTCCAGCATTATATTCTATTCGCAGTTGATTTTGTAGTATGAAATTATTTTTTACAGCAAATACAGTTTCGGACAAAAATAGGCCTTGCTTAAGAAAAAGAAAGTGACAAAACTTTGAGAAAAAACAGGAAGTGGGTTATATCTATGGTATAACCGCAAGGGTGACGTAGGACTATCGTTGATTTAGAGATCATTTGTTTGAAGTTGAATCTAAATCCATCCTGAATGAATGAATAAATAAATATTTGGGTGACTTCAAAAACGAGAGTGTTACTTTGAAGACTCAAGGTTTTATGCATTCAATATTGGATACAAAAAACCTTGTTCTGAAGAATAATCTTCAGAAGCTTTCCTGTTAACTGCACTCGATTGACAAATCACAAAACCAAATGTATGTGGTCGCAGTATTATATGGATAGAAAACATTAAAATAAACTCGCTTGAATGTAATTTTCAATTCCAAGGGGAACTGGCAGATTATTTTTCAGCAACGATCATTTCTTTCCAGGTTTCCTCTCGATAACCAGCAAACGAAAAGAGTTGCGCGCGTGTATGTGTGTGTGTGTGGCGGCTGCTTCTATGTCTTCCCGAGGAACCGTATTTCGATGCTGATACTCTCTTGGTCACCTTCTCTTCTCCTTCTGATCGATCGGCTTTTCTGCGCTCCCTCACAGTTAAAACAAACTGATTGCATTTCAGGTCAGGTCAAGCCAGGTAATGAATACCTCGATCCCTCGCCGTTCAGCTCGTTCAGTAACGATGTTGTCTTGTCGATGTCCTCAGGCGTCGTGCACAAATTACGTAACGCAAAAATCCGGATTTTGAACCTCCCCCCCCCTTTCGTAACGCAATTTCCTATCTCTAATAAACAGAAAGTAACGCAACATCTAACCCCTCCCCCCTTATCGCGTTACGTAATTTGTGCACGACGCCTCACGAAAAATGAATGGGTTTCACCACCAGAATATCATTTCAGTATGCTTTTCGTGCGTGATTGAATCGAGAGAAGGTGTGGTTTACGATGGCAATTTGGAAGGCAAACTAGAGGAGAATGAACTCTCTGAGTATGAAAATTTCGGCGACTGAGCAATAATCGATTGAAAATTATATAATTTCCGCGATACGAAACATTTTCCGTTTTTCATGTTATGCATCCAATATTGGATACGAAAATATCCTACTGATGGGAAAGAATAATCTTCAGAAGCTTTCCAGCTAATTACACTTGATTGAAAAATTACGAAATCAAATGTATTTGGTCGCTGTGTTCGCCATATAATTAGAAAACATTAAAATAAACTCTTTCGCATGGATGTATTCTTCAATTCCCAGGGAACTGGCAGATTATTTTTCAGCAACGATTAGATCTTTCCGGAATTTTCTCGATGCTGTATGGCATCCAAACGAAAATTCTCGTTTCAGTTTGGCCTGCAAAAAACTTTTCTGAACTCTAATCCATCAAATTTGGAGCCCTGAAAAGGGCCGTTGATTATATGCTAAGCTAATACAGCACCCTCTCCTTGGATTCGACGGGCCAGCTGAATGTCCTTGGGCATGATGTGACGCGTTTTACGTGGATAGCACATAAATTTGTATCTTCGAATAAGCCTCCTGCAGCGTCATAACCGCGGAACTTTGGAAGCGCAAGTCGGTTTTGAAGTCCTGAGCAATTCCACGATCCAAAAGCTGCAAAGATATCTTGCGGATCAGCAATTCGGTCGACTTCCGATAGCGATGAATTTCACGCAAAGTTCCCGGTCGATAGCGATGTGGCTTCTTCACTTATCCTGCGGCTGGTGCGCTTATCCGAGCTGCTTTCGTGTGCCTTACCACTGAAAGACTAACCTGCTATCTGCTTGGTCCCAAACAAACGAGTCGTCACGGTGCGAGAGTAGAGTAAGAAATGAACGAAAGCAAAGGAAGCGTCATTTTATAACCTGTTTTCGAAGCTATCATTAAGCTATTGAAACAATTTTCCGACTCAATAAATAGCAATCATATAACTCTTGGACATTTTATCTTTTGTATGAAATGATTATCACTGTTCCGTTGATCCGAAGCAGAATGAATCACGCTTAAAGAAGGAATGGATTTTTTCTTGGAATTTACTCAGCAAAAATAATGCCCTTTCCCAACACTTAAAAACAACAAACGGTAAACAGTTTCATCAAAGTGATTTCTTCGATATGGGGATATATTCACTACATCATGTCATGTATTTCATATTCTTCATTATGAAATCCATATCCATGGCACCTATCGGTATCGAATTATCATCGACACCACGATTTTCGCTAAATGCTCCTTTCAGTTCGGCCTGTAAAAAACTTTTCTGAACTCTAATCCATCAAATTTGGAGCCCTGAAAAGGGCTGTTGATTATATGCTAAGCTAATATAGCACGCTCTCCTCGGATACGATGGGCCAGCTGGATGTCCTTGGGCATGATGTGACGCGTTTTGCATGGATAGCACACAAATTGGTATCTTCGAATAAGCCTCCTGCAGCGTCATAACCGCGGAACTTTGGAAGCGCAAGTCGGTTTTGAAGTCCTGAGCAATTCCACGAACCAAATGCTGCAAAGGTAGCTTGCGGATCAGCAATTCGGTCGACTTCTGATAGCGACGAATTTCATGCGAAGTTCCCAGTCGATAGCGATGTGGCTTCTTCACGCTTCCTGCGGCTGGTGCGCTTATCCGAGCTGCTTTCGTGGTGCCTTACCGCCGAAGGACTAACGAGCTGTCTGCTTAGTCCCGATGAAACAAGTCCTCACGGTGCGAGAGTAGAGTAAGAAATGAACGAAAGCAAGGGAAGTGTCATTTTATAAAACATAAAAGAATCGAATGTAAACCCCACCCTCTTTATTATATAAGCTTACTGTATACTCACGAATATAATAAGGGTGGGATTTAGATTCTATACTTTTATGGTTTATAAAATGACGCTTCCTTTGCTTTCGTTCATTTCTTACTCTACTCTCGCACCGTGAGGACTCGAGCTCGTTAGTCTTTCGCAGACAGCTCGTTAGTCATTCGGTGGTAAGGCACACGAAGTCAGCTCGGATTAGCGCACCAGTAGCAGGATAGGTGGAGAAGCCACATCGCTATCGACCGGGAACTTTGCGTGAAATTCATCGCTATCAGAAGTCGACCGAATTGCTGATCCGCAAGCTACCTTTGCAGCATTTGGTTCGTGGAATTGCTCAGGACTTCAAAACCGACTTGCGCTTCCAAAGTTCCGCGGTTATGACGCTGCAGGAGGCTTATTCGAAGATACCAATTTGTGTGCTATCCATGCAAAACGCGTCACATCATGCCCAAGGACATCCAGCTGGCCCATCGTATCCGAGGAGAGCGTGCTATATTAGCTTAGCATATAATCAACAGCCCTTTTCAGGGCTCCAAATTTGATGGATTAGAGTTCAGAAAAGTTTTTTTACAGGCCGAACTGAAAGGAGCATTTAGCGAAAATCGTGGTTTCGATAATAATTCGTTACCCATAGGTGCCATGGATATGGATTTCTTAATGAAGAATATGAAATACATGACATGATGTAGTGAATATATCCGAAGAAATCACTTTGGTGAAACTGCATTATAAAATTATTTGTGTACGAATGCCGCAATCGATAGTCAACTCTAATTTGCGCTGGGTAATTTCCTCGGAGGACTCGATTCCTCCTTTGAACATTAATAATCTCTTTCTGGCAAAACGATGTGGTATGAATCACATTATTTGAATGATAGAATGAAGAAGTTTTCTGCCAATTTCCTTCAACCTCCAAACGTATCTTTCTCCCGTTTGTCGTTTTCGCGTTCGCTAATCCTTTCTCACAACACCCATTTCTCATTTGAGAAATTGTTGAGTAAACATTGTTTGCCAGTGCGCGTAGAGCGGGAATTCCTAAAGATTCATTGCACCTCTAATAAATTGCCGAAAGACGTGGTCTTACGTTGATCGCACTTGATTGAAAAAATCCAAAACGAAATGTATTTGGTCGCAGCATTATATGAGTAGAAAGGAAATAATCGCTCGAAAATGACTTGATTTTCGCGATGTGAAACATTTTCCGTTTTTCATGTTATGCATCCAATATTGGATACGAAAATTTCCACTGATGGGGAAAAAAAATATTCAGAAGCTTTCCTGTTAATTGCGATTGATTGAAAAATAACAAAACCAAATGTATTTGGTTGCAGTGTTATATGGATAGAAAACATTGAAATAAACTCTTTCGCATGAATGTATTTTTCAATTCCCAGGGGAACTGGCAGATTATTTTTCAGCAACGATGATAGCAACGAGAATCCCGCGCGTATATGTGTGTGTGTGTGTGGCGGCTGCTCCGATGTTTCAAGAGGAACCGTGGCATTACTCTCCTCCTGAAGGATTCCCTTTTGGCCTTAGGTGCACAAACAGGCTCTTGGTGACACCGTTCATCAGCGTTTTCATGATAAACGAAATTAGCTCCACAACAACAGCGACAACATGCTCCAATAGCTGTTCAATCATAACTGAGTGGGTTTACGAGCGGCGCTCGCTTATATACCGATTGGTGATTTCAATAGCCTGTTTTGAAAACAATTTTAAGACTATTGAAACAAGTTTTTGGATGAAGAAGTAACAAGTATATGACGCGTAGACATTTTATCTTTCAAATGAAGTGTTTATCATACCATTTCGTTCAGTTGTTTAAGAGCTATTAACGCTCAAAATCTCGGTCTCCAGCGTAACGCTTTCGTTCTCGAAACTTTGGTTTTACACCCCGGTATAGAAATGAAAGACGTAGTCCTACGTCAAAATAATTGTATCCAGTGTTTCAATCCATTTATAATAATTTCTTTGCATTGTTCGAAGAAATTTATTACGTCTGTAGTTAAAACAATAGTCATTCATTAAAAAATGCGTTTTAAGCATACTTAACAACTAAAATGACGCGACAATAATTAAGACCGGTTTTAAAATTCATGGTAAAAAACAATAAAATTCATACCGTGAAAACCGCTTCTAGGGTTAGTACTTGGTCGTGTAACCTTTGTTACGCATCACTTCACGCACCCGGTTCGGCATGAATTCCACCAGATTATGGCACGTGGTGCCCTGGATGGCGTACCAACAACGCTTGGATCCTATCCCACAGTTGCTGATTATTCTTCGACTTCTCCGTGTACACCGACCTTTTCATAATCTCCCACAGGTTCTCTATAGGGTTCAGATCCGGTGACTGCACTGGCCACTCCATGACATCGACTTTGTTATCCTGGAACCCATTTTTGATGGTCTTGGCGGCGTGCTTCGAATCGTTATCCTGCATGAACTGCCATTTCAGGGGCATCTCCCACTCGACGTGTGGCAGCATAACATCCCTTAGGATTTGGGCGTAGAGGTATTAATCCATGATCTTATCCACCCAGTACAGGGGATCAACTACGTAGCAGGAGAAGCACCCCCAATGTTCTCTCCTCCATGCTTGAATGTCTTCGTGGTATACTGTGGCATGTGAGCGCAGCCTATTGGGCGATGAACCCATGTTTTTCCGTCCGAATCGATGATGTTTTCCTTCGTCTCATCCGGCTACAGTATATACCGCCACTGCTTTTCCCTCTCCGGACCGATCCAATTGAAGTGGTCTTTCGTGAACTTCAGCCGCGCCTTCAGATGCTTCGGCGTCAGCATCGAGACCTTCCGGGGGCTTTTACCGCCTAGCCGGGAACCCACGGACCAGTTCAGTTCCACCCGGATCTTTTTCGAGGTCTTGAAGAGATCTTTCTTGGAGGCTCACATTCTGGCAGAGTCGTCCTTCGCGGTCCTTTATCCTTGGGCGTCCAGTCGTTTCGGATTTTTTGCTGTTGTGGAGGGCATTAAACATGAAGGTTTTGGATCGTCGCGAATACTCTGCGATTTCGCGACTTTCCGGATTTTATGAATTAATGTCAAATCACCCAATTATCACGGTGTTGATGCAAAAACAGCATTAAATGATTCTGAAGTACTTCGTTACACTTCTGACTGTACATTCGTGTTGATGAAAAGCTATCTGAACTAGGCCGTTTTAAGTTTTTTTTTTCAATTCATTAAAATTTCGCCTGCAAGGTTACGAGTTGAAAAAATACATGACACGTTCCGTAAGTCCTTCCAGTATGAACAAACTCTATTCAAGTTGAATTTCTCCTGAAAGTTGAAGTTCTCCTGAAATAGTGAAACCCATGGGATTAACTTCCACGTTAGTGTTTGGGCCCGCAACTTTGGAGATGGGATTTTTATGGTTTGGGGAGAATTTTCTCAAAAATTCCTGGTTTAGATAGCTTACCATCAACACGAATGAGCAGTCAGAAGTGTAACGAAATACTTCAGAATTATTGAATGCTGTTTTTGAATCAAAAACAATGTTATAATTGGGTAATTTTGCATCAATTCGTAAAATCCGGAAGGTCATGGCATGGTTTAATGAATAGGACCTTCAGATTCTGGACTGGTCAGTTTACGGAAATAACATCAACTTTTTTAGGAAGTGTAGTGTTTTAGCAAGGAGGACTAGTTTATTGGCTTTAATTTGATATATTGGTCGTCAGAATCGTCCCACCAGCTCGAAGTTATGAATTTTTGAAAAAAGTCTATTTTGGAAAAAAAGAGGAAAAATTTGATTGTGCGGACCACCCTAAAATGTTAAGGGGCACCCTTGAAAACATTTAAAAATACGGGTCTAATACTTTGTGAAAAAGAAAAAAAAACACTTTTAACGGACATCTGAGAACCACTATATCGGTTTGCCATAGAATGGCTGTATATTAATAACGAGCATCTTTAGATGCACAAGAAAAACGAACAGAATGTCTATCGAGAAGATCGCACAAATGGGCTCGGATCGGGACGACCGTATGGATACAAAATAAAATGGAAGTAAAAATATTTGCGAATCGATGATAATGATAATGATAAGAGTGCGGATCGGGACGACCGCGATGTGTAAAAAAGGAACTAAAAATATTTGCGGATCGGCACGATCGTATGAAAAAATGATAAGATAAGAGTGAGGATGGAGACAACCGTGCTGTGTAAAAATGGAAGTAAAATTATTTGTGGATCGGGACGACCGCGCAGAACAAGTACGGGCTCGAGACGACCGTATGGAGAACAGAACTTGACTCGATATTTTGTTAGTTAAACGTCATCAATTAGCTCTTACATTCCAAAGATGTTCAAATGTTTTATATGAAGAAAAATACACTGAAACAAAATCCACATGTATTTGTTTTTTTCGTCTTTTTTTATTCAATTCTTTTTTTCCGTCAACATAGCGATTAAGTGCGCTGGGCACTCGGCACATCTTCCGTCATCTTATCAGCAGTCAGTTATCAGGCAGCAGGCACTGTTCGGCTTCGGCGGTCTCCGATTATCCCGCGGACGCTCAGAGACACACAATATCGTTAATTTATTTTTTAGAAAAACAAAAAATGACTTTTGTTACTAAATAGGTCCTTTAAGGGTATGACATAAAAAATCCACTTCATGGTTTATTTTAAAAAAATAAGAAAAACAAATGATTAATAGTCAACGTGACTCTCTTTGGAGTTTGGAGTTTGGGGTCCAGCTCGTACCAAGCCTTCTTCAACGCAGGAAAATAGTTTTGCTTGTTCATACCGTCAGTTTTGTCCATCTTGTTGTCCAAAATGTCTCATGAATTCTCAATAGAATTCAAGTCAGGGCATTGGGGAGCCCCACCATTGGTTTAATCCGGGCCGATCTGAAAAATGCAGCTGTTTCCTTCGCAGCATGCTTGTGGATTCATTCCAGGTTCTTGCACAAAATGTCGATGTAACCATCGAGAGTCATAATACAGTTGACCTTCGCTTAGTTTCCCACCTCAGCCCACGAGAAACAGCCCCACACCATGATGCTTCCACCACCGTGCTCCATGGTCGGTTGTAGACGGCGGTCTAGGAGGCCCTCATCGCTCTTCCACCACACTCGAAGTCGCCTTTTCTTGTTAAACAACTTGAACTTGCACTCGTCCAACCAAATAACGCGCTTCCAGAAATCCAGCGGCTTGTAGAGATGGTCCCTCGCAAACTGAAGTCGTTTTTGTTTATTGGTGTTACTGATCATCGGTCGCTTTTTGGCGAAGTAGCTTTTCAGGTCCTGTCCCACCAAGCGCCGTTGAATGGTGCAATTGGAAAGCTTTAGATTTAACCCTTCTTTAATCACCCGAATGATTGTTTGTAGATTTTTCTTTAATTCCGGGATGATCAGAGTGTCCGTTCTTGCATCAGTCTTACGTTTCGGTCCTCTTCCCGGTCGATCGGCCTCGCTGCCGTTCATTTGATGCTTCCGAATGATCAGCTGGACGGTACAACGACTTACGTCATACTTCTCAGCAATGTTTCGTTGAGACTCCCTACGCTGGAAGTCACGCACTATCAAATTTCGGACTTGTGTTGAAATTGGCTTTAAGTTCCGGAAGCTTCATTACTGTCAAAAACACGTCGCTACCCACGTAAAGTTGACTGAACAACTACGAAAATTATGTTTGTGTCAGATGTAAACAATCAGCTGTCAAAGCATTTTTTTTTTTGTTTCTCTAAAAAATAAATCGATGATATTGTGTGTCCCTGCGCGTCCAAACAACAAATGCATGTGAATTTTGCTTCAATGTATTTTCCTTCACAGAAAACATATGAACCACTTTTGGGATGTATAAGCTAATTGATGACATTAAATTAACAAAATATCGAGTCAAGTTCTGCTCTCCATACGATCGTCCCGAGCCCGTACTTGTTCTGCGCGGTCGTCCCGATCCGCACTCTTATCATTATAATTTTTTTATACGGTCGTCCTGAGTCGTACTTGCGCGGTAGTCCTGATCAGGATTGCCATCATAAAATCTGTATTCTTGGTCTCAAAAAACCTTTTTACCTTAATTTTTACTCAGAAAATCTGTATTGAATTCATGAGTCATTGAAGCATATCCTTAGCTTTAGTATCATTGATTGACATAATTATTATGAATTCGACGATGTTGGTATCCATGTAGAGCCAGAACTGTATGGAAAATACAATGCTTCATTAAGGTGTAATGGATGTTCACACAGTTACCAGGGTCTGCTTGTTGACATTTCGCTAAGTAACTTTGTTATTACAAATACCATAACATAATAAGGTGACGATTTAAAAAAAAGAAAAACTCTTAACGCTTGCATAATGTTTACAAAGTTGCATCGAAGCCATATGCCTAGGATATGGACAGGTTCTGATTTTATTTAGATTTATATTTTTTTCTGCTTTCCCCCGGTTCAGTAGCTTCTGTTGCTACAGTTTCCGACATAGTTTCTTTTGACTTCTTCAGATGTTGTTGAATATCTCCAAAATTTTTCGTTCGTAGTTGAACCTCTTCAGGTTGTCTTTAACAACGAATTCCATTAAAAGTCACCTTGAGTATCATTTTCGTAACGCGACCAATATCTAGGTTCTGAAGTACTTCGTTAAAAGTTAATTTGTACTCGCTATATGTCCCCGAAAACGTAATTCTACGTCAAAACGTATCGATGGTTATTTTAGATATTTTCAAACGCGAACTATCGAATATTCGACGAAAGAAATTCCGAAAATCTTATCCAATCTATCTCCAAATCTATCTCTTTAAAATCTTATCCAATCTATCTCCAATCACGACGGCGGCAGGACTTCAAAAACAGCACGGTCGTCCCGATCCGCACTCTTATTATTATCATTTTTTTTCTACGGTCGTCCTGAGGGGTTCTTCGCGGTCGTCCCGATCCGCAAATATTTTTATTTCCATTTTTACACCACACGGTCGTTCCGATCCGCATTTCTTTCCATTTTTTTTTGTACCCATACGATCGTCCTAAGCCGTTTGTGCGGTCAATTCGAACCGCGCGTATCTTGATCGAACACGCTTTAATATTACTATATCGAGAATATCGATTTGCGGACGTCATTGAATGAAATAGATATCCAAGCACAAAATAAACATACGACGGGATAGAATGCGATTCTCGAAATCATTTTTATGTATGTTAATGGGAACGCTCAAATGGAACGATCAAGAGTGCTACATGAGTTGACTGTAGGATTGGGCGATCTCGAATCGATTCTTAGAAGATCGATCTTTTCCATTCCGATTTCCGATTTTTTGGATCGATCTTTCGTACTCGAGAAAATCGAGAAAATCGAATTTTTGTGCTTTCGATCTATTCGATCTTTTTGTAGATTTATTTTTCAGCATACATCGATGTTTTACTCACCAAAGGCCACCTAACATTTGTTTTAAACATAATGTCAACATTTGGATCACTTCTTCTACGATTTACTTCTGTAAAAATGCTGACAGAGAAAGAACTAGCGGCAGCTAATGAGGGGATGAACTGTAACCGGTTGCGGAAAGGATCACTGAACCTGATGTTGACATAAATTACAGGCGAAAGGTTGTTTTCTAGAACTGGCGCTTAAAACAAGAATCGGCTTCGACTAAATGACAGATGTATGGCACGATTGGTTTTTATGGGATCATTGTCAGCTGAGTGCTGGGTGGTTGTTCAATTTCTAAGAATGCTTTTTTAAATTAATTTATTTAATAAAAAGACTACCTGACGGCATAAGGTGAATGCCCTGTGGCTGTGGTCTTCATGCTGAGAAACAAAACAAAATGCATTTGATGTTTGAATAGAAAAATGAATTTTGTATTCCCTGTTTAAAGAAAAGACGACATTCATATAGAATCAACAAATAAACCGAAAAAAAGTTTTTAATTTTTCAAAAATCGATTCGGCAAAGATCGATTTTTTGGTACCGAATAAATCAGTGGATCGATCCCAACGCCGTTTGGAAAGTCGATTCGATAAGATCGATCTTTTAAAAAAAGATCGCCCAATCCTAGTTGACTGACAGGTGAATGGAACATTTCGAAGAGACTCATCCGTAGTTCCACTCTCACGACATGTAGGAATCAGTTTCTCTACATCGACATTGTTACTGGTGATGAGAAGCGAATAAATTTCGAGTATTCGAGGAGCAAGAAATTATGGCTTTCGCCTAACAAATCAACAACACCACCAAATTGCTCATGAATGAAGACAACCAGTGTGACCAGAGAGAAATCTTGTACCATGTTCTACTTAAATGACTTAAATCGAATGAGGAAATTATCAATGAACAACACAACTCAATGGGATACGATACACGAAAGGATGAAGGCACGAAGATCTGATGGAACCTGCTGCTAAAAATCTGGAGGGAATATCACTATCATGTTTTAAGCGAAGGAGTTTGATCTATTCCAAAATTTATTTATTTAAAACATTGTATTTTTTTATTATTACAATTGGAAAGATCATGAGTAATTCAAGAATCATTTTAGTGTTAAGATCTCTTAAATAAATTGTTTGTAAAGCAAAACTACCTTTTATCGAGACTATAACTATGGAAACCATTCAGCAAATTTTCAAATCGATCTCCATATCGAAACCTTGCTTTTCATACTCCAGAACGTGCTTCTTGATCATCTGCTCAACGTTGACGCAGTCCAGTTTTTCCTGAATGCGGGCCTTCAGTGGATTCTCGATCGCATCCATGATCTGATAACGCAGCAGATTCGGCAGGATGTTAACCACCGCTTCGATAACGTAATCCAGTGTCCCAGCACCATCGCAGCGAACCTAAATAAAGATTTTAGAACAGCGATCAGAGTTCATCGAACTGATTGATTATCCATACAAACCTGAATGTTTCCCAACTCGAGCTGCAGATCATATAGCTTTGGTTTCCTGCGAAGATCCAGGGGCTGGTGCACTTCGAACGCAACCTTGATGTGCTCCACGGTAAACTGAGCCTGCCCAGCACGACTAATCATGCCCCGACCGACAGAAACCTCCCATTGCGTTGAGCCCATGATCCTCTGGGTGCCAACCTGCATCCTCAGTGCCACCGTGTTGTTTTGCATTGTAATCCCGATATCCCCGTAGCGATAAAAGCTGGAAACACCCCGGATCCATGTGTGTGCCGTGTGCATTCCGAAAATACCGGCAGTTGTGTTGTAATCGGGAATCAAATACGGATCGAATTTTTTGTTGCGCACAAGTGCGCGAGCCTCCCCGATAGCCATGTCCAGGGGGGAAATCGAGTTCGGGAAAACTATACTGTGTTCGGTTGTTAGGTTCTCAACCCGCGTGTCGATTTCCGCACGAATTTTAGTGTATGCTTCGTTCAACATGAACGGTTTAATGGTATCAAACACAAGATTGGAGGCGGAGTTCACCACACTCTGGAAAATGCTCCCCATGAAGCCTAGGTTTTGGAAATCCATTGACATATCGTCGAAGGTAATGTCCAGGCTGATGTCCTGCGTTCGGACCTTACCGTCTCGCTCGACTCCAAGGGAAACGTTTCCTACAGGTGAGTTACATTATATGAATGTTGAAGTTCAAATGATGCCAGACTATAGAGCAAACCTTTGGTTAGTACATTCTTCAGTACCACAGTGAACGGACCCTCGGCGCGGTTGAAAAATGTGCTCATGGTGTAGTTACCCTTGACTTGCATCTCATCGATCTGCACTGCAGTTTGAACCTTCATCGTGTTCAGTTCCGTCGTGAAGAACTTTATCCTAAATTTGGACAAACCGTACGCCAGCACATTTTTCATGTGCATTTTCGCGATCGAGAAGGATTGCTGAATCTCCGGAATTGGCATCGGATCGGGAACGGTAGCTCCAGGTAAACCGACGGGATCCTCCTGTTTGTACAAATCGATGATGGCAAACAGCTGGGCCGAAATGAGCGTCTCCCCGGTGTGCGCTTTGTGACCATCCACATCATCTGGAATCGAATCTTCCGCGGAGGCAGACGAGAACTTATCTGCGAACCAAAATGTTGAACAATCAGTGGATTGCGTTTACAGACGCCATATCGTGGAAAACGCGACATGCCTTCTGTACTGATAAGAGCGCAATTGACCGACAATAGAACGATTAGCGGCAGCTTCCAACGTGACTTGATCATTGTGCACACAGTTCACTACCATTCGATGCGCGAGAGTGTTACTCCTCGGAGATGATCACTTAGACTGAGGAATTGATGCTGGCAGTTGGCAGTTGACTGCTGACCTATCTCTTGAACGAGACGAAGAAAGAATGACTGAGAAACGAACAGAATTATGTATGATTCTATGACGTTCGTCATTCCCACTGTCGTTATCAGTTGGAAAGCAGTGCTCGATTTGTTTACTCGCTGCATTGCTCTGCTGATAATCCGAAGACTTAAATTGCAAAAGGTCTGCAATAGTTTGAGCATCTCCTATCAGTTTTATTTCTAAAAATCTTTTATTGGGTAATATTTGGGAGAGGATGCAATGGAAGTCTGCTTTTCGAAGAGATTCGACCACGTCTTCGTATTTGAGATGAAGTCACGTTTTCTCATCACCAGTAACCTTTCTTTTCATTTTATAATATTCTGGAAATTATTCTTTGATTTTGCATCTGCCTTGCAATCGGCTCAAGCGGCACTTTTTTTTGCGTCTATTCAATCGTCTGTAAACGTTTGGAAATGCCTTAGTGAATCATGTTTTATTCATCCGCAAGTTGATCGTGCGTTTGCGTATTATTCCCATTCAATAGCATTCGAAGATCGTTGTCCTCTGTTGTTTTTAGGTTTTCCGAGTGCTTCTTGTCCTCAGTGCGGAATTTCGATTCATATAATCAAAACCTAGAGGAAATTATGGTTCGCCAATTCGGATTTTAGCTTCCTGAAGCTTTCTGTAGCTCTCCCATACCTCTGGCTGCAGTGCTTGAATTAAGCTATCAGAACCTGTCGAATCGCTAGGTTTCTCATTGGAGATGTTGATGGTGGTGCTCCCGATTTCCGTTGACGGATTATCCCTCTCGGGATAGTCATGTTTCCTCCCATTAGAAAACTGAACCGGTTCTGCGAATGTTACGGATGTTTTTAATGGATTCAAGTCTTGCTTTATGTCAACAAGACATTTCGGCGAGCCTTTCGGTTTTGATTTCCCGAGGCATGAGAATCGTTGACCTTCGTATAAGTTTTCGACGATATTGTACATCCAAGCCATCGATATGCATGAAACAATCCGGACTGACGTGAAGCGAGCAAATTCTTCTTCTTCTTCAATGGCACTAACGTTCCTAAAGGAACTTCGCCGTCTCAACGTGGTATTACTTGCGTCATTTTTATTAGTACTTAGTTGAGAATTCTATGGCAAATAACACGCCTTGAATGCATTCTGAGTGACAAGCTCTAGAATACGCGTGATCACAGTGCAAGTCGGGGGAAATTTCTTTGACGAAAAATTCCCCCGACCAGAACGGGAATCGAACCCGAACACCCGGCATGTTAGTTATGACACTAACCACTCGGCCAAGGGAGCACCAGCGAGCAAATGTACATGTTTTTAGTATTGCTGTTTAGGTCCTGTTCGAAGAATCGAAGCCATTTCTTCCGAATGGCCACATCGCTCGGGAATCAATGAAATGATTATTTGTGGGATATGTTTTCATAATTCTAGTTGAACTCGAGTCCGGACTTCAATGAACGAACGCTCACGCATCCGGGTGCCACACATCGAGCCATAGAGTTGTCTGAAAATGGAAATATCTATATATGGATTTCTGGCTATCTGTCTGTCTGATTCTTATGGACTCGGAAACTACTGAACCGATCAACATGAAAATTGGTATGTAGGGATTTTTGGGGCCGGGGAAGGTTTTCGTGATAGTTTGAGACCCCTCCCCCCTCTCTAAGGGAGGGCTGCTATACAAATTAAACACAAATTTCTACATTATTCGGAAATTAATCAAGCGAATGAAACGAAATTTGGTTTATGGAGGTTTTAGGGTACAATAAATGATTCTATGGTGGTTAGACTCTCCACCCCCCTCTCAAAGGGGGAGTTAGCATACAAATGAAACACGAATTTCTGCATTACTCGAGAATTACTCAAACAAATGAAACCAAATTAGGCATATTGAGGTCATATATATTGAGAGTCCAGTTTACCTTGTCATAAACGTACCCTGGGAAAATCCTGAAAAATCGACAAAGTTGACATCTCTGATTCTGAGCATTCTGCTTATGGTACGACCCAGGGTACGTTTATGACAAGGTAACCTGGACTCGAAGTGTATAACGACACGATTCACTAGTGCATAAGTGCGCAACTATGACATTTTAGCTTCCGCGGAAAGCAGCGATCGCAAAGCAATTCATAACAAGTGTTTTTTGTTGCGAAAAGTACGTGTTTTGCTACTTTTTTTGAAAATACGTTAATAATACGTGAGATAGAGGAGTTAGTGAACAATTAAAGTTAAAACAACGGAACTAGTACTCAGGATGTGTTGTTTATGTGCTGCTTTTTGAAACCAACATTTCTATTTTCAGACACCTCTATGGCTCGATATGTGGCACCCGGATGCGTGAGCGTTCGGCCCGAGTCCAACAGAATTCTGAAAAGATATCCCACAAATTATAATTTCATCGATTCCCGATGGATGTGATCATTCGGAAGAAATGGCTTCGATTCTTCGAACAGGACCTAAACAGCAATACTAAGAACATGTATAGTCTATCGCAAAATTAAACATACATCTCATGCGGCTTTGTTATTTTTGAGTTTTTGGGGGTTAAAAACTAAATAAATGCGACTCATATTCATCGTAAAATTTATCCATTTTGCTAGCATGTAGTGATTAGAAAAAAATTTAAATTGTCATAGTTCTACTTCATATTTCATATACAAACAAAAAATCTCCATCTAAGACGAGACAAAATTGAGTGTACAGTTTAAGTTTTTCTTAAAAAGAAAACCAATATCAGTTCAGAAATGTTAACGGATAACAAAAATCAATGCCCTAGTATCTGGTATGGTTCCCCTCTGGCGTCCAGCACTTTCTGCAAGCGTCGTATCGAGATTTCTGAACACTGTAGACTAAACCGACCAGACGTCCCGCATTTCAACGAAATGTCCCGCGTAAGATTCCGTCCCGCGAAACGTCCCGCATTTGGCAAAAGGAACGAAAATGTCCCGCGATAGCAATACATTTCAATATCACAATTTCACCATGTTGATTTTCTTAAATGGATGAATCTCAAAAAAACTTTTATTTGACAGACTTCGCTTCTAATGCATCCAAAAACCAATACTTAGAGCTGGTTTCATCGCACCGACATTGGGCTTTTTGTTTAGAGAGTGTCAACTGGAAGCGGCAGCAACAGAATTGAAAAATGATTTTTATAAAAGTCCCCTATTGATCCACAGGGACCAACGTGAGTCAGACGAAAAGTTCATCTTTGGTCCCCTAACTCGGTCAGGGCTTAACGTTTTAAATAAGCCGGAAAAACTAGTGTATACTCGACAAAAAGAGGCAAAGTTGTTTGATGAAGTATCGTAAATGAAGCGCTGGGCGGTCTTACAGAAGTTGGCCGGAACCTGAAGCATGGCCGATGGAAAGATGTATATCAGCGTGTTATTTTACCTTTTCATGGCTTCATGGCTTTCATGGCTTTCATGGCATGGCTCGTCTGTCTCTCTATTTTGGCCATTCGCCCGAAAGTTTTCTATCGGGCGCAGCTGGGGAAGGTTGGTGGTCTTCGCGACAATATTTATCTCCACCCGATCCATCCTCCAGTGATCTTTTGGCATAATGGGTTTATCCCAGGTTCGACATAAAGACCACGTCACCCTCCCAACTCCGGCAGCACTTCGTACTATATATCTCCCCGTTCATCATATGACTCGAAAGAAGAGCGGCTTGGACATTCCATTCACGTCTGTCAGAGAAGGCCTTCTTCGAGAACTTGATGTGAATGATATATTTGACGTCATCGCATCTAGTACGTCTCGTCTTTCATTATGAGTACGAAAAGAAGTTTTTCACTTCTTTCGCCGGAAAGAAGTTTTTCACCAGCACCTCAAGCTACTCCTTCTGGGTGATTGTCTGCTGCTCAGATACGGCCGGTCTCGTCTGACGCTTCCGCATAAAAAGATTCCGCTTGCTTCGATCTCCCGGCTTAAGGAGCGGCAAAGAGATGATATTGTAAATACCAGATCGGCTATATCTGACGGACACAAAGTGCCTCAGGATGCCCAACTCCTTCGCTGTGGGGTGGAGCTTACAGTGTGGAAGTTCATCATCAAGTTGCTTGACAGTGCTGCTGCTGCGAATCAACATCCTTGAATCATTTTTGTTGTAGACTTAATAAACTTAATAAAAATATCTTCCATCGCCATCCGAAATTAGTCCATTTTTTTGAATGCATACGTTAGCATTAAAATCGATGAAAAATGAACCGAAATTTTCGAGCATTCCATTCGGTAATTTGAAGAAAATTGTAGAATTTGAATCGTGCTTGTCAGGCTCTGATTGAACGAGGGATTTTCGGGCGTAAACAAAATCTAAACCACCGAAAAATCACAACTGAGTGCCGATACTCAGAAAGAAATAATACTGATCAGTTTAGACTCGCTAAACTATGGTTTATGTTCACATAACGTTTTGTTTTTTGTGTCCCGCGTTAGACCTCTGACCATTTGGTCACTTTACTGTAGACGGAAGTTCTTTATTTCCCACCATAGATACTCAATAGTGTTGAAGTCCGGTGATTGCGGAAGTGTTTTGAGTTGATTAGGACATTATAGAGCAGGTATTCCCGCACGATGAGGTCAGTTTGCTTCGGGTCATTATTCTGTTGAAAGTAGTAATCACGAGGGAGACCCGATTTCAGAACGGGAGACTGCAGGTTACGTTTCGGGAAGATCAGTTAGGCCGTTTTGTCCATCGCAGAATCGATAAACTCCATGGTTCCAGATCCAGAAGCTTCCAATGTACCATACATCATCTGAGTACCGCAGCCGTGTTTTACTGTGGGAACCAAATGCTGAACCTGGAGCACCGATACTGGTTTTCCCCACACCATCTGTCTCCCATCCTATTCAAAGAGATTGGTTTTCGGCTTATCCGTATAAAACACCTTGTTCCAGAACTCCTTAGGTCTGTTCACACTTGTATTAGCAAACTATAGTCGTTTTTTTCATATTCACCATTGAGATGAAATAATTTGCACGACCAATACGATCTCTTATATTGTTCCTGTATGCTGCTCTCCGGACAGTATCTGCGCTGACAGGTCTTCCAATGATGTCGGCCGCTTCGGTAGTCAATTTAGGAATGTTTGTTATAGGGTTCATTTGCAATGTTCGCGTAATTACTCGTTCATCATCAGAAGACAGGATACGTTTGTGTCTTCTACTCGGGAGATTTTCCATGGTTCCTTCGTATTTCCACTTGTTTGTGATTTTATTTGCTGTAAAGTGAGTTCTTTCGACTATATCTGGTATTTCCTGCAATGTATTTCCACGACAGTTCATATTTATTATCATTGTACGTGTAACAATATTTATTTATTTCCTCTAACTTGCCATTTTGATAAAAAAAAATGCAAACATCAATGAAAAAGAAAAACCAATATTGCCCAAGCAATAGTTAAGTGTTGGCACCAATCACTGATGAAAAAAGTACGCTAATTCGCAACGAAACTTACTTACAAGACTAAATTGTTCAGAGAAATTTAAGGTGTATACTCAATTTTGCGATGCCTAGAATAGAGATTGTTTTCAATTTTTAGGAATAAACAATTAGCAGAAAACTTTTCTCGGAATTTTATTGCACGTACAGCTAGGTCAATGTGTGAGTAATATATATGCATCAAAATAATTTATGTATTCAAAATATTTCATACCAAATAAATGGAAAGTATCGTCAAGTGTACAAATACTTAATTTTGCGATAGACTGTACATTTGCTCGCTTCACTTCAGTCCAGATTGTTTCATGCATATCGATGGTTTGGATGTACAATGTCGTCGAAAACTGATACGAACAGGTAAATTTAAACAAATCCAGATTATAGAATTAGTGCACAAAATGGTTTATTTTTAGCTGTTCCTACTGTCAGAAAGGTCAACGATTCTCATGCCTCGGGAAATCAAAGCCGGAAGGCTCGCTGAAATGTCTCAATTGACATAAAGCAAGAGTTGAATCCATTAAAAACATCCGTACATCCGCAAAATCGGTCCAGTTTTCTAATGGGAGGAAACATGACTATCCCGAGAGGTATATTCCGTCAAAGGAAATCGTGAGCAGCACCACCAACATCTCTGATAGCTTAATTCAAGCAGTGTGGCAAGAGATATCGGAGAGCTACAGAAAGCTTCAGAAAGCTAAAATCCGTATTGCCGAACCACAATTTCTCCTAGGTTTTGATTAAAAAGAAGACCTAATTGGATTATCTTTACGCTGCAATGAATACATATACACTGGGATGCCAATGAAAATGTTACCTCATAAAAAATGTTCACCACCTCGAAAAAACACCCTATGCCAAATATCTGCTCAATCGGACTTAAGGGAGAATGGCGCAAAGCGGTCAAAGTTTAAGTTTTTTGAAAATCGAAAAATCACCCAAGGAGGAAGTAAAGGAAATCGGGGTTTTCGATTTTTTTTTTGATGCCAAATGTCTTACCATTGCACGAAACGTCGAGATCTAGTGTCATCTCGAAAAAAAATTTCTGTCAAAAATCGCCATTGAACTACGTTTTACGAGTTAGTGAAGTGTCGAAGATAATGATGAGTTTTCAGGCAGAATGAGCACTTTTCAAATAAAAAATCTTTAATGAAAATTAACCTTTTCGTATCAAACTGGTATTCAATGTGAGTGGAAAACTTTGTTTTCTTCGTGTGATATAATAATCTTATACAAAAATTTAATCTGAAGATAATTTGATTCTATAATGATAAATTTAGTGGGAAACTAACCTCGCATCCAGATGTCGACACTGTACCGTTGTCATCGCGAATGCGTTTCATACCGTTTCCACCGTGAAGTATATTCGTAGTGTATTCGAGAATCAGGGCCAAAGGGCCTTGTTCCCGTATCCACGTACACTTAGGCTAAGGTTACTTTGGATAGGAGTACGCACGAAAATTTGATTGTACGAATAGAAACAAACAATTTTGTTCGATAGAAGCTGACGAATACGAACGAAGCAAGGAAGAAGCAATGTAACCACACCAATACAACTCAATGTGGTTGTTTAGCTTCACTATTGCATACAATTCGTACGACCACTTTTCTGCATCCAGTGTCACCGCCGCCTTACGTTCCCACGACGCTTACATCTCACTTCACTTTGTTGTACTCATTCCCGTTTCGTGAAGTGTAAAAATGAACTTCGTGTAGAAAATGGAGTGGATACCAAAATGACCCTGCGTTCATTTCCAATGGCGCGTTTACATTAGGGAGATCTATAGCTATAGATGGATTGATTCACACGAAAATAAATATAAACAGGTGAGAACATATATGATACACTTGCTCAAGGTATATATAATCAATATGAATAGAATAAATTCAGGCATATGTAACCGCTGGTCAATTTCTCACTGGTGAGAAATCACTAAAGTTGAATGCAGTTCTACTTCAGGTGAATACATTCACCGAAAATATGAATATATTCAGTATATAAGTTCGCGCTAGTGTAAACGGTTGATGCTATTTCATCATATTTCACATGAATATATCACTAGTCTATACCCACCGTAAGAGAAACGTCAGTTGTATTTTGTTTTGTTTATCCTCGAGTTGTGTTGATACACCCAGAAAATGGATTACTAAAAAAAGCTTCCAAATCCTTTGTAATGCAAACAGTAGAATGTACATATCTCGCGTAACTTTTGAAAAGGTTCAATGTAACATTTTCGCCAACTCGAGAAAAACGTAGTTGAAGACCCGAACATTATTTCGCGAATTGTCTTAAAAGCTATCAATCTTTATCACTGTTTTCACCACTAGCTGTCAAGAATAACTTCGTAAAACCAATCGTAACTATTGTTCCGTGATTTGAGATTAAGGTTGAAGCCTCGGAGCGAAAAATGTTACATTGGACGTTTTGACTGCCCGCGTTTGCACATTGGACATATTACGTTGCACTATAAAAATTTGAAACTAACTAATAAACAACAATCCAAATATCAGCATTTCGTTCTAAAGACTGATTATTATTGTTATCACTCGTTGAATTGCACTGAAATCGATAATAACACCTGTAAGAAACAAATTCCAAAACGACCGAAGTACGACTGCGAGTTGTTTTGACTGCTTTGTTACTTCGGACGTTTCGGCCGTCGGAGGAAAGTGGCGTCCGAAGTAACAGCCGGGTGCTTAAAATTCGAATCTGTACATTGGATATTTTTTGTATCGGCGACAAAAAGATGAAGATGATAGATACGTGAACGATTGTTTTTGTAATACATTCAATGATTGAAAACTAATAGCGTGCATCCATTAACTCGATTTGTTTACATTTGTTACATAGGACCTTTTCAAAAGTTACGCGAGATATTTTCTGTAAATATTACCAATCGTTTGTAAAATGAATGTCAGATGCAATACACATCCCTACCAACGATTGATTCATTTTACTTCGCGGTATTAGTAACTTTTACGATTGTCATTACAGGCAACCGCGACGAAAATGAAAATATAACTTTATTAGCCTAACTACCGAGTTGTTAATTGAGTTGCACGGCACTACTTTCCGATATTGATTTCTTCACAAAAGAAGGTCGAATTAACTCAGATTCGAGACAGGTAAGTAATGTTCGTGAAAATCAATTCAATTTATGTTCTTTAATTAATATTGATACATATTGGATAGTAATTATTTGTGTTCGTCTGCTGCGGGAGAATGCAAGGACATTACGTCGATAATAAGGAATCTGGGTACTTCGATACACAAAACGAGCCCTGTCGAGTCCTAGTTCTACCTTTATCCTGTTGGATTTGGTCAAGGACAACTTCATAAACGTTTTGCAGACGATTGTGATCGGTGGTTCAATCAATTGGATGTTTTCCGGATTCGTCACGACGCAGGATCCGTATCCACTGGCTCTGCGCGTTAAGTCAATGTTGCAACGGGGCGTTGAGCCAGCCTCACTTAATGCCGCCTGGGTGTCGTCAGCTTCGTGATATCTCCAGAATGTGTTTGGCTGAGAACTAATTACACGCTGGTCCTTGGAGAATTGAGTAGTCTGTCGTAGCTATTTGTAGTAATAATTGTGTATTTTTTCCTAATTTGTAGCCATGGATCAGACCCAATCGATGCAGGATCAGCTGTCGATAGTTCAGATAGTTCAATAAATAATTTAAATAGTTTAGATAGTTCAATAAATGAATAAAGATGCATACAAAAGCTCAATTAATTCATAACAATATATGCATAAAGGTTTAGTTAACATAACGGGCCTGATTCTCGAATACACTTCACGGTGGAAACGGAATGAAATATATCCGCGATGACAACGGTACGGTGTCGACATCAGGATACGAAATTAGTTTCCCACTAAAACTCATCATTATAATATCAAATTATCTTCAGATGAAGTTTTTGTATGAGGTTATTATATCACATGAAGAAAACAAAGTTTTTCACTCACATTGAATACCAGTTTGATACGAAGAAGTTGATTTTCATTAATGATTTTTTTATTTGAAAAGTGCTCATTCTGCCTGAAAACTCATTATTATCTTCGACACCTCACTAACTCGTGAAACGTAGTTCAATGGCGTACCGTTTATTTCGTTTCGAATCAGGCCCAACATGTTTTGGGTATATGTTAAACCAATGTTGAATCGACTGCTTATACTGGGTTATATTAGCCGATTTAACATTTGTTTACCATTGTTATCGCGTAATATGTACGAAGAATTCGTATTGCAAAAAATTACTAAATATTGATAATATTTACCAAAAAGCTCGATATATATACCAACTTTTCGGGAGAGTGTATGATCGGCGATTATGACGAGCACGAGGAATCGCTGTTTACACAAAAGAGAGCGTGAAGTGTAAACCAGAATAACATCGGTGGATGAACTCGGTGTATTGATAATGAATTCAACCAAATGTTTACAGTGGCGTGTAATCCGGAATAAGGCGGCGGTGACACTGGATGCAGAAAATTGGTCGTACGAATTGTAT
This sequence comes from Toxorhynchites rutilus septentrionalis, assembly GCF_029784135.1. NCBI lineage: Eukaryota > Metazoa > Arthropoda > Insecta > Diptera > Culicidae > Toxorhynchites > Toxorhynchites rutilus. Next base: position 4,180,050 of record NC_073744.1, read on the forward strand.
GCAATAGTGAAAGTAAACAACCACATTGAGTTGTATAGGTGTGGTTACATTGCTTCTCCCTTGCTTCGTTCGAATTCGTCAGCTTCTATCGAACAAAATTGTTTGTTTCTATTCGTACGATCAAATTTTCGTGCGTACTCCTATCCATAGTAACCTTAGCCTAAGGTTGTACTCACTACACATTGTTTTCACGTGTAGTGTATTCGGGAATAAGGCCTAAAATAAAGTGTATCCGCGATGACAACGGCACGGTGTCGACATCTGGATACGAATCTGGATATCAAATTATCTACTTCAAATTTTGGTATGAGATTATTTTACCACATGAAGAAAACAAAGTTTTCCAGTCATATTGAACACTAATTTGAAACGAAGAAGTACATTTTCATTGACAATTTTTATTTGAAAAGTGCTCATTCTGCATTCTGGTGTCGACATCTGGATACGACATTAGTTTGTATGAGGCCAACTCTCCTCTATCAGATTAGTCGGCCCTAACGCAGTTTTAAATTGCTAAAATTTGTATGAAATTTTTTCCTTGGTGTTATTTACCTACTAGAAGTACGTTGTTCTGACCCTAATTTGAAATATTTTCTATGAATTTTCAGATATCCTCATAAAAATTTACCATTATAATATAAAACTCTTTAGACCTTTAGACACAATTTTTGTATGATATTTTTTCACTACGTGCAAGCAAAAGTAATTTTCATTTACATGGAGTACTAATTTAATTTGGGAAAAAAACAGGAAGTGGGTTATATCTATGGTATAACCGCAAGGGTGACGTAGAACTATCGTTGATTTAGAGATCATTTGTTTGAAGTTGAATCTAAATCCATTCTGAATGAATGAATAAATGAATATTTGGGGGACTTCGAAAACGAGAGCGTTACGTTGGAGGCACAAGGTTTTATGCATCCAATATAGGATACGAAAAACCTTGTTCTGAAGAATAATCTTCAGAAGCTTTCCTGCTAACTGTACTTGATTGACAAATCACAAACCCAAATGTATTATATGGATATTTTATGGATAGAAAACATTAAAATAAACTCTTTCGCTTGAATGTAATTTTCAATTCCAAGGGGAACTGGCAGATTATTTTCCAGCAACGATTAGATATTTCCACATTTTCCTCGATACTGGAAGCCCACCAGTAGTTAATACTAACTCGATAACCACCTGTTAATAGCACTTGATTGAAAAATATTTGGTCACAGTGTTACATGGTGCTCCCGTGGCCGAGTGGTTAGCGTCATAACTAACATGCCGGGTGTTCGGGTTCGATTCCCGTTCTGGTCGGGGGAATTTTTCGTCAAAGAAATTTCCTCCGACTTGCACTGTGATCACGCGTATTCTAGAGCTTGCCACTCAGAATGCATTGCAAGGCGTGTCATTTGGCATAGAAATCTCAACTACGTACTAATAAAAATGACGCAAGTAATACTACGTTGAGACGGCGAAGTTCCTCTAGGAACGTTAGTGCCATTGAAGAAGAAGAAGAAGTTACATGGATAGAAAACATTAAAATAAACTCTTTCACATGAATGTATTTTTAAATTCCCAGAGGAACTGGCAGATTATTTTCCAGCAATGATTAAATCTTTCCGGAACTTTCTCGATGCTGAATGGCATCCAAACGGAAAGAATTCCGCGCGTGTATGTGTCGATGCTTCGCCGTCCACCTCGTCCAGCACGTTAGGCAACGATGTTGTCTTGTCGATGTCCTCACGAAAAATGAATGCGTCTCACCACCAGAATATCGCTTAAGTATGTTTTGTGTGTGTGATTGAATCGAGAGAAGGTGTGGTTTACGATGGCAATTTGGAAGGCAAACTAGAGGGAAATGAACTCTCTGAGCTCGAAACTTTCGGCGACTGAGCAGTAATCGATTGCGTGCGCATACAATATTGGATACGAAACAATCCTACTGATGGGGAAGAATAATCTTCAGAAGCTTTCCTGCTAATTACACTTGGTTGAAAAATTACAAAATCAAATGTATTTGGTCGCTGTGTTATATGGTTAGAAAACATTAAAATAAACTCTTTCACATGAATGTATTTTTAAATTCCCAGAGGAACTGGCAGATTATTTTCCAGAAATGATTAAATCTTTCCGGAACTTTCTCGATGCTGAATGGCATCCAAACGGAAAGAATTCCGCGCGTGTATGTGTGTGTGTGTGTGTGTAGCGATGTCTTCCCGGGGAACCGTTTGTGGCATCACTCTCCTCCTGATGGATTCCCTTCTGGCCTAGGGTGCACAAACAGGCTCTTGGTGACACCGTTCATCCGCGCTTTCATGATAAATGAAGAGCTTCACCACAACAGCGACAACATGCTCCAATCGCTGTTCAATTAGAACTGAGTGGATTTCCGAGCGGCGCTCGCTTATATACCGATTGGTGATTTCAATAGCCTGTTTTGAGAACAATTTTAAGACTATTGAAACAAGTTTTTGGATCAAAAAGTAACAAGTATATAACGCGTAGACATTTTATCTTTCGAATGAAGTGTTTATCATACCATTTCGTTCAGTTGTTTAGGAGCTATTAACGCTCAAAATCTCGGTCTACGGCGTAACGCTTTCGGTTTCGAAACTTTGATTTTACACCCCGGTATAGAAATGAAAGACGTAGTCCTACGTCAAAAAAAATCATTCATAATTTTTATTTTAAAAGTTCGTTCATTTCTTCTGCAAACCATATTGCCATACCTACTCCCGTATTTTGTAATGCGAAGCTCATTGCCGTCAACGCGGATAACGTCCCATGATACTTGCAACTTGCAACTTGTTCTTGGGTACGACCGTTTTCCTTCTGGCTTCGAACCAACTTCACGAACCTTTATCGCCATTTGTTCCATTAAAAAAAAAACAGCGGCACCTAGCGGAGGGTATCGGAATTTTTGGTAAAGGCATGGGAGGTGTGATTTGTCTCACCGGTATGAGTGAAGGCGTGACAATACACGGCGCAGGGCATGCTCATGTTGGGGCCTCATTCCCGTATGCATTTCACGGTACGGTGTCGACATCTGGATACGAAAGTAATTTTCCACTAACACTTATAATATAAAATTATGTTCATGTACAATTTTTGTAAGAGATTATTTTACCACATAAAAAACAAAATTTTCCATTCGTATTGAACACCAATTTGATACGTAGAAGTTAATTTTCAGTCATAATTGCTATTTGAAAAGTGTTTATTTCTGCCTGAAAACTCATTATTATCTTTGACGCTTTAATAACTTGTAAAACGAAGGTCAATGTAGTTCCTTTCATTCCATTTTCGTCGTGAAGTGTATACAGGAAGAAGGCCCTTTGTGTATCCCTTCCATGCGTGTACCATGAATAGAAAATTCGCCGGCCGTTCGGATTCAAAAACAAAGCGGCTTCCCCAGTTTTTGGTTACACATGTTGATTTTTTATTGAAGTTCTGGATAGAATATTTATACTTGTTTCAATTTCGGAACTCACCATCAGGGCGGTATAGTTCGATAGTTTGCATGTAAAGAATTTTTGTTTAAACATTGGTAAATTGGATTTCTAATTAATATTCGTCTTATGCTGTAAGTATATGTATATACGAATAATGTTCCGCTCCTCCCAGCAGCATAGGAAATTTTGCTTTTTTATCATCACTTTAGCACGGATATATCAAGTCATCGGAAAACAAAAGAGAAACAAAAAAAATCTTACACATTTATGGTTTGATTTGCGGTAAAAGCGTTCTCAAGAAACCATTTCGCCTATTTTAGTGTTGTGTGCAGTTCATAAAAATGATTTGCATAAACGATATCAAGTATCACTAACGAAAAAAATAGTGTGTTTTAAAAGTAGATGCGTTCCTGTGTGTCAATTAATGGCGCATCATGGCCTAACGATGGTGTTTCACGTCTTGCCAGCCATCCTCGTCCGGACCAGTGTTGCGTGCTGTGAAAAAAAATGCATATGTTTAGAGAATGGACAAATACTCCGAAGAGGATCACTTACATTCTTTCGGTCGCTCATCTCCTGCCCTTCGATCGTCCTTCGGTTTGGCAGCATCTTGACGAGGCCCAGTTCTCCAATTGCCACCCTCTTCGCCACGTCCGCCCCCGCCCCCGCCTCCACGTCGTTCGTCCTGCTGGAGTCCGCCCCGACGCCACATGGAATCACGATCGCCACGGCGGTCACCATCACGGTCACGTTCACCATCGCGGCGTGGTCCAGGTGCAGCACGATCATCGCGACGATCACGTCCAAAGTCCCGACGGTCCCGATCGCGGTCACCATCGCTGAAATCGAAAACATTGTTCGATGAGATTTAATTTCATTGATCCAGATTGCGTCCGCAAACTTACCGCAGCATTGGCTGGCGATCCATTCGACGCATTGGACCACGATCATCACGGTCGTCTCGTTCGCGATCAACACGCCTCATAGGTCCACGATCATCTACTCCACGGCGCATCGGCTGCCGGTCGCCGATGCGGCGAGGACCATCATCCTTCGCATCGTCACCTCCAACACCACCTGCTTGCGGACCACCACGGCGCCACTTATCTTGATCATCTGCACCACGCCGTTCACCGACTGCACCTGATCCTGCACCACGACCATCACGGAAGCGTCCCGAAGGTTGCCAAACACCTTCCTTCTTGGGAGCTTCATCCTTAGGCTCGCCTTTTCCCCCAGAACTCCTCCAGTCGGATTCCTGCTTGGGTTCAGCAGCCGCTAGAGGTGCGTCCGCTGGTGCTCTGGCCGCTGGAGGAGCAGCTTCCGCATCTCTTCTATCTCTCCATGCATCCTTTTCACGACCCATCTTGAGTCGCTCACGTTCCTCGTTCAGTTTCTTCTCGATTTCCTCTTCCTTCGCGCGCTGCTTCTCCATGATCAAGCGGGCCTTCTCGTTTTCTATCCGTCTCTCTTCAGCGCGCTTCTCACGCTCAATTCGGTCCTCCTCCTCCTTCTGTTTGCGTATTTCCTCCTCGATCCGGCGCCTTTCTTCCTCCTTTTCCTTGAGCCATTTTTGACGACGTTCTTCGCGGCGCTGCAGCACACGATCGTACAGACGGCGTTTTCTTTCCTCATCAAGAGCAGCGTTGAATGCCTTCAATTTCTCCGCGAATTGGTTGCTTCGTTCGCCCTTCAACTTCTGCCAGAACACTTCACGATCCGGTTGCATTCTCTTCAAACGTTCCTGCACCGCTTCCGCATTCTTTCGCTCGGCGATAGCTGTCTCGATACGGCTAGCTTCCTGCTTCTCCCAGAACTCCTTGTCCTGAACCAGTTTATCCTATGGAAACAGTAACGCTGTTAAACCGAAAAAAAATCTCGTAACCATCGCAACTTACCTCCAAATATTTCTCGATCAGTGGAATCTCATCCAGTCGCTTGGCTCGTTCGAAGAAGTCAACCTTTTTCTCCTGGGACTTGAGATTGTTATCGTGGGCCTTGCGTTCCTTCACCCTCTCCTCTGCCTCCCTAGCGGCAATTTCTTCAGCATTCATCTTCTTGATGTCCTCCTCGTCGTACTTTTTCAACATCTTCTGTCCGGTGGCCGTTTGCTTGATCTGGTCAATTTTGTCCTTCATATTGCGCTCCTTAATCATCTGGATTTCGTTCTCCTGTCGCTTCTTCTCGCGCTCTTCGTTCTCCTGCTCGAGACGTCTCATCTCGACAAGTTTCTGCTGCCGGGCAGCTTCCTCCTGCAGGCGAAGTTCTTCCTCCTCGCGCTCCAGATTCACCCTCTCGATGTACTCTTTGCGATCTTCAATCTTCTTCTGGCGCTGCAGGATGCGCTGGTGCTCCTTAACCATATTCTCCTCGTAGTTTTTAACCATTTGAGTGCGCAGTCGCTCCCGTTCGGCCTTCTTGCGGTTCGGGTTGATAGCGGCAATGGCACGATGCAAAACCACGGACATGTTGACCAACTGAGAGCGAACCTGTTCCGATGGCATCGACTGCAGCGTCGGACCATCCGGATGGTCTTCACGTTGGCTCTCGCTCAAATCCGTACCGAAGTGGACACACCGGTTACGATGATCGATCGTTATCTGCATGTCATTGTGGCGCACGCAATCGACCAGAATACGCTCCAAGTAGAAACTGTTGGCAAACTTGGCCAGCGAAAGAAAGCGCGAGAATTCAATCGATTGATACACCTGCGATACTTGGCGTACCAGCCGCACCAAAGTAACATCCTGCAGGGCCTGAGTGTATTGCGTGTAGGGACTGTTTTCATCCGCTGTAATCTCGTCGATTACGCTCTGCACCTGGGAGCACAGTTTCAAGGGATCAAACTCAACTTCCAACCACTTGTAGAGGTTCTGGAAATGAGGGGCAGCCAACTGGAGCACATTGAGTCGAAGCAAATCCTTCAACAAGGATGCACGCGATGGCGGCTGCTGAAGACCGAGAAGAACAGCCAATTTTTGGGCCTTCTCCAGTGGACTCTTGTCGGTTTCGATGAAACGATCGAACTCCGGATGGGCGGAAGGAAGTGGAATCGCTAATGTAGCGATCAGTACATGCGAAGTCATTCGCTGAATTTCCTCCTGAGTAACGTTTTTCTTCATGTCTCTCGACAGTTGGAAAAGCTTGAGGAGCGCAGCTGCATGGAACAATTGATTGCCAGCCTTCCAGAAAACCATTGCCAGCTTCTGATAGTACAACGCCATCGTCTTTGGCATTGGCGTTTTCTTCGAGAGCATCATCAGACCGTGGATATCCTCGATAGCCTTGTACGCCTCCAGCCAAAGCTCCATTTGAATGGCACAGTCCAGTTGATGCAGACGCGTATCCAAATTCAGTTGTTGCGTTTCGGGTTTGGAGATGCTAACATTTGCAGTCTGTGAGCTAACTTTGCAAATATCCTCCAGATGCTTCCTTAGCTTCTCGCACAGCTTACGAAACTCCATCTTACGGTTGTATTTCAGACAGAACTGAAAAGCCATCTTCGCGATGTCATGGTACAGGTTTTCACAGTGAGAGTTAACCTTCAGCAACTCCAAACACTGGCAGTAACTTTCCCACAAAAACTTAACCCACGGTAACAGGATGGTACGATCGGAACGATCCTGAGCATCCTCACCGCAAACGGCACTCATCAGGATTGATTCGGGCGTGGCCAAATTATCCAGGTCGTCAATATCCAGAATTGCCTGCGAGGATTGCAGCTGAGCCGCCTCCGTTTTCTCTTCGGCCATTTTCAGATAGCCGCGGATAACATTTTCCAGCGAACCTACGTTCACCAGCTGGAACATATTCCTGTACTGGAACAAACCTTCCTTGGCGATGTGCGACTTTTTCAGTTCCACACAAAGATCCAGATATTTGAACATAATCGGTTCGATCACCGATTCGGACCAAGTGTAGGTCCATTTCTTGATGCGGAACACCTCCTGGAGTGTATCCAAAGCACGGGCAGGTTTACCCACCTCGATGAATTCTGGAATGGGGAAATAGTATTCAGAATGTCAGATTATGCTAAATAAACAACTGTTTTCCAGGTTATGCACAGCCATTTTGATAACAGCTCAAAAAAATATTTCATTTCGAGACAAGGAAATAATGCATACAAATTGAAGCTGTCCAACAATAATTCTGTTGCGAGAGACTCCCAATCGATGCAAATGGTGAGCATTTTCCAAGAAACAAAATTTGCAACGTGGAACATAGGATAACGTAATAAGAGCACAACTGCACCACAGGCATCAGCGGTGAAAGCCACCATATTGGAAAAAGTGATTCGGCAGCTTGTCCGTGAGAAAACATACCATTTGCCCGTTTTAAGGCATTTTCAGGCCGTTGCATGTATCGGGACATGTTGACATTCGCTGTAGCACACACTGGTCACTTGCTTTATGAGAAATTTTCCACCGATTTGCACCGTTTTCGAGCGTTTTGGTCCGTATTCCGGGTGTGGATTTCTCACCACGCAGTTGATCCCGTTTTGACAAATAGCGAAAGGATCTGCTCTGACGTTTGGTCCACTAGTGATGGCCAAGGCGCGTAGAAGTATATCCTAAGGTGGGCCAACTTGCTAAAACCACTCTTCAGCCATCTTGGAAGTCTACTGTGTTTTGTTTGTAAACAAAACACAATACGCTTGTGCCCAAGCTCGCTCGTGATCAGTCTGTCTCTTTCACACTTTAAGGAAAAAATTCTCCTTCTGCTTTCTTCCGTACTGTTTTCATATACCGCTCCCCTAACCAACTTAATGACGAAACGGCCTCACCTAGTACCATAGACCCGTCTTGGTGATGGCGAAATCAAGGCGCGTAGAAGTGTATCCTAAGGTGGGTCAACTTGCTAAAACCAAGGCGCCTAGAAGTATATCCTAAGGTGGGCCAACTTGCTAAAACCACTCTTCAGCCATATTGGAAGTCTACTGTGTTTTGTTTGTAAACAAAACACAATACGCTATTGCCGAAGCTCGCTCGTGAACAGTCTGTCTCTTTCATGCTACAAGCAAATAATTCCCCTTCTGCTTTCTTCCGTACTGTTTTCATATACCGCTCCCCTAACCAACTTAGGGTGCTCATACACTGTTTGACCGAAGCCAAATATTTGACTCTTTTTGACAGATAAAATTTGGTCAACGTGTACTGATCAAATATATTCTACACAAAACACGACAAGCAAATATTCAATTATTGGATGCCTAAAATATTTTTTCAGTCTGTTCTTCGAACCTGTCGGTACATGGTTAGGTTACCTTGAATATTTCAGTTGATATTTTCCATGTTCGGTGTTTGATATTGTTTACTACTGTTGAAAATTGAAGAGTGGCAAACAAAATAGTGTTTGTACAAATATCAAATCAAACCTTATCTGTCAAAAAATAACAAATATTTGACCTCCGGGCAAACAGTGTACGGCCACCTTTAGTGACGAAACGGCCTCACCTAGTACCATAGACCCGTCTTGGCTAAAACCACTCTTCAGCCATCTTGGAAGTCTACTGTGTTTTGTTTGTAAACAAAACACAATACGTATGTGCCCAAGCTCGCTCGTGATTAGTCAGTCTCTTTCACGCTTCAAGGAAATAATTCCCCTTCTGCTTTCTTCCGTACTGTTTTCATATACCGCTCCCCTAACAAACTTAAGGTGGAAACAGAATGCCGCGTTGTGCGTTGCTTCTCATCAGCAGTCATTGCTTGCGTTTTGTACTAAAACCCAAGATGCTAAACTATAGGTGTTTCGTTCTTGACACTTTCATGACAATACGTGAGACGAGTTGCGAGACGTAGCTTTCTGCATTGTTTACTTTTTGTTTGGTTGTGTCGTTATGGTTTCATATCAACTCGCTGAGGAAAACAACTGAAGAAAGAAATAAGCAAATATATATTCGTGAAAAATAGTGTACTAGAGCTGCAATAAGGTATTTATATTACATATTATTCAATAGTTTTGGGGGACAGTGAGGATTTGAAGAGCTTGTGAGTGTGATTAAAGTGCTATAAGTCTAAGAAATCTGTTGTCCAACTCCTCCACAGATAATCGTTCATCTCGCGGTTCTCTATCATGCCAAAATTATATTGTGAATATCTTATTTTCTTCAGATGCCGTATTATTGTGCAGTAAAAGGATGCGGAAACAAGGTCCGCATAACGAAAAACAAAAACAACTCTTTCCGGATCTTCTGGCGTGATCGATAGTCGTGATTCCAACAGTTTATTTCACCTGTAATATATTAGCAACACAAAAGTCCACTAATTTGAAAAATAAACACGAACCTGTTGCAATCATTGTCAACCTCCTTTTGCTCTAGCAAAACCAATTACTTGTAACAGCCCTTCCGGATCTTCTGGATCTGGTAATCTCGCAATCAGCGCTATTTCTTGTCACCGTCGCCGTAAGTACTTTTTTCCCCGCCGATAGGATCCAAACAGAAGTACATCTTGCTTGGAAAAAAAGCATTGATTGGGCGGCTAGAAGCTAAAACATACTCAAAACATCCGTCTGCACTGTTTTTAATTCGACCGCTGATTGTAGATATCTGAAAAAGTAGAAGCAATTATGAGAAATTGTTATACGAAAAAATCCAGAAAATTACCTACCTACAGTAAAGCGCGAGCAGCTATTTTGCCGACGAATGCATTTGTCACCAAAAGATATGATATGTTTTGTAAACAAATTTGTTTTTTCACGAGCAATGGCCGAACAGCAATTTTGACATTACGGTCCACCTATAGTATAGCACCTTGCTAAAACAGACTAAAACATTCGACCGACGCAGTCTGCTGATTTGCAGTCACAATCTAGCATTCGCGTCACCACTTTTCATGTAAACAAAAACAAAATAAAGTTCGTATGAAAATCTTATTCTTGTTGTGTCCAAGGATCAGTTGAATGTTTTTAAAAACAACACATTGACATATCCGCGCTGGCGGCATTGAGCTTCGTTTACTAGTTTAGGCGAGAGTGAAAGAATAGCAGATTTTCATTCGGAATGAACACGTTTTCAAAATTAAAATTATGAATGAAAATTAGCTTTTCTATATCAAACTAGTACTCTATTTGAATGAAAAACATTTTTGTTTGCAGGTGGTGAAAAAGTCTCATACGAAAATTGTTTATGAAGACAACTCTATATTATGATGAAAAAATTCAGCAACAATGTTGGAATTGTTTAGCCATATGGTTGAATGAAAGTCAGAAACACTTGTTTCAAGTAATCAAATATCATGATGTGAAAATTAAAAACCGGCTTCGTGTCTTCTAATCTGATAGAGATTACACTAATGAGTTTGGGACCCAAATTATGGCCCTAATTTGAAATTGTCACCAGACGTCGACACCATGCCACTGTCATCGCGAATTCTGCGCAAGCAGTTTAGAACAAATGTTAGCGTTTAGTACAACGATGCTAATGACGCAACGCATTATTGTGTTCGACTATATGGAAACACACAAGGCGGTATAGTAAGGTGGAACGTTATGTCAGAACTGCTGTTCAGCCATTACTTGAGTTCGAATTGACAGCGACCAAACGAACGGCTAGAGTTTTCCGAGAAAGAGGATAACAAATGGCATGCAATGATGAGTGCATACCGCTATGTGTTTGCTGCGCATAAACGTTGGTTTTGTTTACGCTGTTGGCATCATTGTTGTGTTTCGGTGACTGCTGCAAGTTGTTGTCTGCATTGCTGTTTTACGGAATGTGAGGGTTGTTGCTGTTGCTGCTGGGATTGGAGCAATTGTGGGAGCTTTGCTAGTGGGTATATGAAAGGGTCACTACCGGCGGGCTTGTGCCGTACTGCTCTAAGTTCCATTCGCTTTGGTGGAATTAGTCGTTGGCGACCCATTAGGATTGAGTGATAGCGATACGCTGTGGATATGCATGCATATCGTTTCCCGGCGACAGCTGCTTTAGCTGGAGACTCACCTGATCGTACGGGTTGTGAGACACAACAGCTAGTTCGATTGAAACCGGCCCAGCGTATGTATATGTTGGTGTGGACCGCTATGTAGCATAAAAATTAGACCTGCTTTGTTTATAAACAAAAAAGTCGCTGTAATTTTTTTATCCCCTCTCGCATCTTCCATGCCTTATCATCATACTGTCGAAAACGAACCACCTGTCAATTCCAGCTCCTTGGAAACGCACATATTTAAAATGAAGTGTCAAAGCACAATTGTCGCAACGCGACGCATGGCGCGGCATTCTGGTCCCACCTTTAGTGACGAAACGGTCTCACCTAGTACCATAGACCCGTCTTGGGCGAAATTGCGATTTGTTGGAAATGACAGTTAAACGATATATACCATAATGTACCGCAGCGACCACTCCAAGGTGATCACTTTTTCATTTCTAGAGCATCATATCAATAGGGCCTAACTCAAATGTGGCAGTTTCGAGAAAAATTACTTTGAAATTTTAATTCTCTTTCAAATACTATTTTAAACAGTAACGTAATTATTATCAAAATGACACATCACCAGAAACGCATAAATATATGCTTCAATTATTGATAGTGCCGTATCAATAATTGGAAAATTAACACTAACATCACTTTTTTTTTGAATGAACGAAGACATAAATATGTAGTCCCTTTATACTTGTAGATTTCAGTTAGGTCGTTTTTGTTAAATCCAATGCTTGTGTTGTTTTGATATAGATCCTTTCAGTTATGCCCTTTTGCGATTTGACATTTTAATTAAACCTTTTTCTTGTTGTTTGCCGATTCTTCACTTTGATTGTGTTCAAGCAATCCTGCAGCCAACTTGAGACAGATGGGAAGAAGCTTCGCTCCAAAATTGCCGAGTGAAAACGAGACGCGTCAACGGTACGAATCTAGGAAGAATAGCATGAAGACGTGTTTGCAGGCAAAACAGAGAGAGTGCGATGAACTGCAGAATCGATACCAAGATTTGGCCAGATAGCGTCTGCAGGAATGCCAGAATATCCAGGCGGTAGAGTGAAGACTTGGCGAAGAATGACACCACCGACAGTGGCTGAAATCTCAACTGCAGAATGAGCACAAATATCGGAAGCTGGCGGAGAAAAACTGCTCGTGATGAGTATGACGAGCAGTGCAAGCTCAAGCGCCAGCAGATGGAAATGGAGATTCAAGGGAAGGGACGCACGAGACAGATGGAAGTCAAAAACATGAACTACAACGATCCTGCTTAGGAACTTAAACGTGATCTAATCAGCTCGGAGGAGGCGAAGCACAATGCCGAAAAGCAAAATCGTAACATCGAGCAGGAGATGCGCAAATTTGAAGTGCTCTGTTCGGATTCGGTAAATTGAACGTTTAGATGTGTAACAATAGGTACGCGATCGATCGCGATCGCAAGGGCGACATGAAACGATTTGGTTTGTTCCAATTTGGAAACATCTCACTAGTGATATCCTCTCACAATCTCTTCAATTTACGATAGAATGTTGAACCAAGTTGAGATGAAACTGAATTCTTTCAAACTCCACTAAATTCCAGCTACGTTATACAAAACTTATATCCGCACTCTCTACTCCTTAGCAAGCTAGTATCCAATACGGAGCAAAAGCTAAACTGAATTCAAAACAGGAGGCTCGTCAGATGTGTGCTGCTAAAGGTGGCCGTACACTGTTTGGCCGAAAGTCAAATATTTGACACTTTTTGAAAATATTTTGGTTAAAATTTAGTACAAATTTCATGTTTGACAAAAACATTTTACAACCATAATTACACCTATTTGTTTTTGTTAAAAATTTGGCATAAAACTATTTGGCGAAATACAACTATTTGGAATGAATGGCAAACACGGTTATCACATAGTACACTGTTTGTCGAGTTGGACACTACTTTATGTGCGTTCGCTGTCATTTTGCAAAGAAAAAACATATAGATGAAAATGGCTACTGCCACTGAATGGCACTTGTCCTGGCCGTTGCATCTATAATATTTGAAGATCAGAAAAAAACAGAAACGGTTCCATAAATGCAGCATGTGGATGAACGAGTGGATCAAACAGCGCGAAACGCGATTTTACGTGAAACTGACCCGAGAGCAACGAAATGAGTATGCAATAATATGAAAGAACATCTTTCGAGCTTAATGATTTCGATTATTTTCTTTGATTACATCGTTAATCGAAAAAAAAATACACGAATGCGGAAAGCGATGTGCATTAAGGTTTTCGGCAACTGGAGACAGTTTCGTGTCGCTACAGTAGCTCTTAGAATCCTGGAATATGTCCCGTACCGTAAGGTACTATATGCTGTATTCACAGCATGAATGAGTCCGTGAAATATATATTTAATGTATATATTGCCTATTTCTGTAGACTTTGTACTAATCGTATATCAAAGAAACGATTTTTGAAATTATTTATATTAGTTTTATTAAATTGTGTTCTTTCAAATAGAAATGATTATTCTAATAAAAAACAAAACTATCGCACACCTATTTACATATATACACCTACACATACACCTACCAACCCCCGTTTAATTGATAACAACCGAACGCTTGTCATGATTCTTCTGCTGGTGATTGTGCCCACCTTGAAGGCGGCCACATTGATGAACTTACTTTCCGCCTCGGCCATCTTGGCGTTGCCCTGGACGTCGTCCAATCGGGTACCAGCTGCAACACATCCCACAGAAAACCGTTTTTCGACAGATGTACGTTCCGGACTGGGCTGCTGTGAAGGGCAACAGCATCGCTCGAATGTTTCTTTTGAAATAGCTGCCGAAGATTCCCTCGAAGCTTTTCATCAATGGCAGCAGCTCTCCAATATGATCCGAATCAAGGAAATTGAGCAAACTCGAAGCCATGCAGAACTTGGCACGGGCGTTGTGCGAGACGGCGGTATCCTGTGCGACCGCCAACAGAACAGCTTCAGCACTTTGATTAGTTCGTAAATATCGTCAACTTCTATTACCAAACTCGAGATCAATCTGCACCTTGTGATATATACGATCGATTGTCGGTACTGGGAACCTTACCGGCAGTTGCCAGAAACTCCGCGAAGTTTTGCAAACCCTCATGACGCGTAAACGAGCTCTTCCGGGAAACCACCGCAATGCTAAATTATATTATCCAGTAGATCGGTTAAAACTTCACAGTTGGTTTCTTTTATCTAAAAACAGAATAATATGAAACTCCCAAATTACAGAAGCAAACTTACGATAATCTTCTCGAGAAGATCAAATATATACGTTCCTGAAAACGTTCTTCCTCCTTGTGAGGATGGCACCTTAATATTATCCAAAAACATTTCCAAACTTGATTAACAGGTTTTTCAACCAAATCAGTTGGACCAATTTCAAATTCGAAATCGGCAGTGAGTTTTGCATCACCGAGTTGATAACATCAATACGGAGGACAATGTCGGACGATTTGAACCGTGTTGATTCATATTCCTCGCGTGCACTTTTGGGTCTAGCAATTGTAGGTCATAAAAATTATATCAGTGATGAAACCTAGAAATAAATCGCAAATTAGAATATAATCTTATAAAGAAAATCATACTTACCTTCCTGCCATAATGCAAAATGTAGAACTGATGTTTACTTTTGGGCATGAATGCCAGGTGCACAGATTGATCTGTGTTGCTCTTTTTTATATATATCAGGCCTAAAATGCATTAATTAATTTCGTTGGAGCTTGAACAATATAAATAGCAAATACATATTACACAGATTTTAATTAATTTGAAAATGAATGAATAAAAATTACAATAAAAAATATCTGACATCGCTTTTGGCAGTTTTATTTGCCACATGCCACTTTGTTTGCCATTTTTCAATTATCAACAGTGGCAAACACTGCCAAACATCAAAAATACAAAAAAAAAATGACTGGAATATTTAACATACGTCAGTACACGGTTTGACAAATTGGTCTGAAAAAGTTTAAGCAAACAAGTACTAAATATTTGCTCGTCGTATTTTGTGTCGAATATATTTGACCAGTACACGTTGATCAAATTTCATCTGTCAAAAATAGTCAAATATTTGGCATCGGTCAAACAGTGTATGAGCACCCTAACGTTCATGTCCGAAGATGAAAGAGATTCATGAGGGCTGTTAACATGTTGATAAGATGCAGCCGATCGAGGGTCTTTTCCAACATCACTTTCATTATCACGTCTTGGTGTCTTTCCATCTATCAATAGTGGGGTATCTTTGCACTGATCTGTGTTTGTTGATTTGCTAGAGAATTCACTTAAAAAGTTATGATAACGACCTGTATGTCGAAATCACCAGCGATTGAATATTAAAAGCATTCGCACGTTATCTATACAACTATTACGATGGTACGAATCAGTGGGTTTGTTACGGTGACATACTTAAAAATATAAAACGGATGCATTCAATAAAAGGGTGTAACTTTTTATTAGAGCCAATTGAAGTTAGGTCTTTTTGCATCAAAAGTGTTTATCTATAAAGTTAGGCATTACCAGTTAGGCCGTTTTTTAAAAATAACTTTCACATGTTTTTCTATGGATTCTTAGTAGTCTTTGTTAATTATATGGATAGATGGTTGAGTTCTCAAACAAAAAATAGAATAAAAAGTTTGTTTACATTTTCGATTTAGGCCCTTTTGACATGTTGCTGTATATTTGACATGTTGTGTGATATATTTAGCTACAGTAATACCATGGACAGACATACAACTGTACTAGCGCTGTACGTGTACAGCGTTGTACAGGTACCACGATAGCATGACACACATACTTTGGTTGTACATTGTACCGCATGTCAGACTGACAATCAGAAGTTTGAATTTATTGCATTGTATTTTCACCAATATTTCAATGAAAAAGGTTTTTATTTAGCGTCTAAACTATCGAACACAACAAATATGTTTCCAATCTGAGTTATCAACTCAAGAGAAAGTCATTGAAAATAATGTATACCAAATGTTTTGATTCGCTTTGTTCATGCTACCCACCACTAACCGTCTATGGCGCTGCGCACAGTACAACTGTAGCCATGTACAGCGGGAAAATAGGTCGGTACAGGTACAGCGATTGTACTGAGTTGCTTGCATGGTTCTAGCGCTGTACATGGTGACAGACATACAATTTTCGAAGTACAACGCAAGTACAGCTGTATGTCTGTCATAAGTATAAGTTACTTTTTTTTTAATTGGACAGACCTGTAATGCGACACGTTTATTTGGACATTTTTGTAAGCATTGAGTTCGGGGCCCAAATTATAGTCCTACATTGAAAGTCATCACCAGATGCGACACTGTGCCACTGTCTTCGCGAATGTTCAATTACAGGTCTAAGTCGCCTCTAATGCGACACTGAGCGGTGCCTCTGTTGCTGCGATGAAGATTCGAAATTTGAAATTCACTGCCTGTTTGGATCTGTTTGAACCTGAGGCCTATCCGTTCGCCTCATGCAGAATATTCGAACTCGATAGGATTGTGAAATCGCCGATCGTGTAGCGGAACAGAATTGACCATTTCAACTGCTAAGTACAGTGATTTGCTCCTAATTTGACTTTTAGCTAATCATTAATTACAATACAACACGAACAATTAGACAATACAACACGAACAATTAGACATTTAATTTTCTGATTGAACATTTTGTTAAACATTCTATGTGAAATTTTCTACAACACGATAATTGTTTAGGAGTGTTCAACCATTTTACTAGATTATGTATTTTACACACTTTCCTAATGATTATTTGTTAGATTTTCAATTATTTTACTGTTTCAACTTTTTTTCACATTGTGTTGTTTTTGTTGATATGTCCAATTACGGATTACAATCGCCTGTAATTCGACACTGGATGGTACTTTGATATGACGAATTAGAGATAAATTACTGTACATGAATTGATCAAAAATATATGTATTTTAATTGAAAGCAAATAAAGTGCGCTACACATACACCGTGAAGTCAACGTGGAAGGAATGAAATGTCAAATATTCTCCCATGGGAATCGTATGGTAGCATTCACATACACAATCACCGGCAACTTTGACGTCGGCAAAATGAGTCCAAGAGAATAGTTGACGGGACGGTGACGGTGACGCTGTATGTGTAGCGCACTTAAACTTGATACAAGGTGCAAAGCCACTTTATGAAACTATAGGGTCGCTCAAAACGAACAGTCAATTCTCCGAAGAGATGGATTCTGTCAATGGACGAGTACATACAATTAGGTCAACCGATTAGGTCAACCACTCAGACTCAAACGTCAGCAGCCATTTTGGGTGTTTTTGCGCGACGGTTTGGTAAAGATTTTCTTTTTTTTTTTGCATATTTCTAGTGGTGTGGCGTGCGGTTTCACTTAATTTTCATCCGAAGTGCTGGTTTCTTAGTACCAATGGAATAACTCTTGTTCAAATCTGTTGTAATGATCATTCATTTGCGAATATTCGTATTATAAATTGGCGTAAGAATACCGTTCTCAAAGAATAGCTGCACATAGTGCTGAAATCAACGAATATTACAATATTTACGCAATTGTGACCTAGAGTGAGTACAGATCAATTTATATCATTTAATATTATATAATAGTAAATACACTATCATATGTGTATTTACTATTACGCACAAAATGAAGCGAATTAACTTAGAAAACAGTCAGCGACTCTCATTACATTTGTATAAATGCCAGCGGGGCAGAGAGTAAAAGTGAAAAAAAACCAGCCGGTGTTTTGTTTTCATTAGGAAGAAATCGTCGAAATTCAAAGGAAACACCGAAAAGGGAGCTTCTCCCTTTCGTCTCATTTGCTTATCTATGTTTCTTTTGTGATTTATCCATGAAAAAATTATAAGTGTTCAATATTCTGTTCCGAAAATGCATGTAAACAAACTATTCACTTTGATTTTTTTGTGAATCCTTCGTAATGCAAAGGCACTGTCTTTCACCCGCGAAGATGTATTCCCCAGCTGCAGCTGTGTGAGAGTGGCACTGAGCTTCATGTTCAGTTGGTGTGAAGCAGAACGGTAATGGATTTCAAGTTGAAATAAAAATGGACGAAAATCAACTTTTCCGTATCATGTATCTTCTTTTGAGAGTCATCAAATCGTGAACGAAAATTGAGTCTTATAATCAGAGCTGCGATTTGTCGTGAGAATCAAGTGATGGTACTCACACAAAGATAATCAACAAATTTTGTACTGCGATTATCTTTGGTGACCATCCCAAAGTCAGTCCAATAGTGTGAGAAGAGTATTATCACAACACTAACGCATGGTGAACTTCTACTTGACGGTAGAAATCCGAGCTCCTTGGTGAGTGTCCTGTCGCTGAAATGTCAGAATAGTGCGACACTCAAAAGTCTAGCTGATGGTTTGGTGTTTGGCGATATTCACAATATTCGCCTCTTTGTGTTCGTTCTTCGTGACTAGGGATGCCAGATGTGAATATACAGTTTCATTTTAAATACAATTTGAAGAATATTGTGTTTTTAGGCATGTATTTTCTTTTCAACTTTTCAGACGGCCTTAACGTTTTTAGCGGCACTTCGCCGACTCTACGTAGTAATACACGTGTCATTTGTACTAATACTTAGTTTGTGGAATAACACGCCTTGCGTATCCCCTCTATTCCGGCTCCCGATCGGGTTTGAAACTAGAAAAATGATACATTTTGTAACCCGTTCGACTTCGATTTTTTTAACAAATTTGTTTCTCATCATTGCAAGGATACTAAATCTGCAGACATGTTCGCAATTTTACTGATATTTAATGTCCTGTCCATCCTGTTGCATACTTATATTTTCAGTTGCAGGCTGTAGGGATATGGTATTTCTTCTCTTTATGACTTGATTCCCTCACGGTTACAAAAGTATCTCAGATTTCATCAACATTTCAGATTTTTGTCGAAGATTTTCAAAAAAATCATCTGTCATCTCTGGAGGTGATGCATTTACTCTGACAAAGGCCAACACGAAAACAACAAATCACCAAGTATTTTTGTATCATACATCAAATATTTTTGTGTACAATGGCTCTCTGAGTTGACCGCTACCGATCGCGCCGCTGTCCAAACTGGACTACCACAAAACGCAAGTTGCGCATCTGATTAATCTTCGCTCCCAGGGAGACCTCCCGCATCTCATGTTATACGATCCTTCCGGGCCAGTAAGAAAACTCACATCATGTATCTGCTGTGGAAACTTTACCAACCGGGCGTGGAACGGCTACGCAATGAAATAATAAACTTCACAACGCCCTCGAACCGGAAGGTGGAAATCAGTATCATCAGCAGTAATTACCACATCGAGTTAAATTCATCGGTTACCGGGATATATGACAGGGTGGTCCTGTCGGATTTGATCAATCAAATTTATCCCAGCGGGTAGAGTGAATATGACACTCGTCTTGTCCGTGGTGGATTAGCTGACCAAAGATACCCAGGATGCGCTGAGAAGAACCATTGAAAAGTATGTGTCTAGGTGCAGATTGATTTTGTGCGCCAATTCTACTTCGCGGGTTATTCCCTCGGTGATAAGTCGTTGCTTGGGAATAAGGGGGCCGGAGGGGGCTATCTTAGGAGGATATTCTTAAAATTTTGAATGTAATATTGTGATTTGTTTGTTTGTTGAATGTAACAACACTATTTGCATTTCAGCACATTCCTTCGGAGAAAAGAATTACGCTATCCTCATGCTGGAAGCTTGCAAGGTACAACAGTAACCGTTCACGGTCAACTAAGAAGTACCGGAAATTGACTGGCAAATATTCCATCGAGAAACCGCCAATCAGATTGTCCTCGAACAAAGTCCACAGAAGATGGAGGGGGTGAGCTGCTATTTCAAGGCGTTCTATCGAATGTTATAATCTGTGGATTGGTACCGAATCTGGTTAAAAATTGCGATATGAGTCTGAAGACGCAAACATTGAATTTTGCCGGGCATTATGAACACTGGATGCAGCAAGGAAGCAAACATATATTCCATCTGGACGTGTTCGTGGCGCAGTTTGTAACACTGTATAAGAAGTTTCTCAATAAAGCCTAAATGGAAGTGGATGATTTTTGAGTGATTCTTTGAGATCGCAATTTTCTTTCGTTTTATAAAAAATGAAATTTTTGTGTTCATCTCACGTTTATTAACTAAACTTCAATAGTTCTGGTAAGGCTTAACTCTAAATTAAAAAAAACGCCTTGTCGGTTTTCAATCGGATCATTTTCATGATCCGCAAATAATTGATCTAAATTTATCAATTTATTTAAATACCATTTCATTCAAATAATGGTTTTGACTGCACCATGTTTATTTGAAATTTATATTTAATTTAACTTTTAAAATTATGACACCATAATCTTTTTATTATAAATGTTTGTTTATTTTAACTGCAAGAAATAAATACTCGAATACTGAAAGACAATTGTTCGAATGAATCGAATATTTACAAATGGCCCCACGATTAATCGAATAAACGAAAAATTTAGACATCTCTAACAATAACAACAACTTCTACTTCAAAAAACAAATCTAAACCAAGGAAAGTGAAGTGGAAGGTAAAACGTAATGTCAGAATTGCGTTCGGACGTATCCCGTAAGTTTGAATTTATTTACATAGATGGTATCCAAACAACACTAAACATTGGCTACAGTTTCGTCGGCACAGTTGATTGCCGTTATGAACCAGCACAAAAAACAAAGCTACAAATTATGCACCATGTCGGTACCACGATCAAAGCATTCCCTGAATAAATCATATCACATTAGCCGAGCCAGCTGGCGGAAGCATATGCATAAAGGTCACTAGGTTACTATTTTCAACGACAACTGTTTATTTATTATACTGCTTCAAATACCTTCGACGAAATCAAATGTAACCATACCAACGTAAGTAATAACATAAACAAATCCAAACCTTTCGTCTTGCCATTCCTCATACGTCTTTTCTAAATAGTGTAAATTACGAGCCACCTGTTAACTCCATCTTCTTGATCTAAACAACCGTCGCGATTGTCAATAATGATTGGAACTGTCTGATCACTCACATTTCTACTACCATCATACGCCACAACCACCGCTCTCGTGACGTAAAGTTGTAAACAGAGCGATCGGCTGTGAGAGGCATTGGAACCAACCGTCATTTGGTTAGGTGTCAGAAACAAAAGAGTGAGTATCACTACTGAATATTTGGATCTCACGTGCCGTGAGAGGAATTGAGTGACTATGGTCAGCTTTTTTGTGACATTGACGGTGATGGATTGCAGCTCTGCTTATAATGACGAGACTTTATTCAAAGTTTTAATAGTTTATATAAAATAGGAAAAATAGTGTTTATATCCAATCATTCTGTATTTGTATGATTTTTTTTCGGCGCTTTGTATTTTGCACGTGCAGCGCAAAGTATACTTTTGCATGTACGGTTAATGTAATCGGTTAATCCGGTTAATAATATGTATAGCTCAACTGTCCCATAAAAGTTGAATGATAAAAAAATTTGCTAAACCCTCAACGTTACTAAAGACGAACAGTTCTCTATAAACTTTGACCTGCTGAATGCGCACATAGAAATCAGTAATACACCTAAACCAAAACAATACATCAGGTGGCTGAATTTTTTATCGGTACACATCAATGCTATCTTATCAATGAGTGGTTTGTTCTTAATGTTGTACGACGTTAAATTGTTATTTTTCATCGGGTGCATTTGCCATTCGACGCGGATAGCAACCAAAAGTGCAACCTTGTGTCATCAAAAAGGGCATTATCAGATGGAATTGAATCAGCAATCCGACATATGAAGTCCAAGAAAGCTCCTGGGTCTACCGCATAACAGTCGAGAAGGCTAAAGCTGACCCAGCACCCGACCCGACTAAAGGTGACAAGTCATATAAATCGGAGAATTATGAGAAAACCTTTTGCAGTAGGACTATGTCTTTGATTTCTATATAGGGGGGTCAGTCTACGAAAAATGTAACGATTAATAACGAGTTCTAACGCATATTACTCAAAATCGTTGCAACATATGTTGTGTTATACACCATTAGACAGGAAACTTATCCAGCAATTTTTTGTTTAAAACAATGCGAAGTACACCTGTATCAACTCGTTCGGACACTCAATTTAAAAATCAGCTTATTTATTTTTACTCCGTAATACACCTTCTCTTTAATTTTCAAAAAGGCACATAGTCTTGAAACTTCTTGGCCAGCCAAGATCTCTCCCGTTCAGGTAGGTGCCATATTTTAATAGCTTAGTAGTAGGACCCTACATCACCCTCAAAGGCATTGGAGGCTATCCTTCACCTGGTACCTTTGAACCAATATGTTCAGCTAGAGGCTAAAAAAAGCGCTCTAAAACTTAAAAGATGGAAAAAAACTACTAGACGGGGACAAAACTGGTCACTTGAGTATCCAGAATCTTTTACCCATTGGACCAGCCTCAGAGATGAACAATGATTGGATGGAACCTAGTACCAATTATGACATTCCATACAGAGTGATCGAACATTCTCGCTCAGTATGGGATGAAGGTGGCCCCAACGTTCGTAATGGTTCAATCATGTTCTACACTGATGGGTCGAAAATGGGAATCAGAACAGGTGCTGGAGTGTATGGTCCCAGAACAAAAATCACTGTGGCTATGGGAAACTGGCCAACAGTTTTAAGGCAGAAATAGCTGCAATAATAGAATGTCTAAATGTCTGCCTCAAAAAAAAAAAAGTATAGACATGCTAACATCTGCATATTCTCTGACAGTCAAGCGACACTTAAAGCTCTAAATGCCTTCAAGTGCTTTTCAAAAATTGTCTGGGAATGCATTTCACTTTTACGGCATTTAAGTCAGATAAGTTCGATACAATTGTACTGGATTCCCGGCCATTGCGGTATAGAGGGCAACGAGCGAGCAGATGAACTTGTCAGGAACGGCTCAAACTCACCATTCACTGGTCCAGAACCATTCTGTGGACTCTCCGACTGTGTGTTGAAAAGCGAGCTGAAAAAATGGGAAGATCGGGAAGTGACGGCCAATTGGATGGCTGAAAAACTTAAACAGGCGAACAAATTTATTACTCCGAGTATTAAAATTACTCAACAGCTGCTAAGCCTTAATAAGAAAGACTTAAGCACATTCACTGGTCTTGTAACAGGACACTGCCCGAGTAAATACCATCTTAAGAACATACGTTTAGCACAAGATGATATACAGTAAGAGAAAATTTTTAATTGAGACTCTAGGTGAATAGGCCAAGCTTATTCTATGCATGTACCTACTATAACGAAAATGATTTAAACAACTTTGGACGAAAAAACGCATAAATCTATTCCATTTAGCTTGATATGGGCGAGTGACCACTTTGCCCCCACTAGGTGACCACTTTACCTCCAAGCAAAAAAAAAAGATCGATTTTTCACCTTTTTTTCTAATGATGAAAAGTGTACTATTTTGAATTTTTATAGTTAAAGCTGTTTGCTATCTTGAAGAACAATGAAATATTATTCGAGAAACGGGAATTAAAAAGGTATGTGGGCGCTGAAAGTGGGCATATTCCTTAGGGTGACCACTATGCCCCCACTTCCCCTACACGAGAATAAGGTATCGATGCGGCCATGGGATCACACACGGATCATAGACCGTCTTATCCCACGATATTTTTCCGCGTTAGAATATTTCTAGCCTACTTGTGACATTACACTTTTTTCTGACCGGTTGTTTCTGTTGCAATTGCTTTCTTGAGGATTTTTCCCAGGAATCGGATATTACGTACCAGTTGATTCGCAAGCTACACGAAGAAGGACCCAGCGATGTACGTTACTGTTCAACCCATTGAATGCTAGCGGATATGTTCAGGCCACTGACAACGCCAATGATGACCAGATTAAGAGAAGCGATTGGATTTCAACAATTGAGGAGGATGTTGAAAAATTGGCGATTTTTAAACAATGATATATGTGATTCAACCTAAGGTCAGTCTTAGAAAAAACTGACCTACGGCAGTTCCCAATACGTGAAGTAATGTCACACATCGTGTGTTAAACACATTCCCAATGTGGTTGCTTTGATCAGTGAATTTTGATTAGATCATCCCTTTTCCTGTAGAACACTAACTTCCACGGTGACCACCAGTGTTTGGATTTCGATCAAAATCGAATGATACACAATGTGTCATGCAAGTAAACTCTCACGAACATATAACCAAATATGAGAGGATCATTCAGATTGTTCGCATCATCAGCAGCAACACTGAATTCTGGCTGCGGCATTTGTGTCGACGTTCTAGGGCGTGTTTTCGCCACTGGTGGAGAAATTTGTGGTTGTAATTTCGCCTGCACGGCGATTTCCTCGATGTACGAAGAAGAATAAAAAAAGATGAATTGGTTAGTAGGAAAGAAAGGATTCTAAGGAAATCGTTGTGCTTGAAAAGATAAAAAAATTGAATTGTTATAAAAGTAAAGGACTAAAATTTGTAAGTAAAAAACAGAAGAAAATTATAATTTGAAACAAATTAAATAAAATTTACAGCTTTGAGCAAATCCTAGAAATAAGTAGTTTGGCTAAAAGAGGTCTGAAAATTTGGGTATAACATTAACTCAAAGAAATTTTACCGGATTGGATCTCGGAGTTAGCACGGATTTATCATCATCGAATAGCGAAAGTCGCTCAGAAAACTGCTCGTATTTAGCAAGTATAAAACATCTGCGAAAAAAATGAATGTGCGACAAACGAGATCCAGATCGAAGGCTAACCTCAATCAGCAACATAATTGTGCTGCATGCGATCGACCGGACGATGCAGACAAACATATGGTACAATGAGATAAATGTACCCAATGGTACCATTTCACTTGTGATGAGATCGATGACACTGTAGTCGATCGCAGTTTCAGCTGCAACGCGTGCAATCTGGTAGAATCTACTCTACACAACAACAACAACAACAAATCAGTATCCGGTTCATCAATTAGTTTGGCGAGAGCGAATCTTTCTATCGACCTCCAGAAGCTGGAAGAGAAGAAACGATTGGATAAGGCTTACTTGGAGAAAAAATTCAACAAGTTGAAGGCTTCACTGCAGGAGGAACGCGAAGACATAAGTGTCAATAGTCGTCGTAGCTGTTGTAGCAGATCGAATAGAGTCCAAAAGTGGATTCATGATCATTGTTTATCCGATCCTGGAATTACAACCGTACCAAAAGTGGTACCAACAGTAGCTGTACCCCAGGATTCAAGGCCAGTGGTTACTTCGTCCGGCGCAACGATGGTGAATTCGACACCTACAGTTCCGGGATCAACATCAGTAGGTAAAGCAGTGACGTCATCGACCAACGGAGGATATCATCAAATTATCAACGCGGTCACTACCACTTCGATGGAGAATGCAGCGCCAGCGACCAATGAAATTGGAGCTAAATCACTAGGGGCGGTTCCGAAACAACCACGTGCGAAATCGTTGCCACTGCAATGTATGGCTCCTACCTTACAGGGGAATGGCGTTATCGTAAGTAGTGCAATGACGTCCATTGGAATGCATCATACAGGGGTGAGTAGCAGCAACATACCTACCCGTCCTCATTTGATTCCCCACACAATAAATATGCTACCATCATCGATAAATAAAGACAAGAACCATAATATTACTAATGATCAACATCCACCAATATCTATGGCAATGAATTTGCCTGGCCCAAAATGTACAGAACATAATTCCACATTATTAAATAATGAAAATTATGCAAATTTTCTCTTAAACCGCTCAACATTGATTCCATCTGGTGGACATCTCATCAATTCAAATGTATCGAGATCTATCCCACCAACAGTGAATAACAAACAAAATGCTTTGCAACAGAATAGCACATTTTTCAATGAAAAGGTCAATGCAAAAGTCCCAACCCCGCAGTAAACGCATTTTTCAATGCGTCAGAGGGTTTTAAATATAATTCACCCTATATAATAAACGGGGCTCAACAAGCTGTGAGCTCGGCGGTCCATCCAACATTACTTGGGCAAGCAGTACCAGTGATGGGTAATAGAAATGAATATAATTTTCCATCGACATTTCCGTCAGTAAATATTCAGCAACCGATCATGTCTCCAATTGAGTACCCGTCGGCAATGCAACAACCGATCTACAACGTTAGTCAACAACAGTTGTCAGCACGTTACGTCATACCGAAAGAACTTCCTGTGTTTGCTGGTGATCCATCTGAGTGGCCTCTATTTATCAGCAGCTACAATAATTCAACTTCAATGTGTGGTTATTCAGATGCCGAAAACCTTATGAGGTTGCAACGTTGCTTGAAGGGAAGTGCAAAGGATGCAGTTTGCAGCTTCTTACTGCACCCTTCTTCTGTTCCCAGAATTCTCTGTACGCTACAGACATTGTTCGGGGGGCCGGAGCAAATAGTTAGTTCTCTCCTCAGTAGGGTACGTGCTGCACCTCCTCCTAAAGCGGATAGGCTAGATTCTTTAGTGAGTTTCGGGCTGGCTGTTCAAAACTTCTGTGAGCTTCTGCGGGCAGTGGGACTAGAAACGCATTTATCTAATCCTACCGTGATGCAAGAATTGGTGGACAAGCTGCCGTCTAACATAAAGCTAAACTGGGCACTGCATACTACCCAACATACAAACGTGGATCTTGGAGTGTTTGGGAATTTCATGGCTACCATTGTAGCAGCAGCAAGCAGTGTCACATTGACGACGGCGTGTGATAAAAAGTACCGTTGGAAGGAGGAAGGCAAACCGAAGGATAAGGTATACGTACAAACGCATTCAACCCCGGAGAAAAACGATGAGCAGATGCATCAAACAAGTTTCATGAAGAAGGGGGCAGGCAAACAGTGCATAGTGTGTGAAAAAGCTGGTCATAATATACGGGAGTGTTTTAGATTCAAGAACATGTGTGTAGAAGATCGTTGGAAGGCGGTACGGCAGCATCAGCTCTGTCGTCGCTGCCTCGGCTCTCATGGGCGTTGGCCATGTAAAGCGGATGTATGCGGAGTGGAGCGATGTTCGGAGAATCACCATCGTCTGCTTCACTCGCCGAAGCAGAACCCTTCAGAGAGGTCGACAGTTAGCAGTAATACAGTGTCATTGCATCATCTGTCGCACGAATCAACACTGTTTCGTGTGATTCCAATCACGTTGTATGGGAAGAGTCGTTCAGTGGAGACGTTCGCGTTCCTTGACGATGGATCATCGATTACGATGATGGAGCAAGAGCTAGCTGATCAACTAGCCGAACGAGGAAAACCAAATCAGCTGTGTTTGCAATGGACTGGTGGTGTTACAAAAAGGATTAATGATGCGCAGGTGATGACGTTAAAGATTTCTGGACGCGATGTGCAAAAGCAATACACATTGAATAACGTTTACACCGTTGACAATCTGGATTTGCCTGTTCAATCATTTTGTCATGAGGATATGGCAAAGAAACATCCACATCTTCAAGGCATACCTGTAGGAAGTTATCGGCAAGCGACTCCAAGGGTCCTGATCGGACTGAGCAATGTTAAATTACTTACATCGTTAAAAACACGCGAGGGTCGCCAAGGAGAACCAGTCGCAAGCAAGACTAGACTTGGTTGGACTGTATATGGTTTCGAATAGCTTACGTTCTGCGCAGTACATGCATCGAACGTTGCATATCTCTACAAAATCACCAGATGAAGAGCTGAATGAGCTCGTGAAGCAATATTTTTCTGTTGAGAGCTTTGGTGTGGCCGTAGTTCCAGTAGCTGAGGGGAGTGAAGATAGACGTGCTCGAATCATTTTGGATGACACGACAGTGCGTACTAGATCTGGGAAGTTTGAAACCGGATTGTTATGGCAGCATGACTACGTGGAGTTTCCGGATAGTCGACCAGCAGCAGTTAAAAGATTAGTTTGCCTCGAACATAAGTTGAGTAAAAATATTAATTTGTACGAAAAGGTTCGTGAGCAAATTTATCAGTATGAAATCAAGGGATACGCGCATAGAGCAACGATAGACGAATTGAAGCGGTTTGATCCTCGGCGCACGTGGTTTCTTCCGCTTGGTGTGGCTCTGAATCCAAGGAAGCCAGAGAAAGTGCAAGTGGTCTGGGATGCAGCGGCAAAAGTCAACGGAGTGTCTCTAAATTCGAAGTTGATGAAAGGTCCGGATCTAACAGCTTCACTCACGGCAGTTTTGTTTCTATTTCGTCAAAGGCAAGTGGCGATAACAGGCGACATAAAGGAAATGTTCCACCAGCTGTACATTCGTCAACAAGATCGGCAATCCCAGTTGTTCTTGTGGAGAGATGAGCCGACAAAACCTATCGAAACGTATGTGATGGATGTCGCAACATTTGGGTCTACTTGTTAACCGTGTTCTGCACAATACATCAAAAACCGAAATGCTGAAGAACATAGAGAGGAGTACCCGAACGCAGCAGATTCTATAATCAAAAACCATTACGTGGATGACTACCTAGATAGTCAAGACACTCCAGAAGAAGTGATTCGGCTACTGCTACAAGTGAAAAAGGTTCACCAAAGAGCTGGTTTCGAAATAAGAAATTGGTTGTCGAATTCGAAAGACGTCTTGAGACGGGTCGGGGATTCCATCCCGACTTCATCGAAGAACTTTGTGGTTGGCAAAGAAGAAGGAATGGAACGTGTTCTCGGGATTGTGTGGATTCCCCGTGACGATATGTTTCGCTTCACCATAGTTTTCCGTTCAGACGTACAAGACATCGTAGAGAGTGATGATGTTCCTACTAAACGGCAAGTGTTGAGAGCAGTGATGAGCATTTTTGATCCACTTGGATTGATCGCGTCTGTAACTATTCACGGAAAGATACTAGTTCAGGAGTTGTGGCGACAAAAAATAGGCTGGGACGATTGTATTCCGGAAAATATATGGGGCAAATGGAAGCGATGGATATAATCGCTCAAAGGTCTTCAAGAAATCAACGTGTCACGGTGCTACTTCCCAGGTTATGATCCATGCAGTTACGATAGCCTTGAGATGCACGTCTTCGTAGATGCTAGCGAGTTAGCTTATACAGCACTCAGCTATTTTCGTATAATTGACCGTGGGATTGTCCGTGTTGCTCTAGTCGCAGCGAAATCTGAGGTTGCCCCACTCCAAGCTCTATCGATACCCCGACTTGAACTTCAGACAGCCGTACTGGGTGTCAGACTGGCCAAAACGGTAGTGGAACATCACAGCATACCGGTACAACGTCGTATATTTTGGAGTGACTCCAGTACGGTACTTTCGTGGATTGGATCCGATCAAAGACGATATCGTCCGTTTGTAGCGTTCAGAATTAACGAAATCTTAACATAGTCAGATGAAAAAGAATGGCGCTGGGTTCCTACCCGATTAAATGTGACCGATGAAGGCACTAAGTGGACCAAGATTCCAGATCTTTCACAGCATGGTCGCTGGTTTAAAGGACCGGAGTTCCTTTACAAGGAAGAAGCATTCTGGCCGCAACAAAATCAACACCTGTCAGAAACAACAGAAGATTTACGAGTTGTTCATGTTCACAAACATCTAATTACTGAACCATTAGTTGACTTTAGTCGTTTCTCCAGATGGGAAAGGCTTTTAGGAGCATTGAGATACGTGTATCGTTTCCTCTGGAGATCTAAAAGGGTCGATAGCGAGAATATATCAACAAGAGGCGAACTACAAGCAGCAGAGAGAATTGTGTGGAAGCAGGTACAAAGCGAAGAATTTCACGATGAAATGGTGATCCTCAAACGTAACCTGGAACTAGTGAGTAGAGAGCAGCATCTGCAGCTGCCTAAATGCAGTCGAATAATTAACCTATCACCCTGTCTTGACGAGTTTGGGGTGATGCGCAGCGAGAGTCGTTTGGAATCTGCCAACTTCATTCAGTACGATGCCAGGTTCCCGATAATCCTCCCGAGGGGACATCACGCAACAAATCTTTTATTAGATTGGTATCATCGTAAGTATAGACACGAGAACGGAGAAATAATCGTCAACGAAATACGCCAGAGATTTTCCATTGCACGATTGAGAATTGAAGTGTGGAAGGCAGCTAAACGCTGTCAATGGTGCCGAGTCTTCAAGGCGGTGCCAAATGCACCACGAATGGCTGCTCTTCCTCCCGCCAGGCTCATGCCATTCATTCGACCGTTCACATGCACCGGAATCGACTATTTTGGTCCCTATCTTATTGAAATAGGAAGAAGTTGCGTGAAAAGGTGGGTGGCACTATTCACCTGCCTCACCATAAGAGCAGTACATTTG
Organism: Toxorhynchites rutilus septentrionalis; assembly: GCF_029784135.1. Classification (NCBI taxonomy): domain Eukaryota; kingdom Metazoa; phylum Arthropoda; class Insecta; order Diptera; family Culicidae; genus Toxorhynchites; species Toxorhynchites rutilus. Next base: position 4,210,661 of record NC_073744.1, read on the forward strand.
GAGCCTGTAACGGGTTTAACGACAGATTCATGTAAGAAGGCGATACGGAGATTCATCGCGCGTCGGGGTGCACCACAAGAGATTTTTAGTGATCAGGGGACAAATTTCATCGGAGCGAGCAGAGAATTGAGGGCCGAAGTGGAGGCATTGAATAATGGATTGGCGAGCACGTTCACAGATACTTATACGCAGTGGCATTTCAACCCTCCAGCATCGCCACACATGGGAGGTTGCTGGGAGCGAATGGTTCGTGCAGTTAAAGCAGCTATAAATTGTGTTCCAGAAGCCAGAAAGTTGGACGAAGAGTCATTTCATACGCTGTTGACTGAAGCGGAATCGATGATCAATTCCAGGCCATTGACCTACATACCATTGAAAAATTCAGAGGAAGAATCGCTAACCCCGAATCATTTCCTTCTGCTTAATTTGAAGGGAACTTGTCAGCCGATGAAGACACCAGTACAAGATGGTATTGTACTGAGGAGTAGCTGGAACCTTATTTAGAATGTTTTGGATCGTTTTTGGAATCGTTGGGTTAAAGAGTATTTGCACACAATCTCACGAAGAACTAAGTGGTTTTCTGATACTAGGCCAATTAAGGTGGGAGACTTGGTAGTAGTAGTGGATGATCAAGTAAGAAATAAATGGGTGAGAGGACGGGTCTTGAAGGTATTCCCAGGTAAAGATGGAAGAGTTCGAAAGGTAGAACTGCAGACATCGACAGGAGTGTACCAGAGGCCGGTTGTTAAGTTGGCTTTGCTGGATGTCGAAGGTTCTAGTACAGCTTAGGACAGATTCCCAGCTATACGGGTTGGGGAATGTTCGCATCATCAGCAGCAACACTGAATTCTGGCTGCGGCATTTGTGGCGGCGTTCTAGGGCGTGTTTTCGCCACTGGTGGAGGAATTTGTGGTTGTAATTTCACCTGTACGGCGACTTCCTCGATATACGAAGAAGAATAAAAAAAGATGAATTGGTTAGTAGGAAAGAAAGGATTCTAAGAAAATCGTTGTGCTTGAAAAGATAAAAAAAATTGAATTGTTATAAAAGTAAAGGACTAAAATTTGTAAGTAAAAAACAGAAGAAAATTATAATTTGAAACTAATTAAATAAAATTTACAGCTTTGAGCAAATCCTAGAAATAAGGAGTTTGGCTAAAAGAGGTCAGAAAATTTGGGTATAACACAGATACTTGTATGAATGTCAGTAATCACTTGTGTAACATTTAGTGATTAAACTAAGAGAGGAACGAAGACTGTTGATTGCATATCCGATCTGTATCAAACATCGCATACCATTTGAACCGCATATATCGTCCCATTTTACTATAGCGAAACCCACTGCACACAAAAGTGCAAAGCAATAAATGATACAAGAAAAATTACGTCATCATTCAGTCACCATTTGCGGAGAGCAGCGAATGGGAAAAGAGATAAAACGCGAGAGTTTTTGCTTCTCACTGGAGCGGTGTTGCTAGTAAAACTATGCGGTCTATATGAATATACATATTTCAAGGGATAGCGGCGTTAAAAATGGAAAATATAATCTGACTACCCTCCCTTAGCCTCTATCGAGCTAAATAATAATATAGTTTGCACTCTCTGAGACTTAAAAATCAGGATCTGCTACATTAGCTGAATATGAATCTTTCGCTTTGCGTGGTCCGTACGATCCTGCTGTTCCATGATGCATGGAGAGGTCGATATGCATATGTTAGAGGCAAAGAAGAAAATAAGCTTTCTGACCAAAAGCGTATATGATAGCTTTGCTTGCATGCTGGTGTTCAATAAAGTGCGAGCCGATGCAGAGTTGTCTCGTTCTCTTTTGTGTCGTGATTTACAACACATAACAACAAAAGAATACCGCTGGGGGAAATATTTCCTGAAAGATCATGTTTGAACGAACGAAAGCGATTTTTTCAATGAGTGGATCATTTGGCAAACACTGGTGACTACGACTTCCACAATGAAACCAGACGAGTGGCATGTGATTTTCGCTCTGTTTTGATAAAATTAATCACGATCGCGAGAAAAGGACACCGCAAACAAACAAATATGACCCGCTAACCGGGAAGGTCGCCGAGCCTTATCATCGTGGCGACGTCTCGTTCGATGCGTCGTTCGTGGTCCAGTGATGAGATGAAGCGGGGCAGACGACATATGTATACATTTCGCGAACGGGTACAACACACTGACGATGAGATGACCACTGGTGGTGCTCTCGATGCTCGGCGATTCTAATGTGTTGGAGTGGCGTGATTTTGTGTTTATGTGGCCAACAGCCGACGACGTTTCGACGTTCTGGTGTTGTTCTTGGCGTGATACAAATACATTTGTCGGTTACTATCGGTGCAACGGAATCGTATAATGATCTTCCGCACTTATGTGTGTTTCAGGTCCCAATACAATGAAGAGATGTATAGTTTTTTATTGCTTCTGTGAACAGCAAAGTTCTTGCACGATCAATAAGCATGTCGCAGAATTTAGTCACTGTTTTAATGTGTGATTATAGAACATCATTCCTTTGTTTACATTGTAAGACTAGAACGAATTCGTTGCTTTTATGAAGATTAAAGAAAGTTTAATAATTGTTGTCACTACAAAATATGAATGTGCATTTCAGAAGACCTTTCAAATGATCGGGATATTCTTCAATTGGAGACACTTCTGAGCCACACTCCAGTACATCGATCAGTACAGTACAGCCATTCTATCGGGGAGAGCTAGGGGTGTTAATTGATCATCAATTCGCCCTTCCATTGAAGAATTAACATTCACGCAATCACAGCCCGGGACAATGGAGCACACACAATGCACACTAATGCCCCCTTTAGCCATGTAAACAACATGAAGCCGGCCGGTGCGAGTTGATAAAAGAGAATACATTAAATAGTTTATTCACCATTTTCGAGCACCACGCACAATCGCAATAAGTTGCTCTCTGAAGCGCGAGGTCACTGTGTTCGAAATCAAGGAGAACGGCTTCCTGCCCTGAGCAAAATGTGCGAGGCGAAGAACTAAGCCACTGGCGCGACACGCGCACTAACGAGGGGTGCACCGGTTCTAGCGCAACAGAGGATAGCCATCTTATCTGGTGCCTTATTCGTCCGAACAGAAGTTTACTAACGAGCGAACAGATGTCCGCTGGCCTTTCATCACCACCCCCTAGAATGGGAGGCTATCGGATTTTCTTTCTTTCTTTGTTTTTAAGAGGCTTTAAACTTTGCAGTTCATTCGCCTCTATATCGGATTTTCCAAACGGCGAAATATTATCAGTAATCGTACCGCGCACATGCTGCCGCCTGCAAACGGCGAAGAATCACAACAAAACAGTCGTCTTGCTCGCAGGCGATTTTCAGTCGCAGTTGACAGACCGAAGTGTACGGATCGGAAATACTAGCGCTTCTAGTTGTCGTCGTTGTGTAACTTGGTTTTCAGTTTCACCCCACTTGGTCTTCGGTTGGGACGTCGCGCGAGCTTCTCTGTATTCGGGGCACGGCGTTGGACCGATGCCAAGTGCTTTCGGTGGCGTGATTGGTCACCTCCCCGGTGAAAGGTTATATATCCCGTTTCCGATGCCGGTTGTATGCAATGAGTGTCACACTCTCAGTCAGAGTTCCAGTATTTGATGGAGGAAAACAAATAGTTGTGACTATTGTGATTATCTAATGAGAAGTGTTGGTGTTCCTTTTTTTTGCATAGAAGATCTGTTACCTTGTTTTCGGAAGATCGCCAGGAAAGACTCAGCGAAAGGGTCTGTGAAATTGTGAACCGATTAGCGATCAGCTGGACATAATGGTCGGGATAATAGAGGTGTTGTTGTTTCTCGCAATTGTGGGATATTTCTTCAATAAAAGCAGGTAATTAACGGTGGCATGTTGCGCATTCCAACGAGCCAATCCGGCATTCGCGGAAAGTGGAGCGTTATATGTTTTTGTTCGCAGCAGCTGATATTGCGATTCGCGACGGTATTACGTTCGTTGATCGACCCGACAACAATCTGTTAACTGTGAACGATAGGTCCTGAGGTCATTCGACTGATTAGAAGAGCGAAGATCGAATCAGAACTGTGATTATAACTGCAGAAAGATAGTCATGCTACATTACAGTTTTGAATGTTGAAAATAGTAGCGGGATTGTAGCATTATCAATTAGATAGTTGAATAAGTATCGGTATCTATTCGGAAAAGTACATTTTAATTTTTCGAGATAAGTTGCAATGTTGAAACGAGCGCTGGCGCGAGTGTTTTGTGAAGGGTGATGTTAATGTTTATTGACACTGGTCTTTTCCGATTGAGTAGTTCAACTGTTCAAATTGTATTTTTATCGATCCCAATGAATCATTGGATTACATTTATGATCGAAAAGAGATAAAGAGGATGTTCCGAACAAGACTGGGTGATGATGACGAACAAGATGCATTGTGATCTGGCGTGGAAAACCCTTACGATTGACGAATGCCAAAGCTTCCCCCAAAGGCGATCGCTCCGTTGCGACGCAACCTTCCGGCTTGGTTTTCATTTTTCTCTCTTTATCATTGTGTTCGGTTGTCGTTGCATCTGCAATTCATTATCTTGCCCCTTCGAACCAGCGCTGTGTTGTGTATAGTTTTAGGCCGATTGCAGTACAAGTTAAATATAGAGTACGCGAAAGACGAGTCACATCGCGTGCTGCGCTGGTTGAAAGCGAAAGTTCAGCAACTATTATACGCATTCGGTAGCGAATAATGTCCCCTCGTGCAGTGACTTGCGAGTGTCAACCTTGCCTGCCAAAAGTGAACCGAGAGAGAGAACCGCCAAGGAGGTCAGTGTAATCGTCTTTCTGCTGCTGGTAGGCAAGGTAAACAAACCTCTAGCTCACTTGCAGTGACCCGCCACTCACCATGCTATTAGTCTAGAAGTATTTGAAATCATGTTTCGCCAAAGACATGCTTCTGCCGCATTTGGGCACTGTTGAATCATTACAGACGTGAAGTGCACCCAAGCGAATCGCAACGCAGCGAGAGCGTCTGAGCTAGTTTCATTGGTTGTGCAAAAATAATCCTAGAGAAATGGTTGTCTTCCTCCGATTTATCTCTCTTGATGGGAAATGCACTCACGCCGCTCGGTTCTATTTGGAGTACTGGGTGCATTCACGCACGCACCTACTTGACCTAGGTTTGCTGCGTAAAACTGGTTATCTCAGTTGGCTATTGGTGACAGTAAGTGGAATTATGGGATCTTAGATCGATCATAAAAATTTACGCGGTAGGACAAGATTACATCCAGCCTGCTGAAGAATATCCCCAAATAGTGAAGAAGTTGAGCCTAGGCAGCAGCATTTTTCTCTATGAAATTTGTTTAAGTTGATCAGTACATTCCGAATAGCATTTGCTCGCGAAAAATAAACAACTTATGTTTTTCTCGTCATCTGTCCCTGCTCGTATTTCAGACGGAAATTTCCATCATCAATTCTTGAGAGTAGACAGCATGTACAGTGTCGGACAATAGAATAGGACCACAGCTCAATCCAAAACAGAAAGTGACAAAACTTTGAGAAAAAAATTTCCATTTAAGTGCATCAAACCATTTACAAATTGTAAATTCTATTCTTCGAAGAAATTAAAATCATCCGTAGTTAAACCAATTGTCCTTTATTTAAAAATGCGCTTTAAGCATACTTACTGACTAAAATAACGCGACATAAAATAGGACCGCTTTAGAATTCATGGTAAAAAAAATTAAAAAAAAAGGAAATTCATACCGTGATCGATTTGCAGGGTTAGTACTTGGTGGTATAGCCCTTATTACGCATCACTTCTCGCACCCGGTTCGGCATCGACTCCACCAGCTTTCGGCACGTTCTCTGCGGGATAGTGTACCACACCGCCTGGATTCTCTCCCACAGCTGCTGCTTGTTTTTTGATTTTTCGGTGTACACCTTACGTTTAACTATTTCCCATAGGTTCTCTATGGGATTGAGATCAGGGGACTGTGCTGGCCACTCCATAACGTCTACCTTATTATCCTGGAACCACTTTTTAACCGTTTTAGCGGTATGTTTGGGGTCGTTGTCCTGCTGGAACTGCCACTTTAGGGGCATCTCCCACTCGGCGTGTGGCAGCATTATTTCCCGAAGTATCTGGGCGTAGAGATGCTGGTCCATAATCCGGTCGATCCAGTACAAGGAACCCACCCCGTACCAAGAAAAGCGCCCCCACGCCATGATGTTACCTCCTCCATGTTTGAATGTTTTATTTGTATACTGGGGCATATACGCACAGCCGAGTGGGCGATGGACCCAACTCTTTCCGTCCGAGCCGATGAGGTTCACTTTGGTCTCATCCGACCACAGCACATTTCTCCATAGTTTCTCCTTTTCCGGGTCCATCGCCCACTCGGCTGTGCGTATATGCCCCAGTATACAAATAAAACATTCAAACATGGAGGAGGTAACATCATGGTGTGGGGGTGCTTTTCTTGGTACGGGGTGGGTCCCTTGTACTGTTTTTATGCGGGAAATAAATTGAACACCTCAAGAAAACGTAATCCACAACAGCCAAGTGATATTGTGTTCCTCTTTACTCACATAGTATCACTTGGCTTGTTTCACATTGAGCAACAATCACACAGAGAGATTAATTCTCTCTGTACAGAACGTTTTTCCGTGTTGCTTTTGATCGAGGATTCGTTGTTACAATATACCAGCTGATTGTACAGAGAATAAATAGAAGTCATAAATGTATCGTCGATAAGCTAACATTATATCGAATAAAGCTGTGTTCGCGTTAATTGTCGCAATTTTGAATTTATATCGATTATTTTAAACAGTGTCCGAAAAACTATACCAGTTGCGCGCGAACATACTGGATCGACCGGATTATGGACCAGCATCTCTACACCCAGATACTTCGGGAAATAATGCTGCCACAAGTGGCAGTTCCAGCAGGACAACGACCCCAAACATACCGCTAAAACGGTTAAAAAGTGGTTCCAGGATAATAAGGTAGACGTTATGGAGTGGCCAGCACAGTCCCCTGATCTCAATCCCATAGAGAACCTATGGGAAATAGTTAAACGTAAGGTGTACACCGAAAAATCAAAAAACAAGCAGCAGCTGTGGGATAGAATCCAGGCGGTGTGGTACGCTATCCCGCAGAGAACGTGCCGAAAGCTGGTGGAGTCGATGCCGAACCGGGTGCGAGAAGTGATGCGTAATAAGGGTTATACCACCAAGTACTAACCCTGCAAATCGATCACGGTATGAATTTCCTTTTTTGACGTAGGACTACGTCTTTCATTTCTATACCGGGGTGTAAAATCAAAGTTTCGAAAACGAAAGCGTTACGCCGAAGACCGAGATTTTGAGTGTTAATAGCTCCTAAACAACTGAACGAAATGGTATGATAAACACTTAATTCGAAAGATAAAATGTCTACGCGTTCTATACTTGTTACATTCTGATCCAAAATCTTGTTTCAATAGTCTTAAATTTGCTTTCAAAATAGGCTATTGAAATCACCAATCGGTATATAAGCGAGCGCCGCTCGGAAATCCACTCAGTTCTAATTGAACAGCGATTGGAGCATGTTGTCGCTGTTGTGGTGAAGCTCTTCATTTATCATGAAAGCGCGGATGAACGGTGTCACCAAGAGCCTGTTTGTGCACCTTAGGCTCTTAGGCCTAGGGAATCCATCAGGAGAAGAGTGATGCCACAAACGGTTTCCCGGGAAGATCTCGAAGCAGCCGCTACACACACACACATACACGCGCGGAATTCTTTCCGTTTGGATGCCATTCAGCATCGAGAAAGATCCGGAAAATAATCTGCCAGTTCCTCTAGGAATTTAAAAATTCATTCATGTGAAAGAGTTTATTTGAATGTTTTCTATCCATGTAACACTGTGACCAAATATGTTTCAATCAAGTGCTATTAACAGATGGTTATCGAGTTAGCATTAACCACTGGTGGGCTTCCAGTATCGAGGAAAATGTGGAAATGTCTAATCGTTACTGAAAATAATCTGCCAGTTCCTCTGGGAATTTGAAATTACATTCATGTGAAAGTGTTTATTTTAATGTTTTCTATCCATGTAACACCGTGACCAAATACATTTGGTTTTGTGATTTTTCAATCAATCGCAATTAACAGGATAGCTTCTGAAGATTATTCTTCCCCATCAGTAGGATATTTCCGTATCCAATATTGGATGCATAAAACCTTGTGCCTCCAACGTAACGCTCTCGTTTTCGAAGTTCTCCAAATATTCATTCATTCAGAATGAATTCAGATTCAACTTCAAACAGATGAACTCTGAATCACCCTTGCGGTTATACCATAAATATAACCCACCTCCTGTTTTTTCATTCGGAACTTGTTGCGAAATGTTGATTTGCACGATAATATACACTTTGCAAAATATTAGCTCATTCGAACTTCATTCATTTGCGTCACAGACGTAAAAATTTGAGTTTTTTTAAAAACGAAAGATCACCGAAAATCGGGGTTTTCAGAAAAAAATGTTGGTGCCAAATGTCTTAAAATTGCATTACTCGTCGAGATTTACTGTTATCTAAAAAAAATTGTGAAATATTTTTTTTTGGTTTTTGGTGCGCTTGGTCGTTTTTCCGTCTGAAAAGTCGATTTTTAACAATTTTTTTTTGAGATAACTGTAAATCTCGATGTGTCATGCAATTTTAAGACATTTGGCACCAAAAATTTTTTTTTTGAAAACCCCGATTTTCGGTGATTTTTCGATTTTCAAAAAAACTCAAATTTTAACGTCTGCAACACTAATAAATGAAGTTCGAATGAGCTAATATTTTGCATAGGGTATATGATCGTGCAAATCAACATTTCGCAACAAGTTCCGAATGAAAAATCGAGTTAATTATTTTTATTGGCACTTAAAACCATATGTTTCGTCTCGTACTCCGAAGTGTCGATTTTTGAGAAAAATTTTTCCGAGATGACACTAGATCTCGACGTTTCATGAAATTTTAAGACATGTTCGGGAATAAAATCAAACGCCGATACTTTTTAGCGTAATGCTTCAAGCTAGAAATTTATTGAATGATAATTACAAATTGTATAAGTCTATCGTATGTATGAACTTACAAATTCGGTACGGCTTCAAGCCTTATTACTCCCCGAACAAATCTTGGCTTCCCTTTTAGGGTCCTAATAATGGATTTCAATTTGATGAATATTGGTCCTTTATTAGAATAGGAAGAGACTTACTTCTAAAATATATTGAATTAAGCTCTTTTAGGTTAATTCATTTGTGCGTGCGTTTACTCCTGGGGTTGCTATGGCAACATAGTTTAATCTTTAGGAATATGTACGCAATAATAATTAGTTTTATCTACCTACGACAGCTATAATGTAATGTTAATTATTCACTTCAGAAAATATTGAATACTTCTATAATTGAATCGAATTGAATACAACCTTTTATCCTTTCTCCTCAAGTAACAAAAAAAACTTTTTTTTTTACGTCAAGCATTCAACCGATCTCGTTTGCTTATACCTGTGTCAGTTCCCTTATCTAGCCAAGTGAGTGGCACTGATAACGGCAAGGTTGCTAAATGTGGGGCTGAATCGTCAACAAGACATTTAGCATCATGATTTTTTTTCGAAAACCCCAAGCCCCTTGGGTGATTTTTCGATTTTCTTTTTGAAATTTTAGGATCGATTTTTTCCCATACATTCATTGGCATTCTAGTGTTGCCCATCGCTAGTCACAACTTTTTCCTATCTTAGGTTTCCAAGTATGCTTTGACCGGTTTCGCGACATGTGGCCGAGCATTGTCGTGCTGCAAAATAACTTTATCGTGACTTTGCTCGTATTGTGGCCGTTTTTCCTTCGGTGCACGACTCAAACACGACGGCATCAATTGTCGTCGGTAGAGATCCCCCGTAATGGTTTCATTCGGTTTTAGCAGTTCATAGTACACCACACCCAGCTGGTCCCACCAAATAGACAACCATGGCCGGGGTATCCATACGTTGCCCGACGTTTATGATTGTCGCAATGGACCCACTTTTCATCGCCAGTAACGATTCGATGCCAAAAAAACCTTTCTTTTATGCCGTTGGAGCAGTTGTTCGCACGTGAAAAAACATCTCGTGGCTTCAATTCATACGGCACCCAATGTCCTATCTCTCGGATCATTTCCATTGCTTTTAAACGATCGGATATGGTTTGCTGTGCTTCTCCATGTTTATCTGCAAGTTCTTGTTGCGTTTGTGACGGATCTTGATCGAGTAAAGCCTACAATTCTTTATCTTTCTTAGCGGCCCGGAACGTTATTCGTCTTCCAAGTCAAAATACTTACTTTTAAACCGGGTAAACCACGTCTGACACGTTCGCTCAGTTGGAGCATGGTCACCATAAACTTTCACCAAAATGCGATGACTTTCCGCAGCTTTTTTCGTCATATTGAAGTAATGAAGTAACACTCCCTGTTTCGGCCCAAGCCGAACACATCAAAAAACCAAAACAAATTTATTCTTATAAAAAAACCACTTTATTCTTATAAAAAAACCACTTTATTCAAAAACTACAAAACACTTAGCACTTAAAACACTACATGAAATCAGCGGCAAAACAGCCTGAGTCCGCACCTGAAAAAAAAAAAACATTTAGCATATTATATACATTATTACCTGTGGGTACTTACCTCTTGATTCTCAACTGCTAACAACCTGCAAAAACAACGTTTGTTATTATATACAATTGTATTATACAAAACACTCACCGTTCATCGTTCAGCACAACAAAACAATCATAACAATAACAAACAATAACATGAGAATTGTCATGGAGTAGGCATCGCATTAAAATGAACCCACTTATTGTCTATAGCGAACATTCGAGAAGGAACCCGACCAAAAGAATCAATCGCAATTATGGGCTATTCAAATGACTATGAGCCAATCGTATAAATAGGACACGGAATTTCAGGAGCAGAGTCACCCAGCAACCATTAAGTCGTATGAATAGCTTTAATTGGAGGCGATATACATACAACCAAGACACATTTGGATGTATACGATGCATATAACTAGCATATACACGCAAAAGTGGAGGCGATATACGTATATGTCATATTTCGTACGCATATAAAGCCGTATATACCGATATACGATGCTTTTCGGACTGATATGCGATTTGATCCGACAATGTTACCACTCAATTCATCAAATATATGGAAAATCGTGTTTTTGCATTTTATGCGATTTTAGATATATATGATCGATATTTTGATTGATATTTTATGCGATTGTGATTTGATACGAATTTATATGTAACTTATCATGTGCAAAGTTATACGATTTAATGTTTGCTGGGCAGTTGCAAATGAACCACCGATCAGTATAGATCAAGCGTCTTGACTATATTCGATCTCATCTCTTATCACTCTTCGGGTAGCCAGTCTACTCTACTTCGGAACTCTGCTCAGATACCTCTCTGGGCGGAGACACTCCCCGCAAAAACACTCTCGTTGGTACGAAATTTGACATACTCGAAGTGGCAAAAAAAAATATGTTTACGCTTCAACTTTTTGACATACACTGAAAAAGATGCGCAATGGCAGTAGCTTTCCAACGAATATCTGGAAATTTGACACTGGAATAATACTCAAGTTACGCCGTAAAACCGTAGAAATTTACCAGTACACCTTTCCTATTGTGATGCAATTTTATTTTCTATTTGACTATTGTTGTATATGGTAGAAATAGGTGCGGTAATTATTATTTTTACAATTAGTGCAATTGAAATACTCACAATATTGTGGACAATTGAGTTGATTTTTTCAAATTTACAGTTATTGTAGTTTTAGTGTGAGTAAATTGTGAATATTTTTATTACATTGAGGGGGGAAAATAAAGATATTCTAAGTATATATTTTTATCTATCTATAAAATTTTACCCCATGAATGCCGAGACGCCTGAACATATTTAGAGTTTTAGAGGACGTAACCAATTCAAGAAAAGTCTTTTCCTATTTCGATCAAAGTGTTTTTAAAATTAAATCTTGAATTTTGACCATCTGAAATATAGATGATCAATCAGAAGATAAATTGGTCGTTTCCTCAAAGAGCAATAGTAACGAGAATCAATGTACGTAGACAAAGAAGAATGTTGATACTGTCGTCATCTTCGGATGAGAATGACCGTCAATAGGTTGAAATTTCTGCTGATGGAACTACACAAAAAAGCTGAACTCTAGGAAGGATATAAATAAACAGCATTTCTAAAATAATAATGGAGGATGTGGAGTGTGTGTATACAGGGTGGCGCATAATTCACGCAACCGATTTGCAGAAAATCAAATTTCGTATAAAAAAAGGCTCACGATACAAAATCTTTATTCTCGAATAGAAAACGATACGAAGTCGACAACTGAACCGCTTAGGAACCAACACGCTCGATAGTTGCAGCACGATCGTTATTTTATTTACTCGCAACGTCTCGAATGTTATAAAACGATTCCACAGACTGATCTTAACCTTCTTATCTCTTAATCCTATTTTTAAACACATTTTTAGACATGTCAAATTCAAACACTGTACATACACTATTGAACAAACGAAGACAAACATCCAACGGGTCATTGAGACCATAAGAGGTTCTATGTCGTCTAATGAACAGTAACTCACGCTGACGAAGTTGGCGGGAAGGTGCATGAAACGAAACACTGGACAACAATGATGGACAGCCGATGTTTCCCGAAATCAAATCAAAGACAAAACCCCGTTGTAGATTGGATCGACTGGAGGCAAGCGTTCCGAGAGCGATGAGTCTACAGAGGCTTTCATAATCGGGCATGTTCGTTGAGTCAGACCACGGTAATGAGCGAAGGGCGTAACGAATGAAGCTGCGTTGCACTCTCTCCATTCGGATTGTTTGGGCTGTGTGAAATGGAGCCCACACACATACCGCGTACTCCAAGATACTATGAACTAATGAGCAGCATAGTGTCATCATGACGTAAATATCCTGGAAATTGTTGGTACTACGTCGAACAAATCCTAGGGCTGAGAACGCTTTGGCGATGGTTACGTTGATGTGTTCGTTGAATCGAAGCTTGTTGTCGATGGTCACACCTAGATCGCGGATGGAAAAAAACACTCCAGGTGTACGGACCCGATTTAATATATGAATTCGATTCGTGATTGTCGGCGAGAAAATGCGATAGACTTACACTGATACGTGAGATCTCAAAAAAATAACCGAAATCGGAAAGTCACCATTCGAAGACGAAAAGGATAAATAAAAAACGCGCTTTAACTGTCTTTATTTCATTTTTGGTTGGTTTTTATACCACATTTGAACAATTGCTTCATCAGTTGATATGTGATGAAGAGACAAAAAATAATCCTTTGTCAACTGAAGAATTCAATTGTTGTTTGGAGCGCGTGTTATAGGGATGTCCTTGCTTTTTGCGCCAACATACACTTTTTCACATTTAGCTCCATACCGTTCTCAACGCACCATTTTTAGCAGTTCATCAATATCGGCCTGATGTGCACAGCAATCGCGGTGCGATGCGACGGATCTGTAAATCTTCAAGTCGTTGGTGTAAAGCAACTTTCGTGATTTCAATCGGAAGTACAGATCGTTCATGAACAGCACGAAAATGAGTGGCCCTAGCACGCTGCCCTGTGGCACACCGGATGTTATGGGGAACACACAAGAATGCGAAACGGTCGATCCAATTTTTTTTCGAGATAACCTTCCATCTCGACATTTTCGATTCTCCAAATTTCCTCAAAATGTTGAGCGCTTTGTGGCACCCCTAAATCCGATTAATTCGATTAAGCTGAAATTTTGCACAGGTAATTTTTTGGATCAATGATTGTTTTAAAATTAATTTAATTTTTTTCTTCGAGATGACAACCAGATCACGACGTTTCATGCATTTTTAGGTAATTTGGCATCGGAAAACAATTTAGATTTTCCAAAAAAAGGCCGTATATCGGTGATAACGTGGCGAATGTTGTCTTCCTACGCGTCGATCGTCGGTGGCTTATCGACGTATTCCAGATACTTCACAAAGCCGCACAAAAATAGTACAACGGTGTTTTTTTTTATCCCATTTTTATTTATTTAAGGCTCACTAGCATTTTAGCTGTAACAGAGCCGAATTTTAATCGTGTACATGTCACATGGTTATCATATATCTATAATTAGCACATTACACAGTTGCCATTCGCCAGTATTCCTTCTATACCATTACATATGGTACATTCACACAGTAGCCATTTAGGCGTAAGAGTATTCTTTCTGTTCTTCCATTATCCAGTTGGACCACCGGACAGCGGAGACAGTTGAATGATCATTGTTGAGTTATTTATAGAACAGCAGCCCGATGTGTCTTGCAGAGCAGAGCAGTTGTATGGATGAATCGATCTTATTTCGACCGTGGATCGATCTCCATCGCTGATGATTGTTGCGTGGACGTAGCTATTCTGTAACAACACAAAGATGGTCAATGAGGGTCCTGAGTTTTGAACTCACGATCGATCGCTTACTAAGCGAACGCGCAACCAATGTGGCTACGGTGTACAACGGTGTTAAATCGAATGATTTCGGATGCGCAATTAGAGGTCCGTTACGCGAAATTATTCACTAGTCGAACGTTTTTTGCAATAAATCAAATGTGGCACGTGTGGTGTAGCATGTTGCACCGTCTTGTTGAAAGCCCGACTGAATATTGGAGAATAAATTAGGAATGTAAATTAGTTTTGCTAGGTTTGGTAATTTGGTCCAAAAATTGCTGTAGCTGATTGATGTGAATGGCACAATGTTACAGCTGATATAAACGAATTTTTTTAATCTGTCACTAACACAGATGATTTCAGAAAAGTAATGTGTTTCATCGTTTCAAAAATTGTTTGGACTCATGTAATATTGGCCACAGCTGAGGAAGCTTAAGAAATCATTGCTAAAATTGAATACTTTATCTTTAATTGTTGATATCACAATCGTTCCGTTATCAGTTATGGATGATTTTGAGTTCAACTCTGCGGGGGGCAGATTTCGAACAATGGCGTGCATGGATCAAGAAACCTTTGACCAGCAATGCCGTCATGGAGGAGAAAACAAGTAGAATGTTTATCAGGTCGATACGAATAATAACAATAAAACATCGAATAATCCACACGGGATTAGATTAGTTAGAAACACGATAAACATTCCGTATTAATGACGCCTTAAGATAAGCTGCGTTGTCAGAAAGTATCAAAGTTCAGTTACTGCAGCTGAGCTGGTTTTCGTTTTGTCGATAAGAAAATCTGCACGTTCATGCCAGAATTAGGGTGAAGAAAAAAAAACCAACGATCGCGGTGTTTAGGTTCAAGTTCAGTGCTGCCGGGCGCCGCCGTACCTGAACAAATGTTTAGTAAATGCCGCTCACGTGCGACCCTCATGCTTTCGGCTCATCACACGTACACCGGATAAACCTCGCTTCACTCGGAGTTTTTCAAATGATTGTTATTCCGTTGCAGAGAGAAATCAGCGGTGGGAATCACTTGGTTGACTGACCATTATCAAGTATCGCTGAATCGGTTCATTTGCAAGCAATTGTGTGTTTATTAGAACATTCACTGACCAGAGGTGGGAAATTCAGCTTTGTAATTGAGGAAGAAACGCAGATTGTCACTTGGAAAAATCAACACACTTCCGGAATGCAAATTTGTAAATCTCTAACGCCATGAATGATATACGAGTCACGTATTTGAAATCAATTTTTATCATCGCCATACTCTGGGGTACCTGGCGTAGTCATTGAGAGGACCTAAGTTTTTTACATTTTGAACGGTTTGCTGGTTGCTCTCAACTTAATTGAGTCCTTTCGGTACATTAGTTCATCAACAATATGATGTTATTGAAGCATAACATCAAACAAACAAATCAATATTTGTAATTCTGACCCGAGATTCGCCAGATAAATCCAACCATACTGTGCGGATAACATGCATATATGCACTGAATGCACTGCGAAGTTCACTGCCACCGTCAAGTGCGTTAGGTAACGTGTAAGAAAAAACGAGTCCTCATTATCGAGAGACAACCAACAGGTTTGCCCTCGATCAACATCTACGGCAAAACAAGTTTCGAGTATCGAGCATCATTCACTGCTCTCAAATCGTGTACATTCTAGTACTTGACTTTCTTCCATTCAAATTACGAGCTGTCGACGGTAATGAGTGCGCGAGCCCTTGCTATCGGCATCATGATTATATAGAGATAACGAATGAAAACGCACGCACGCATATATATCCAAAGCGTAAAGTTTTTCTGAACTTGAACTGAATATTAATGATCATTCAATGTTACCATGATAGTGTCGGTCTTGCGATCAGGGGATCACCAAACCGTCATATTGCACCATCCAATCAATTGCGTTTGTTTTACCACTTGTTTTCAATTTTCAAGCGAATCATTCTTTACCATTGTTTTCGATTCTCACCGGATCACGTTGTTTATATTGTATCTAAGATTGGACATAGTATTTTTTTTCTAATCCAACTCTCTTTCCCCTTACAGAGGAACCGAAATGGTGGACATAATATCGAACCGCGTCCAGGAGGCGTACGGTTCGTTCCGACTGCCGGGGATGTTCAGTCTCGGCACCACGCAGACCGTGGACGGTAGCTGGTTCTCCACGTACACCATGCTGAAACGTTTCGGTGAGCAGAAGAAGCGTCAACGGCTGGTGGACAAGGACAATGATCGCAAGGTATGTAGCCATTGGTTTATTTCCGGCACGTCGTGTGGTAGCGAGTCCATTTAGCCAATTAGGCGAAGGTCAATTCACGATGCACATGATCTATTGGTGGTGTTTTCGCACGTTGCAGTCAGACATCACATCATACGCACAATTACTCTCACACACACACATGCGCCTCATCTGTAAATAGAACATCTTACACGTGATTTAAACTAACCCAAACTCTTCTGTTATATTTCATGCTTCGATGATCTAAATTGTGTGTATAATACACTATGGATTACTATCCGAAAATGGTTACTTCCCCAATGCTGACTCTATAACCTCTGCCTGCCGCATGTTTACGCTACCCATCTGGTCGCTGGTTGAATCCATGAAGATGCGGGAGAATAGTTTGTATCAGTTGAAAGAAGTACCCACGCAACGGATTCAGCTGGATGCAGCTCCGCTGCCAGGACCCGCGTGTCGTTTCTGCTCGCCGAAAGAAAGTGTAAGTGCACTTGTCATGCTTGTTCTGTTTGGATGGTTGTTTTGTAATGTATGTCCTTGTGTGGGGTACTTTTGAATCAATTATGAAAATGTTTTCAATATGCATCTAGTCACCATCACCAATTCATCACATTATTTCATTATTTCAAAACGAATCAAGATTTTCACGACACAAGTTCTATTTGACTGAAACTGTAAAAAAAACTCAGATCAAATTTTGAAATATTAGACAATGGAGCAGGGCGATCCCACAATCTTTGATGGTGTCTGACACAAACCCTAGAAAAAAGCAACCAGACGCTGGAGTTGATCCGCTTGAGATCCGGCGAGTAGGATTGCCGATTCAGCGCAATAAATGTTTCTATGGTGGTTAGACATTCCACCCCCCTCTCTAAGGGGGGGGCTGCCATACAAATGAAACATAAATTTCTGTATTACTCGAGAATTTATCAAGCAAACGAAACCAAATTTGGCATGTGAAGGTATAAAGGTGCAATAAATGATTCTATGGTGGTTAGATACTCCTCCCCCCTCTCTTAGGGGGGGCCTGCCATACTAATTAAAAACAAATTTCTGCATAACTCGAGAATTAATCAAGCAAATGAAACCAAATTAGGCATATGGAGGTTTTAGGGTGCAATAAATGTTTCTATGGTGGTAAGACACTCCTCCCCCTCTCTTTGGGGGCTGCCATACAAATGAAAAACAAATTTCTACATTACTCGAGAATTAATCAAGAAACTGCAACCAAAATGGGCATGTGAATGTTTTAGGGTGCAATAAATGATTCTATGGTGGTTAGATATTCCTCCCCCTCTCTTAGGTGGGGGGGGCGTGGGCTGCCATACAAATGAAACGAAAATTCCTGCATAATTCGAGAACTAATCAAGCAAACGGAACCAAATTTGGCATGTGGAGGTTTTAGGATGCAATAAATGTTTCTATGGTGGTTCGACACTCCTCCCCCTCTCTTAGGGTGGGCTGTCATACAAATGAAAAACAAATTTCTGCATAACTCGAAAAGTAATCAAGCAAGTGGAGCCAAATTTGGCATGTGAAGATTTTAGGGGGCACGAAACGTTTCTATGGTGAATAGACACTCCTCTCTAAAGGGAGAAGAGGGGAAGGTTCTGTCTTTATTCTATCATGTTCTCTGTATCAAACATTTATTCCATGTAACGGAGAAACATGTTATTTGCAAGTGGTTGATAAATCTTGAACGAGAATTGTGTCTGACAATAATCTGATATTATAATGACGAGTTTTGATAAAAGTGCTAGAAATTTTTTAGTAAAAGGTAAATTCAACGGGGTCAATTCAATTCTGCGATTGGACTCATGAACTTGCGCTTAGTAAGAAAACCTGAATGTTTGAAGGCATTGAAAAACAAAAAAAAAAGTTCGGCGGGACGAAGTTTGCCGGGTCAGCTAGTCTACATAAGATTTTCTGAATTTTAAAAAATCGAAACCCAAAAAAGCGATTTTCTCGATTTTCTCGATTACAAAAGATCGTTCCAAAAAATCGAAAATTGAAATAAAAAAGATCGATCTTCTAAAAATCGATCCGAGATCGCCCAATCCAACCGCACAACTCTTGAATGATTGATTACCCTTTGATCCTTTAAATTTTCCTTTCACTTTAAAGTTCTTCTCGTCCAAAACTCGTCATTATAATATAACTTTTTTTAAACACAATTCTCGTTCAAGATTCTTCAATCACTTGCAAATAACATGTTTCCCCGTTACATGGAGTACATGTTTGATACAGAAAATATAATAAAATAAAGACAGCTCAAATCGGACGATTCTTCCTCGAGTTAGGTCTTAGAGAGTGGGAAGAGTATCGAACCACCATAAAAACATATTTTGTCCTCTAAAACCTCCACATGCAAAATCTGGTTCATCATATTTCTTCACATGAATATATCCCTAGTCTAAACCCACCCTTAGGGTGATCTTCTTCGCGCACCTGAACGAGATGAAGGATCTGGAACACCGTTTGGAGGTAATTGGAGAGGGTCTGAAGGATAATGTGATTATGATTTTACAATGTGATCGAAAACAGGCCAGAAAACGAGTTAACGGTGAATTGGTGAAGAGCAAGCTTCGGGACGAGTGGCGTCGTCGGTTGGAGTGCAACGGCGGTGATATGCATGGCAACGAGAAGGTAATGAAAACAGTGAATTCAAAAACGATCGAAAAGAAGAGAAAGAGACGTGTTATTACTGCCGAGAAGAGGGTCAATTTCGGCGAGATTGCCCGAAGCTGACCAAGGGAAGGCAAGAGAAGAAGCTGGAGAATAGGAAGACGAATCGTTACTGGAGTGCTGGATGGGATGGAGAGGTGTCTGGTAGGCAAGAGGAGTGGTGGCTTGTACTGCTTGAAGCAATTACCGCAGCAAGCGCTTATGATCCAAAAAAAACATTCGGACCAATGTGAGCACCTGTGGCATCGACGATTCGGACATCCTTATCCTGAAGCAATAGCGAAAATAGTGCAGAAAGGTTTAGGCGTCGGGCTAAAAAAGAATAAATGCGAAATTCAGCTCGTTTGTGTCGTGTGTTGCGAAGGCAAGATGAGTCGGTCATTCGTACGGACGGAGGCGGCGAATCATTTGTTTCTCGGTTTTAAGGAACTACCTGGCGGATAACGGAATCATCCTACAACAGATGGCACCCTAAAGGGTGTGTCACATCAAATTGCATCACGGAAAAAACGCTGTAGAAATTTAATTTTTAGGAATTATATTTTCAGCTTTCGCTTATAATCAGATAAGAGTGTATAGATCACGTTGGCCATGCTTCACTGTCAATTTTTCGTAAATTTCGAAAAATGTCGTCGAACGAAAAAGAGCGTCGGGAATTAATCCTGTGCACTCATTTCGAGAATCCGGAGTTGTCACATCGGGACATCGGTAAGATGCTGGGAATCGTCCAATCCACGGTCAGCAGAGTACTAAAACGATACTTCGAGAACCTAACCATCGACCGGAAGGTGAAGAACGGCATAAATGGATGCTCCGTCAGTGAAAAAGATCACAAGCGCGTAGTTAAGCAGTTTAGACGTGATCCGAGAAGTTCGGTCCGGGATGTCGCCTCTTGCGGAAAGCGGAGCGCCCCCTTCGTGATGACCGGCACGGTAAACGGGCAGGTTTACCTTAAGGAGTGCCTACAGAAGCGCTTACTACCACTATTGAAGCAGCACGAGGGCCCGATCATCTTCTGGCCGGATCTCGCTTCGTGCCACTATTCAAAGGACGTGTTGGAGTGGTACGAAGCCAACGGGGTCACCTTCGTGCCAAAGGAAATGAACCCGCCCAACGCGCCGGAGCTTCGCCCAATAGAGAAATATTGGGCGATTATGAAGCAGGCCCTCCGGAAGAACCCAAATGTTGTCAAATCGGAGGCGGACTTCAAGAGAAAATGAATTTCTGTTCGAAAAAACTACAACCTGACGTTGTACAGAACCTTATGGACGGGGTAAAGAGGAAAGTGCGAGCATACGGGCTTGGGCTCGAAGTATGAATAAAAAGAAAATGCCAAAAGTTGTTTAATAGTTTTTATTTTACTGTCTAAAATTTTCAAAAGGATCGGTCTACTGGGCGAATTTCTACAGCGTTTTTTCCGTGATGCAATTTGATGTGACACACCCTTTATTCGCCACAACAATATGAAAAGGCAGAACGTAAGAACCGATATGAGGTAGAGATGGTAAGGTGTTTGTTGATAAAGTCTGGTCTCAATATGAAATACTGGGGCGAAGCAATTTGTACTGCAAATTATCTGCAAAATCGTTTGCCAACGTCTACTATCGAGCAGACGTCATACGAACTTTGGTATGGAACGAAGCCATCTTACGCTCATTTGTGAATATTTGTATCGGAGGTTTATGTACACGTACCTAAGAGGAAGCGACGAAAGCTGGACAAGAAGGCAACGATGATGGTCTTCGTTGGATATGCGGGAAGGCAAAAAGCTTACCGTTTCCTGGATACGAATAAGGACTGGACTGTGATCAGTAAGGATGTCAAGTTTCTAGAGTGTGGTGGCTTGGGCGATCCATCCCCGGTTGAATAACACCTAGCAGAGGAAGCTTTGATCCTGAAGCCGTCAGGAGAGGAGTCGGAATCGCTCGACTGGCAAGCAATATCCAAGCTCCATCTAAGGTGGTACGGACACTGGAGCTGAGTCAGCACCAGAAACTGAAGTAGTAGCGGATTCGAACTTGAACACCACTTTGTACGAGAAGGCATCTGAGGGGGAAACATCATTTTCTGGTTTTTCCCTGGATGAGATAGCGCGGCGTTCAATGAGATCGGGCAAAGGAGTAACTACATGAGATCGAACCTAGTAACTACAAGGAAGTCGCCACTTGCAAGCAGCGTACTGAGTGTAAGTTTAGTTCAATTGCTATGGAGGATGAAATCGAATCGCATGCGGTGATTGTAAGGTTGCCTTAAGATTGAAAACCTGACAGATGTCGGTGGGTATTTAAACTGAAGCGGAACGTAACTGGTGAAATAGTGAAGTATAAAGCGCGGTTAGTGGCTCAGAGTTTCAGTCTGGTTCGGACAGGACTTCGACGAGGTATTTGCCCCTATGACAAAACAAACTGCATTGAGGAATCTACTGGCCATTGCAAGTAAGCGAAATCTAACACTCAAACATTTTGACGTCAAGACGGCCTATTTGTACTTTGAGCTTGAAGAGGAACTTTACATGACACGGAAGGATACGTTACCTCGCTTGAGGAGGAGCATCTACGGATTGGAGCAATCTGATCGATGCTGGAACCTTCGGCTTCACTTCGTTCTCCTTGGATTGGACTTTGAGCAAGGTACGGCTGATCCATGCTTCTACACTAAGAGCATCCGCACCAATGCGTTGTTACAGACATTTTGACAACCCTCACCATAACGCAGCAACCCCACTGGTGGTTGCGGTTCAGGTGTGGGAAATAGTAATCGGCCTCTCGGTGAATAGTGAGTTAACAAATTTGGCAACGCGATAGCAACCGAGCCAAGTGTTGCTATTTTCAACAAATGTCAAACATCTGTTGTGGGTTTCTTTCGTCTTGTGTTCATTTTTTGTGATTTTGCTCTGAAGTATTATTTCGGAAGTGTATATATTACATTTATCTACCAAAAAATGAACGCGACGAAAAGAGAATCAACTGACACTTGTCATTTCTTCTAGTAATAGCAATCGTATTTAGCAACCTGCGGTGCTAAAAAGAAGTGATACTATAGCAACCGCGATAGCAACGACGGGTGCGCAAATCGACGAGTTAACAGATTGGCAACGGCTAAAACTCGAGACAAGAAGCCTTGAATAGTAACGCATTGGTGCGGATGCCCTAAGATCGTTAACGGAAAACGCATATACTTGTTTATGTTTACGACATTTTTGTTGGCAGTGAAAGCGGTGCTGATATAGAAGAAATTTATGAATCATTGGAATCATTAATCGAGATGATCGATC